>NC_134176.1:20142073-20449584 GCF_964188355.1 Buteo buteo
ATTTTGCAAACTACATCTGCCATCTGCTCGCTTGTTCCCAGTGATGGCTGGGCTATCAGTAAAATACTACTCTGCAGCCAGCAGAGCTTGGCGGTGCAAAATTGCAATGTGTGTACACACAGGCATCGGCCGGGAACTGGAAGTTTGCAGCAGCCCTACACCTTGAATAAATTCCAACAAGCAGAGAAAATTGTGCGAGTTGCCTCTTGTCCTGGCCCTCTGATAATGAAAGCTCACTCTTTCTTTGAGTCTGATTCCACAGTAGCTTATATTGTATTATTATATTTCCCATGTTTTATATTGCTGTGTCCAACACAAAATGTTTCTCATCTGGAAATGTGCTAAAATGGCAATTCTGAGACTTCCTCTGGAGTAGGTGAGGAAGAGGGTGGGATCTCACAAAGCCTTTTACTCAGCCTATTTAGTTTCCTGGTAGGCAGCTGCTTTCCCCCTGCACTTACCCTGAACTGATTTTTTACCTGCACTTCAGATTGTCCAGTCCTGCCCTTGCTGAAGGGGCATAGCTGATACCTGCCAGTAAGTGTTCACAGAAACTGCTTCTTGCTGTTTAGACAAGTGGGCTGGTGCAAAGGGTTCTTCTAAGCTCTCTATTTCATGCTCTCTGTGGTAGGGAAACAGTGTATTTGGTCAAAAATAACCATCACAGATGCCAGCGATAGCTCTGGTGACAGAGGCAAAGTAGGTATTGCCTAAAGGAGGCAAACTGGCCATGGTCCTACTCAGGTGTCGCAGATCCTAATGGTGGTTCAGCTGCTGGTGCTGGGGTATAATGGGTACCCACTGCCTGGGGGATGGGTGATGAGGGGGACATGAATGAGCTTGAAATGATCCATCAGAAAGAAAACAAACATATGGTAGTGAGAGTGACTAAATACTAAATCTTTCATGGAGGATGCTGTAGCTTTTTTGTACCAAAACTTGCTGCTGCTCTGGCAGGTAATCGCTAGTCAAGCACAAACAGGGTTCGTTAAAAAGAGCTCCTGGATTAAAATGTTTGGCCTATGTCATATCAGATCAGACTGAATGACGCCCAAATCTCTCCCTCTAGCCTACAAAGATAGGAAGAAATCAAAGAAAAAAACCACCACCACCAGCAACAAAACCAAAATGGGATCATTATCCAAAGTCTTACAGTGACTGAACTGTTGCACTCAAAGGGTTGCTGTCAACAGCTCAATGTCTGAGTGGAGACCAGTGACAACTGGTATTCCTTGGGGGTCGGTATTGGGACTGGTGCTGTTTAACATCTTTGTCAGCCACATGGACAGTAGGATTGAGTGCACCCTCAGCAAGTTTGCCAATGACACCAAGCTGTGTGGTGCGGTCAACGCACTGGAGGGAAGGGATGCCATCCAGAGGGACCTTGACAGGCTTGAGAGGTGGGCCCGTGCAAACCTCATGAAGTTCAACAAGGCCAAGTGCAAGGTCCTGCACGTGGGTCGAGGCAATCCCAAGCACAAATACAGGCTGGACAGAGAATGGGTTGAGAGCAGCCCTGAGGAGAAGGACTTGGAGGTATTAGTGGATGAAAAGCTGGACATGAGCCAGCAATGTGCGCTCGCAGCCCAGAAAGCCAACCGTATCCTGGGCTGCATCAAATGAAGTGTGACCAGCAGGTCAAGGAAAGTGACTCTCCCCCTCTACTCCGCTCTTGTGAGACCCCACCTGTGTACTGTGTCCAGCTGTGGGGTCCCCAACATAAGAAGGACATGGACCTGTTGGAGCAGGTCCAGAGGAGGGCCGCAAAGATGAGCAGAGGGCTGGAGCACCTCTGCTATGAAGAAAGGCTGAGAGAGTTGGGTTTGTTCAGCCTGGAGAAGAGAAGGCTCTGGGGAGACCTTATAGCAGCCTTCCAGTACCTAAAGGGGCCTACAAGAAAGCTGGAGAGGGACTTTTTACAAGGGCATGCAGTGACAGGACAAGGGGTAATGTCATTAAACTGATAGAGGGTAGAATTAGATTAGATGTAAGGAAGACGTTCTCTACCGTGAGGGTAGTGAGACACTGGCACAGGTTGCCCAGAGAAGCTGTGGATGCCCCATCCCTGGAAGTGTTCAAGGCCAGGCTGGATGGGGCTTTGGGCAACCTGGTCTAGTCTAGCCCATGGCAGGGGGGTTGGAACAAGATGGTCTTTAAGGTCCCTTCCAGCACAAACCATTCCATAATTCTATGAACTGGCACCTAATGGCAAACTGCTCCTGTCCTGCCCAACGACCTCCGAGGATGCTTTTTCCAGCCAAAATGATCCACAACCCTTAACTGTGAATTCTGATTAAATTCAGCCACAGTTTTGTAGCTGGTGCTGTGGCTATAACATCTTGCAAAACAATCAAAGTCTATTAATAACCTAACCCTTCATTATCAACTTTTAAATGGATTCATCCATCAGAAGGACCTCAGAAAGAGGGCTGGTCAAAAAACTGACTGGAATTGGTGCTAACAGCCATAAACTGTACAGACCTTTCCTGCAGGGACATAGAAACTCCAAGACCTCCCAGCAATCTGCTTTGAGCTTCCTTCCGGGCAGCATTGCTCTGGACACCACCTCCTCTGTAAATTAAAAAATTGTTTGTGTTGGTTTTTTGTTGTGTTTTATTTTCTACTCCCAAGGGGCTTTATAAATGCTGGCTGGACATAGCTGGAGCTGTGCTACAGGTTAGAGGAAAAATGATTTCCATGTTGCAGAAATGCTGCTTGCAATATTAAGGTCACACCGTCCTAACATGATCCTACCGCAGAGATGAATACAGATTCTGATGCATTTTATTGTGCTATGTCGTCCTCAATTAACTGAAGGCGATTTGCCCCAGGGCCTGCCGATTCATCTGTTCGTTGGAGCTCACACCGAATTAACGTACAACAAAATCGAAAGATTCTTCCACGACAAACAGCTTGCTCATTCATCTGTTGTTTCGTTGTGGTGCTGTTCTCATTACTGCATTTGATTTAATTTGTACGTGTGCTAGTCTTGAAAAAAATAGTCGTACCCTTGCTTTGGAGCAGGAAAGGTCAATAAAGCAAATAGCTGCTGCCTTTTGGGGCAATCAAAATACACCATGTAAGATAAATTTTGAATGGCTTGCAGATGCTGCACGTTAGGGAGCTAAAAAGGTTTTAATCCTTATTTAGAACTTTGTGTGTGGGGTGGGGTTTTTTTATAATTAATTTGCACAACCATCTTGTGTAAAGAATTCCTTACCATACGTGAGCATTTTCCCTTTCGCTCTCCACACATCCCCCAATATTAAAAGAATAATCATGTCAGGTCTATCTTCTAAGGAGCACTGTTTGCTAAAAAGAAGAGTTAATCAGATCATTAACTTGAGCAGTGATCACATTAAGTGGGATCTTATAAGCACCTAGGAGGAACTATTGAGCTGCCACACTGGATTAAAAACTGAAATTGTATTACTAGTTTCTGTTCCAGTTCATGCAGAAATAACCTTATTTACTATGCAATTTTAAAAATACTTTGAGTTAATAATATGACATTCAAAAATTCTCAACAGTTGTGTTTAAACTGCTAAGACAAACATTTTCTTTTCTGCTAGCTTCCTAAGTTTAGCACTGTGAACTGGAAAGATGTTAAGTACAGTAGATCAAAGGATGGAACTTCCCTATAAATTCTTTGTTTTTAGCAGAAAGTACAATCTTATTTAGGTAATGAAAATCACTGATAACTAAGGTTCTCTCTTAATTAGTTTGTGACTAATTTCTGACAATATAAAGATCAGTGTGGAAAAAATAAAATTTCCATTAAATATGCTGCATCTATTTAGCCAATAATGCTTCTCCATTTTACAACATGATGTGACACCAGTTAATGATAGTGTTTCTGTCACCTACACACTGCTCCGTGGGGAAGCCTGTCGGTACACTTCTCTAAGTTCCCCAGCATCTGCCTTCACCAGCTACAACAGTCATAAAAGGGGAGGGTAGGGAAGTAACAAATAGTAAGAAGGAAGACATAATATTCATAAGCGTGTTTAGGGTTGCTCGCTAAGCCAAGATAATCCCTTAATAAATCAGACAAATACAAAAAGATTTTAAAGGCCTGTTTCAGGACATGCCATTTCAGAATGCCTTAACACCCCACATTTCTTAACGGTCTTTTAAAAAGGTCAAGTTGGGAAATCATGCAAATTTATCCATATAGTTAGTTAGTACACAAAGATATATGACAGAGAGAAAGTCTGTGTTTGTTGCTATTAGTACTATTCTTGTAGTTAGGATGGTCCAAATATTTATTTAGCAACAGTCCTTATGTGGTAGCACAGGTAACCACCTGGCTCAATGCCTTGTTCTCAATTACTAGTACTTAACTCTGCAAGCTTCTAAATATCCTTTTCCCTCACTGAGATCAAGAATAAACTCTCTCCTCGGTAGAGAGGAACATGCATATTTATGCTATTTTGTACCAGTTCTGTGGAGTCCTTCAAATACTGGGCCCCTCACTACAGGAAAGACATGGAGGTGCTGGAGCGTGTCCAGAGAAGGGCAACCAAGCTGGTGAGGGGCCTGGAGCACAAGTCTTACGAGGAGCGGCTGAGGGAACTGGGGCTGTTTAGTCTGGAGAAGAGGAGGCTGAGGGGAGACCTTATTGCTCTCTACAACTGCCTGAAAGGAGGTGGTAGTGAGGGGGGTGCTGGTCTGTTGTCCCAAGTAAGAGGGGATAGGATGAGAGGAAATGGCCTCAGGTTGCACCAGAGGAGGTTTAGGTTGGATATTAGGGAAAATTTCTTTACTGAGAGGGTAGTCAGGCATTGGAACAGGCTGCCCAGGGAAGTTGTGGAGTCACCATCCCTGGAGGTGTTCAAAACACGCGTAGACAAGGCACTTCAGGACATGGTTTAGTGGGCATGGTTGACGGTTGGACTCGGTGATCTTAAAGGTCTTTTCCAACCTAAACGATTCTATGATTCTATGATACTAAGATCACTGACTCTAATTTTCATGGCAATAAGGATGCAATTTTAACTTATATAAACAAACGATACAAACCATACAAAATGGAATTTATTGAATTCATACTGTACAACAAGGAATATAAGGACTTCTGCTTTACAGACATATTTTAAATTCTTTTTAGGTATTTTAGTTTTAAAACTTCACATTCAGTAAGAAAGTATACTATCAAAAACCAAGCTTGAAGACCAGTTAGGAAGTACTCTTTCTCTGCATTACTTGACAGATTGTCACACAGAAATATTTAAAAACACTTTTTTTTCTCCACAAAAGTCAGAAAAAATCCTTTAAAATTTTCATTAATATTAAATGGAGGCTTACTTGCTCATATACGAGACAAATGTTTCAAAGTTGTCATACTGGCAGTATTCTGCCATTCCTGTAATCTCTCATGTATGTAGTTGCAATGTGTTTTAGCTGCATTTTAGTAACTGATATGTTTTATGATGATAGAAACTAATTGGGACTCTTAAACCTCTCCTGCTACTGAAAGTAATACAGGCTTTGCCACAGGAATGCATTAACTATAGTTAGACTACTTTGATCTAGCATTTTCAAAAAGATGTATCGGACGTTCTCTCTGGCTAACTGTTCTTACATAATAAAAACATCGTCAGAGCATAGCAAAATGCTGTTTTAACTGTTTGATGAGCTGTTGTGTATCAACATGACCTGGAAATGCTTCTTCTGACTTCTGAGCAGCTGTGTAACTCCTCTGAAGATCTCCAACCTGTAAGAAACACACAAACTAATTTTGTAAATCCAAGCACTGCAGTATTTGCATTGTGTATTCTTTGCAGTACATTTCTGATGCTTACAAATGTTTAAACATAGCTGGTCCTGAGAGCGAACAAATAAAACAAGAGTCAGTATGGAGGCTTTTGAACTCAGGGTTATGTGCCACTTACAACAAGGGATGAGAATAAAAAGACAGAAATGTGATTTTAATGGGAGCGATGCTTCAAGACAGTAACTTTATGTCCCATTCCACCTGACTTCTTGGAGAATGGACAACAAGGTACACCATGCCCAGTGCTTGAAATGAGGAGGAATAAGAAATGGAAGATTTGTTTTTAAATTCCATAGAAGTGCTGTTGTATATTCAGGCAAAACACTACCAATCAGGCCTCTGCAAAAGCCTCCCCTCCATGTGATTTCCTGCTTCCTCACAGAGAGGCACAACAGTCTTGGAGAGCTGATGTTGCTCCTCTGCTGCTTTTAGAATTATGTTTCCACATTGTTCCCTACTTAGGGAACTTTATTTTTTCCTAAATAGCCATCATTTTTTGGAAGGAGGAAGTGTACATCTTCTCAAAGTGGTTCAGCAAAGAACCACCCAAATGTTTGGGAACACATGTAGTAAAAGTGATAGCTCCTGGGTGAAAAGGAAGAAGCTACGGAAAGTGTCAGTAGGAGGCCTCTGTTGCCTGTGCATCAGCTAACACAGAGCTTCAGTGCAGCAAGAATTCTCTGAAGGGGAAGAATCCAGGGTCCTGGCCAGAAAAGCTATGTTTTGTAAACCATGGCCTTACAAACCAAATCTAAGGACTGCATTATCACCCTGCATCAACAGTTAGCTGATCTGGCCATCTGTCTTCTCCCACAACCTATGCACGTTCTTTGTGCAAAAGCTACGTAACAAGACATTTGCAGACTAGGATTTACTCCTTAATCAGTAAGTACAGATTGTAATTATTCAAAACCATCTTATGTTTCACAATGGAGAGGATACGCTTACAAATTAATGGGTTGTTCTCTCCTTGACACATGTACTTTAGTATCTGTAGGAGTTGAGCTGCCCACACAACACAGACTCATAACAGAATCTTGAAGGTGTAGGCACAAGCAAAGGAGCAATTTTTCTTGTGAAAAATGTAAGGATGTACAAGTTTCTCCTTATTAACAGGAATGTTGGACACACTATTAATTCAGTGTCTGAGACATTCCATATGAAAGAAATCATGAACACACAAAATTCAAAGGTTGTAAAACTGAAGAACAGACTTTCCTTTTGAGTTCAGTAAGATCATGGGATGAATAATTACTGATATATCATGATACCATTTCACTTCACATTCTGAAAAAGCCAACGACTGTAAAGACTGTAGATGTAATTGTTAATGGATTGTTCATCTTCTGGGCATTTGGAAAATTACAAAGTTACTTTATAGCTAGTTGGCCTCACTTATTCTCAAAAGCAAACATTTGAGTAACTACTTTTACACACAAAACTTCCGGGTTTTAAAATGAAAATGTAACTTTCATTTTCCTTGAGTTTATGTACTCTGTATTCTTCTGTCTCACCTATTTGGAATTCTCAGTAATAATAATAAAAACCCAACTGCCCCACCAAGGCTCAATTTTTAGATTACAAGAACAGGATAGTGTATTACCTTCTCTGAAAGTATTGCAAAATTGAAATGGGGCTCATACATATGAGGTGCTAAAGATGAAGCAGTCTGCAGCAAAGCTCTTGCCTATGTAGAGAAAGAAAAAAAAAACCTGAAATCTGAGAGGGAAGGAGAATAACAAGAATCTAATGCAATTTTCATCATTCTTAAAAGAAATCATCCTGTGTTTTCTTTACTAGGCCTTTACTAAGAAAGCCATCTTCAACTATGCATGATTTACACCAATAGTACATTTACGCATAATACAGTTTAATAGCATTGAAATAAATAAGACTCTTGGCTGAGTCAGAAAAAACATGTTGGAACTTATTCAATTAAGCAATTCAGTTCTAAACACTGAACATAATATATTAATTTTTTAAAAAAAGTATTTAAAGTCCCACCCCACTGTATTTATCATCTGTTGTCTCTGACAGCACTGTCTTAAGCATCCCTGAAAACCTAAATTTCATCATAAAAATGACAGTTTTCATACTCAGAAATTGTAATAAAATTAACTGGTTTTTCTGACTACTAAATAGTAGCATTAAAACCTAATGAAAAATTAAGCATCACAGTGTGCATTTTCATGCTGTAAATCCAACACAAAATTAAGCTCAACTTGTGAATGCTTTTACTAAAAAATAGAGAACTTCAGGGGAAAAAACCTGATCTTTTAAAAAAAAGTATCTGTAAACTGTTTGGGAAGTTATTTACAAGTCTTTCTATCATATTGTAGCTCTTGATGTATATATGAATCAATCAAAATAGGCTTGCTCCCATAAGGATTAAAACAAGCTCACAGTAGTTCAAACTGTCCAACATATAATAATTAATTATATATTAATTAATTTAATATTAATTTTCCCTGCATGTGTATAAAAAATGAATGCATTTAATCCACTGGGCATGTCAACCATACATCTAAGCACTATACAACTCAGTATACTCACATTAGATAACCACCAAGCTTACTGATGCAAAAGTTATTTATCAAGAACCTGCTGCTTTGGGACAAAACTCTAAAGCAATCTTCTTGTTGAAAAAATCTTTTAAGAGCTGACCTGATTGCTGTCTTCTGCCACCCAGCAAAAGTATATTATCCACATTTATAAACTGAATATATAGTCGAAGTTTTAATGTAAGTGATGATTACAGAGTGATGGGTTTTGTTTTGGGTATCAATTTAGAAAAAGTTCTCAAAAACTGCAAAGCCACTGTAAACCTTGTTTGTATTTGGTGAACCATTTGGATATGCCTAAGAATTAGCAGTTGAATGGGAGATGGCATGACAACGTGGAGGTTACACTGAAACACCTGTAAAAGTTATCTATGTTTTCTGCCTGTAATAGTGAGCCAGATGTTCAAACAATGCCTCCACCTCAGAGAAATGACACATATCTTAAGTACCAAAGGGCCAAAGGAAACATTCTGGTTAGGCTGAGATGCAACACCAACCTGCTCAACGTGACCTTTTCGCATTTCCAGCACAGCCAAGTTGTTGTAAGCTTCCGCATAGTCGTTATTGTTGACTAATGTTAGCCTGAAACACTGATAAGCCAGATTCAGGTCTCCTATCCCCTAAAAGCAAGATTGTATTTTAATTTGTGAAAAGACTGGAAACAACATGCATCTGTTTTGTTGTCTGGAGTATCTTTTCACCCATAGGTACTACCATGGAATACAAATTATAATAAAAACATGCTGATCAGAACCATATGTGCTTTCTTCCCAGACCCTCTCATTTGCTTCTTATTCTTCCTCCGGACAGAATCATTTCTCTCCAACACACACTTCCATGCTCCAAGTGATATTCACTTCATCTAACTTAACTCTTAGATAACTAAAGTGTCATCTAAAGACTACGCTATCTGCTACCATCTATGGTAGGGCAAGAAAAACAGAGATGTCTCCAGAGAGGAAGTCATCTTGCCTTTCTGTCTCTACACAGATTTTAAAAAAAATCACATATAAGCCTAGTTTTTAGAAGATAAATATTAAGGGAGGTGAATTTCTTCGTATGGAGCAGCTGGCTACTCTTTAGTATTACAACCAACACTGATACAGCACCAGGTTAAACATTAAAAGTGACAAATGCTGAAAAATATACGCACATCAGGTCAAATTTCAATGTTTTAAGCAGTATAAATTATGTGTTTATCCAGTTGCAGTACAATCAAGATAAACAGCTGAGTTTCTGACCTAAGTTAAATCATAATCAGCATTTGAAGACAACTCATATTAGAAAGCTGTCAAAAACTTTATTCAGTAACCTTATTCTGGGCACGCAGCTAAACAGAAATCTAACACAACTTCTACAAGAACATCTGAAAAAATGGCCAATGAATGCAAATTAGTGTAAAAATTTAACAAACTTTATCACACAATTACACAATATTTCTATAGCTGCCTATAAGACAGAGGAACATGCCTTCTCAACTATGACATACATAGTGCTGTAGTGTCTGCTACAAGCTGCTGAGTATGTTATTTTTATGACAGCAGACTTGATCTAATGCTCCATGTAACACAAATAACAGCTCAGAGAAAAAAATCTTGAATTCAGTTTTTTCATCAGATTAGCTTGTATTGCAGCAAAGGCCTTTAAGGGCTGGTATATGTTGCAATTTTTTTAGAAAGAAGGGAAGGTTAAACACGATGGTGAGGGAGCATCTTTTAGCAGGAGTAAGCCACATTATGTGAAGATGTACAGAACTTTTTTCTTTTGCCTCTTCCTCTCTACTGAAGTGCAAATAAACCTTTAATCTGTACTGCACTTTATCCTGTACACTATCAGGTTTCATATTTCAACGTAGGGCAATGACTCCTTCCTAGTTATTCTTTTTCCAGTTTTTGTAGAATTATATTTATTCAGAAAGGTTGTTAATATTTTTCATACCACAGCCACGTGTCCCAAGTTGTACCACACATCTGCTGTCTCCTCCTGATTTTCAGCCAAAAACAGTGCACGTTCAAACGAAGATAGTGTCATATCATATTGCTGAGCATAGAAGCAACAGAGGCCAAGATTGTTAAAAAGTTGGCAGTTATAAACACCCATCTGCAGGAGCCGTCTAGATTGAAAGAAAATATTTAATTATTTTTTTTAAGATTAATTTCAAATAAGAGTTCTATTCTAAATTACAAAGTTCTCTCCTCCTTTCTCCCTATTCTGAGAGGGTATAATAATCAAGTGTTATAGTCTTACACTTGGTTAAGTTTTCATGAACAGCAGTGCAGGACAGTTTTGATTAGTAGAATCAAAGCTGTGCAAAACAGTCTTCATGTAAATTAGATAACTTCTGTCTTTTTGACTGTGCCACATGATCTGACTTTACTGTAAGACAGAGCTGTATGCAGCCTTTCTCCATTTCCTCTTTCCAATCCCTCAACCTCAATCAAGCTGTAATTTGTTGCAGTTACTTTTAATGACTCTTCAGACTTCAATTTTTTGCTTGATTCCTGCCCTTCAGCACTGCTACAATCACTACTAGTACATCTAGTGTGTGAAACTACATTAATCCTACATTTGAAGCATAACTCAGATTTTGATTCAAATTTATGTTTTTTCCTGCATCTTTTAGAATGGAGATGTTTTATAAAAATTATGTTTATCAATATTTATATGAGAAACAGATATGCTAAGAGGGACAGGGGAAAAGAGGGCTGTTGTCTGCGGCATGACTGTGAGTTTCTGAACCTGAAGCATAAAAGAGCTCAGGTCTAACCAAAATGAGATGGTAGTGCTTATATTGACTTAACGTGCTCTTAGGTTTAAGAACATGAATAAGGCTCCTTTGCATTCTGACTGTATTGAAATAAAAAGCAAGCAGCATCATTTAACACTATCTTTTTATTGCTTTCAGTAAAACATGGGGGAACCCCAGCCCATGTTCAAGTAAGGGTTTTTGTGGTCAGAACTGCTTGTGACTTCAGGTGGAGTTTTTCAAAGACTACTCTTTTTCAAAGGGCTAAATAGGAAGTCCATGTGTCTTCTGAATGCAACTGAAGTTGAGAGTAAGGTCCAGTGTTCTCAGACTGCCTCATGCTGTGAAAGATCATTTCTTGTTTATTAATCAAATAATAACTGTTTTGATAATCTTTGTTGATGCTTTTACATACTCCGCATGTAATGGTGACAAGTTTTTAAGAGAGACATGTAATTATCACTGGCCAAGAAGACACGTTAAGTTGGTATGCTGATTTTGTGGTGATATTTGTCCAAACGCTCAATCATTCTCTCATGGCAATCTCCTAATGTTCTTTTTTTGCTATTGGCATTACAAAAGTCAACCTTTTATATTACCCTCCCACACATTCAGTTCCCCCTCCCTCCCCACAAGTGTAGATACCTATAAAATCGCAGAGCTATCTCGGGCTGGTCTGAATAAAAATGGTTACTGCCAATGCATGCAATGGCTTCCACATGAGTGTTGTCTTGTTTTAAGACCTCTTTATAGTACTCTGCAGCTGAGGAGATATTGTTCATTTCCTATACAATTGGAAAAATTCAGATTAATTCAACTTTTTATCACCAATTTTTATCACAAAACTTATTAAAATGTCAATCTACTGAGTGCTTTATCTATGCCCTGTACAGTACTTAACTGAGATTAATTATGTATGCTCTTACAGTTCTCTGATCACACAATGCAATATCACTGATTAGCATCTTCACAAGCGACACACACATCCACAAAAAGAAGGCACATTAATTTATCATCACTCGCTGTACCTCTCATTAACTCTATGCCATAGCTACTGTCCTGGTTTCAGCTGGAATAAACTTAATTTTCTTCTTAGTAGTTAGTATAGTGCTGTGTTTTGGATTTAGGATGAGAATAATGTTGATAACACACTGTTTTAGTTGATGCTAAGCAGTGTTTATACTAAGTCAAGGGCTTTTCAGCTTTTCATACTGCCCTGCCAGCAGAGTCTGGGAGTGCACAAGAAACTGGGAGGGGATACAGCAAGGACAGCTGACCCAAACGAGCCAAAGGGATATTCCATACCATATTACGTCACGCCCAGTACATTAACTGGGGGGAGTTGGCCGGGGGGCACCATGGCTCAGGGATTGGCTGGGCATCGGTGAGTGGGTGGTGAGCAATTGTATTGTGCATCCCTTGTTTTGTATATTTTATTATTAGTAGTAGTAGTAGTAGCAGCATTTTCCCTTCCTTTTCTGTCCTATTAAGCTGTCTTTATCTCAGCCTATGAGTTTCACTTTTTCTTTTCATGATTCTCTCCCCCATCCCACTGGGGGCCAGGGGAGTGAGCAAGCGGCTGTGTGGTGCTTAGCTGCTGGCTGGGGTTAAAGCATTAGAGCTATAAAAAGAGATTTATTTGGTTTTTATTTTTTAGAAAAAAAGAGATTGGTCAGAAGCTTAGCATGTGCAATGGGCATTTGCTACTTTTTGCACAATGCCTTGTGATCCACAGTACTGTGCAGTCAGTTTCCCAGTATGGTAACACACAGTACTTATTTCCCCAGTCAATGTCTCAATTATTTTCAATACTTTGTAAGTCAACTCATTAATTGCTCTGAACACAAATGAGAATATAATTGCATATGAAGAATTATTACATGCCTTTGAAAACAGGAGTCATGGATTTATTACCAAAACTTATACTAGCTAGGATATGCCAGTTAGGAGAACTATATTGTATAAAAATATATGCTTGGATGTATGCTTCTTGGAAAATGAATTAGGGCGAACTCATTGCTGTAAACAACATCACACTGTTTCTGAGGAGTGCAAGTCACCAGAGGACTCTACCCCATATCAGAAGAAAAAAATTAAAAGATCAAAACACATTTCTTTGTTTAGAGAGGAGTAATTTCTACCTGTGTGCTGTAGACACACTGTACTCTCAACATGACTAAATAATAACCTTTTATTTAACCTCAGTAGCATAGAATCATAGAATCATAGAATCATTTAGGTTGGAAAAGACCTTCAAGATCATCGAGTCCAACCATTAACCATGCCCACTAAACCATGTCCAGAAGTACCCTGTATTTAGCTATGAAAAAATGTATTTCCTGTGATTAAAGGAAATGGTACAAAAGCAGTCCCTTTAAAAATAATGGGTTTTTTTAAACCAAAAAAGGTCTACAACTCTTCCTGCTGTCAAAAGGTAGTGACAGAGAAGAAAAGCTCTGATTAAGATGCCTGATGCATATATTCAACTTATGAGTCTATGTAATGAGAACCGCCCTGTGCTGCAGTAAAAATCTTTGCTAATGGAGCTATAATCCTGTACCCAGGTGTCAGTGCAAAACTAGATCCTGTCAACTATATTCTGCTCTTTAATAATTCCTTAAAGGGTTATGCAATGTTATATATGGTTCTGCAAAATAATATCCATATTAAAAACTGTTTAACAATTCAGAAAGAAAAGCCTCCAAAAATTATGCAGCTGTTTTCTTCCTTGCTGAAGGACAAAAAGGATTTAATATGAAAATGGATTACTGCTTAGGGGTTAGATGAGAATGATGAGAACAGGAAAGAATGCCAAGTATGAATGTAGACAAAAAAAAAATAAATTCATGACTTTAAATCATCTGTTCTGGAATAGCATCATTACCAACTTTCAGTGAAAAACAATATTAAGTCCACTGTTTGACATGAAAATATACACTTTTAAAATACAAAATACATGGTTACCAAGGTAAAATGACACTATTTAAAACTAATCCTACTTAAAATAACATCTAATTCCTAGACTAAGAAACATTCACATTCCAACTGTTCTCACTGGCTTAAGAAACTAACAGTAACACATAGTGCTAATAAAGACAACATTGACGAGTAGACTATTTTGCTGTTTAATCCTGCTAGCAGGCTGCTGGTGACTTGAGCAGTTTTAGTACGATGAAACATAGAAACTAGACCTAGCTACAGGGAAAACACCTGGACCACTTGCCCTAACGTGGACTTGCTTCTGTGTGTCAAGGGGAAATAGGATCTCACTAGTGTGATTAACCATTTAAACAAATAAGCCTGCAAGGCTCCCCTGATATTACTTTTGTATATTTGTGTAATGTTACCTGTTTTGCAGTAGTGGTACTAAAAATCAGCCTAGTTAATTTTTTATGACCTTACAGTTCTATTCAACTATTGGCTCTTTTTTCTTGCTCAGGCAGCTGACCTTGGCCACAGTAAGGATTGCATTGTGGGTGCATACCTCATAGATTCTGGCAATTCCACAAATAAGAGTCACTTCTCCAGGAAATCGATCTAACCCTTGCTTGAACACATTCAAAGCTGTTACAGGCTGATCCAAGCGCAAATACACCTAAGCAAATAAAAAGGGTATATAAATGTCAAATGTCTGACTTTTGTACTTGTACTGCTGTTTAACAAGGGAGATAAATAAAAGGGATGACACCTCCCTTTATGCAGTAAACCATTAGCTGAGATAGTGAATAACACTGGGAAAATAATGGAGTGAATACTGAATAAATCTCTGTAATGAAGATAAAATAGGCTAATTAAGATAATTAAATTTGCATGCATATCATCTAGACATTATTAATTCATCTGGACATTACTGATAAACCAAAAAAGTATCTTGTTATTTATTATCATATCAAAATATACTTTGACACTGAGGTGAAGGTATCACCTTGAATATTTTCCTGTTTAATATATTTTTTATAACCTATGTTTAGGCTTGAAAGAACTGGATCTTCAGGTTGACAGTGCTGGAATACCAAAACATTTTACTTAGTCAAATAAGACTGCACTGCACAGAGCAGTGACACTTCCAAATTTCCTTACTGCTCTGTCAACCTCCCCCGTCACAAACAATAAAATCCCATAACAGAAAGAGCGTGGTTTGGTGTCTGCAATTTTGGCTTCTGTGTTGATTATGACAATGTGTGATGTGGATAACGTTGTGTGAGAATTGGATAGAGGACATCACCGTGTTGATAAAGACCACCTCTGCAGCTGTCTGAGAGTACAACTGTAAAGCCCTCCTGTTGTGGGTATGGTAAATACAGCTACAGCAAAGGAAAAAACCCTGCACACCTACTTTGGGAAACCAGATGGCTAGAGTGATTAATCTGTCTCCCACTGAGTGGAAAAGTGTTTTGAGTGCTCCTGTTATGAGAAATATTACATTGAATAGTGCTTATACTTGATATGACTAAAAAAGGGAAAGAATCTGTGACTGGCATATTGACACAAACATTTTGTGATGCAATGTAAGAAAAGTATCAATGTTAACTGAACACCTGAGAAACTTCCGAACACATTTCCTGCTTCTGCCCTTGAGCTTCATGGACTTTTGAGTGCCAACAATCAAAATACTAGTTAAAGTCATAAGTTCTTTATTTGCATCCCTATAGATACATACTGCTGTAGACATTTGCAAAGAATTCTTTCCTGTGACCACTCAAGTGACGTTCTTAATTGTCAAAGAGCTGTTGACTGTGAGTACCTTCCTAGTAAAGGGACTGCCATTTCAAGTTGATCTCTGGCAAAAAGAAAAATCTTTTTTTCAGTCATTTTGCTAATGTCACTTACATTTCCTGTATTAAGCTAGAAAACTAATTCCTTCTTGTGAAAAGCAATAAAAGAGCAAGGGATTTGGGTTTTTTGGGGGGTGTGGTACTTGGTAGACTAGGACTGCACTAATGACGCCATCAGTGTATATGCTTTAAATCAACAATTTATTCCTAATGCACTCTATCTGAGCATGTTGCTGTATCTAAAACAGACTTCAAGTCATTTGCTATAGTTTTTCATTTATAAACCATGGAGCAGTTTCTGATGAATTTTATGTCTACATTAAATTTTAAACTTTAAATAATTGTCTCCGTTGTGACTGTCAAGCTCCGTATTTTCTTCTAGCAACAGTTCTCTACAACTAAATTACTCTGTAATGAGTTTCAGTGGAAAGTACACAGATGAAAGAGAGGACATGATAGCTGGTTATAACTTAATTAAGAAGAACCTTGGCTGGTTGTTTCACTCCTAAGTATCACCTATGTGAGTGACTTGTATAATTTATTCTGAATATGTGTAGTCACTGCACACTGCCATACCTGCAAATAATTTCATACTTTGTTTGAACTGAGATAAAATTTCAATTAGCTGTTTTTTTGTTTTGTTTGCCTGCTTGTTTTTTGACCTGATCTAGCTATGAAGCACAGCTATCTTCATATTCTTAGGATAAAAAAATGTAAAAAAATCGAGGATGGGAAACTCCACTAGATCTGCTCCTTTTTTATCTTGTTATGTTTGTTTATGAAGTATGTTTTCTAAGTGTTATGACTCAGGTCTGCTCTATTGCTTCATCTGGAGGTTCACTCCAAAGATGCATTCACTACAGATCCTCTGTGCAAATATTATGCTAAGGCAACACAGCCACAGTATTCTACTATGTAATTCCCATATCCAGTGGCACATCACACTGTCCAACATCTCTGCAGACTGTAGAGCTGCTGTCCAGATGAGTGGCAAAAGAAATTAAAAGATAGGCAGGACAGCTTCCACCTACTCGCAGCCGCTTTGGGGAGACCTGCTCTTTAAGAGTACTACAGCTATAGTCATTAAGTTTTAGATGCTAAATGCAGAATGGCTCCATTTTCTTTTTGTTATCTCTCTTATCTCAGGTAAAAATATCCCATTTCCAGCTCTTCTGGGTCTTGAAATACTTTTTAACTTCTCAGCAGCCCTGACTTCTTTAAAGACTTTTTATTTTTGTTTTCTTTTGGTCTTTTATCTTTTCATAAATTACATTTCAAGGGAGAGTTAGCCTTCAGGAAAATATTTTTAAAAACCCAGATAGCTGTTGTAATAATGAATATAAACAGAAAACTAATTGGTACCATAGTATTGGTCTGTTTGCACAGAACTTGATGCAATCCTATTATTTTTTTGTAATGGCTGCTTAAGTCAAGTCTTATCTTTTCAGTACTGTCAGATTGAGCTATATTTCAGTGCCCTACTCTATTGCCTGTCCACCCACAGCCACTAAATCATGTTGTGTGATGCTTTATACTTGAGTGAGCTGGTCTATGGAGTGGGAGGTGGAAGTTCAAATGTAGCTCCTTGAGCTAGTTGTGATGGGGGGGAGGGGGAAGCGGGGCAGATGCATATCTCCCATAACGAATCACTGTTTGTTAATCCAATTACTCTGCCAATTTAGTCACTCTGTGTAGCTTGTGTTTTGCAGAATGGCTCCCGGTAGTGACAGAAATATAAAATTACTACGCTTAATTGAGTAAACTAACTCCAACTGCTGTATTGAGGACAAGTCTCCAGATAGCAGTGATGATCATTTAAATACAAAGCATAAATTGCTCAACAAATGTAAAGGTAAAGCAAGTATCATAATATGAACATCTGAATTATCCACTAGCAGCGATGACTTTTGGATAGGCCTGTGACAACTGGCTTAAAGGGAGCTGACAAAGAGCAATGGATTTCATCTCTTTCTAGGACAAGAGGAAGAAAAATGCAGTTTTAGTTTCTCACAAGCCACCTTTTCTTGAATGTCTTGGAAAATGTTTAGAACCTGATGTGTACCCTGGTAAACAAGTAATTCTGAGGCTTAGCTTGCCACTTGTTCTTTTAAAGCTTTTAATGCCTTTATTTTGACAGAACATTCTCTGTTTCAAGGTCTCTGATTGCATCCTTTAAGCTCACTTTGTTCTGATTTTGCTTGTTAAACTAGGATTTTGAGCTTCACTCTTCACTTACCGATTTATTGCATTAGTTTCCTAGGAGACCATATATAGCTACATTGTTCTTCATACTGGAACTCCAATAATTCTTTAGCTATATAATCCCCACTGGAGTTTAGAGCAAAGAATACAGTATCGTAGGAGATTATTTTTTTTGTGTGTGTAAAATCTGGAAGCTCCAAAATCTTTTTGTAAACTGTAGGCTTCAATTTCAACTGTTAGCATGTATTGCCTCAGGTCTATATGGAGATCACACACTATTAAACTTAAGGGTGTATCAAGCTCAATACTCAGCTATTCTGGTGTATGGACCTCTCAGGGATAGTCTGGAATCTCACTTCATTCTTAAACAAGCAAATCTACGACTTACCTTTGCCAAATACAAGATTGTATCAACCATGTCCTGTTGCTTGAGAGCTGACTTAAATTGTTTTTCGGCTTCACGATATAATCCTAACCTAAAGAGACAACAGAGAGATATAGAAGGTTTTTGGTTTGGTTTGGTTTTTTTTAAAAAACTTATTAAATAATGAAGCAGTGCACACTACACCAAACATGAACTGCCCAAAAGCATACTTCAAGGTCATATATTTGTGTGCATGCTAACAAACCCCATGCTGTTAAATATATTAACGTTACACAGACAACTATTCAAAATGATGAAAAAGGCAAATTAATGAAATTTGGCCCCCTTCTGTACATGCAGTCTTCTGGTGCTAATTGAATAATGATGTACTCATTTTCATAGGACTCCTTCCAGCTCTTTGTAAAGAATGGACAGTAGAAAATGAGCAATTAAAGGCATGTCTCAACCTCTACTAACATGGTTTTGGAGGAGAATTTCCTCACTCATGGCAAAGATCGTGTAGATACTCTCCACTGTACAGTTTAGGGAATGCTTAATATCTATAAAACACTTTCTCCTAGCCTTGTATAGGAAATGGTGAAACTTCTGTTGCTGATACTAAAAATCTTTAACTCTGTGTTGAAAACATTCTGTATTGTAAATGGCACCACAGTTTAACACCATCTAAGCAGATCACTTGGGAGGAGGCAGTATACGGCGCATGAATCTCACAGAAGTCTATTTCATCTCAAAAGTATTCGTTTTGCCGTATTACTGTAGAATATTTTGTAGTAATCTATAAATGCTATATAGACTACAAAATTAAAAGGACTGTACTGTTTCAACAACAGCAAAAAGGTACTTTCTCATATGCAAATTGCCTTTTCTTTCCTTCAATCAAATAGCACATATACTTGGTGAAGAAACACAAACCACAGCCAAAACAAGCCAGCCAAAACAAAGAAACACAGCCGAAGGGGACATAAGGTGGATCCTGGAAGTACAGGTGCTGCTTGGATGCTTTAGTCTCTATAACACTATTCACAAAATCCTGAAAGTAATGAATGACCTCTAAGCCTATGCATTGGGTTTGTGTGGCAAGGTTTTGGTAGCTGGAGGGGCTACAGAGGTGGCTTCTGTGAGAAGCTGCTGGAAGCTTCCCCCATGTCCAACAGAGCCAATGCCAGCCGGCTCCAAGACGGACCCGCCGCTGGCCAAGGCCGAGCCCATCAGTGACGGTGGTAGCACCTCTGGGATAGCAGATTTAAGAAGGGAAAAAAAACCCCGTGCGGCAGCAATTGCAGCTGAAGAGAGGGGTAAGAACATGTAAGAGAAACAACCCTGCAGACCCCAAGGTCAGTGAAGAAGGAGGGGGAGGAGGTGCTCCAGGCACCGGAGCAGAGATTCCCCTGCAGCCCGTGGGGAAGACCATGGTGAGGCAGGCTGTCCCCCTGCAGCCCAGGGAGGTCCACAGTGGAGCAGATCTCCACCTGCAGCCCAGGGAGGACCCCACGCAGGAGCAGGTGGGTGCCCGAAGGAGGCTGTGACCCCCTGGGAAGCCCGCGCTGGAGCAGGCTCCTGGCAGGACTTGTGGACCCGTGGAGACAGGAGCCCACACTAGAGCAGGTTTTCTGGCAGGACTTGTGACCCCGTGGGGGACCCACGCTGGAGCAGGCTGTGCCTGAAGGACTGCAGCCTGCGGAAAGGACCCATGTTGGAGCAGCTTGTGAAGAACTGCAGCCCGCGGGAAGGACTCATGCTGGAGCAGTCTGTGGAGAACTGTCTCCCATGGGAGGGACCCCATGCTGGAGCAGGGGAAGAGTGAGGAGTCCTCCCCCCGAGGAGGAAGCGAGTGGCAGAGAATGTGTGATGAACTGACCGCAACCCCCACTCCCCGTCCCCCTGCGATGCTGGTGGGGAAGAGGTAGAGAATTTGGGAGAGAAGTTGAGCCCGGGAAGGAGGGAGGGGTGGGGGTAAGCTGTTTTAAGAATTAGTTTTATTTCTCATTACCCTACTCTGATTTGATTGGTAATAAATTGAATTAATTTTCCCCAAGTCGAGTCTGTTTTTCCTATGACGGTAATTGGTTGAGTGATCTCTTCCTGTCTTTATCTCGACCCACGATCCTTTCATTGTATTTTCTCCCCCCTGTCCAGCTGACGAGGGGAGTGATAGAGGGGCTTTGGTGGGCACCTGGCATCCAGCCAGGGTCAAGCCACCACAGCTCAAAAAAAAAATAATCAATCTAATCTTCTAAAGAATGTCAAATAAAGATTAATGATAGTGAAGAATTTCATTCGTTTGGGCATCTAAAAAGAAGCAATAGTTTCAAGCCAAGACACAACATGGGATTTAAAGGGCCAACTGCTTTGTGTTATCAGCCTGTTCATACAAGAATTGCTTATAGAATTGTAAAGACTGCAGATGATGCTTCATTTTTTTTAACAACCAATATGGTATCTATATGTTTTACATTCATGGGACAAACACATTGTAAAGAATGAAAGGGGGAGCTGCCTCAGTACTTATTTGAATTATGGGAAGCAGAGTTGTATCAGGAGGCATTTCACCCAATTTGGTAGAACTGGCTGTTACCATCATGGCTAGATCCTCAGCAATGACTCTAAACTGCTTGCAACAAGCTCTCCTCCCCTCTGTTGCCACTCTTTCCTCAGTGGGGCATATCACTGTACAGTGTCAGGGTATTCCTAAGTCATTTGTATCAGATGCTTGGGTACAGGATGCCAGCCCTGAGGCCTTGGCATCTTTGGAACTGGCACTTCTTGGGCAATGTTCCTCTGGCAGAAAGTGTCTAACATGAATATTTCAATTTTTATTATTTCATCAGACTGAAGCCCTCATTGACAGTTAATGTCTCAAACTAATATTGTAATACTCATTTTGTGTGGTCTGTTTTAACAATAGTTCTTTGCATTTATTTACTGACTTTTCAAACAATGATGTTGAAACTCATTAACAAAGGTGAAGATGCAACTAATTCAGTTACTTAAAGGTACTCAATGTTGATGCCTTTACCTCAAGCAGTTGAACATAATCTCCTTGTATATTAAAGGAGATTTAACTGTAAGCACAGCGCTCTCCAACTAAATACTTACTGAACTATTTCTCAGTGTTCAGCATTGCACAATACACCCAGCAGTTCAGGTCCTGCACTCATATTCACTGATCACAGAAGAAAGGAACAATGGCTTACCTATAGTAGCACTTCCCAATTTGGACTTTCCACCACCAGTCCTTGAATTGTGCGTGCTCGGTAGCAAGGGCTGCCAAATCTAGAGCCTTCCAAAACAAACCCATCATCTTAACATTAATACCTTCAATGGTTAGACAAAGAAAAAGATCACAAAGTGAACAATGTAAAGGTTTTTGTAAAGAGAAAATTTTGAACAAAAAGTCCTGGTAAACTTGAGGTGGGGGGGCTGCTTCATGTTTACTGTCTTTATAGCTTAGTGCATAGAGGAGCTGAAAGGATAATTTGTCCCTATAAGAACATGTAATCCAAGTAGCTTCTAGTAATTCACAGAGAAAATATAAAATTAATTTGATCAGAGTCCTGAAGTGCTGCTTCAGAATATATAGAATATTTGTGTAAGCTGACACACTTTTTCCAAGCTTCCCATCCTTGTTCACTAAAAGTTGTTAAAACCAAGTAAAAATATACTAAACTAAAGAAATCAGTTCAGCCAGTTTAAAATACTGGAGAAATTGTCATCTCATTGCTAGTATCAGGCTGCCTCTGCTTCTAGGAACTCTCAGATGTCTACATTAAGAAATACTTCTTCCTTTAAAGAGTCTATGATGTAAATAATTATTTTATGACAGATAGGAAAAATAGATAAATATTCTTCAATAGCTATTGAAGAGGGTGGAGGTCTAAAATCTCTTTTATCTGGTATATTGGAAAAGTAGGTACGCTAATCAATGTGCTACCATCAGCCACCACAGACAGAATCTACCGCTTTTCATGTTTTAGTTATAGTTTCAACATTTCTGTTAGAACACATAGATGTATGTTCTGCACCAAAATCTACCAAAGAAACAATTGTTAGTGTTCCTTTTCTTAAAGTTCCATTTTGTCCCAGAACATATCAAAGCCATGCTACATCTGTTACTTATATTTTAGGGATATCATCAGAAGTAGTCTAAAAAGCTTTATCAAAGTATTTTTATAAAAAAGAGCTGACCTTTTTTTGTTTTCATGAACACTTTGCAGACCACAGAAATCAGAAACTAGCTATCTACTAGGAACAATATGGAAAAGTCTGTGTGGTAGCCACTCAGTAGCAGAGGAACCAATAATTTCCAGGAAAAAAATAATCTCAACACTTGAAATATTAGAAAGAGCCTAATTTACTGACACCTTCCTCTGGGTTTGATTCCTATTCTTCCTGCTAGCAAAAGGAGGCTGCAAGTAATCAATGGCTGTAGATTTGACATAGCACGGCAAAGCCAGTGGAGCTATGACAACTTAGATAAATTGCTCTCTTTTGGCTCTGTGAGAATGAATAATTTGTTTTCTCTAGCAGTTCAGGCTAAGGAGTTGCATTGATGCTGTCCTCAAAGAGAAAGAGACAGTTGTCATTCCCTGCCTCTATGACAGGAGAGAGGAAAGCTTACAACTCTGAAGTCACTATTTCTTCTAGTTAGGTGGAATCCTTGAAGTCCTCTGATGGCAGCTCTTATCTTGGTTGCCCTTTGTTTCTTAATGGCTTTGCAAATTGCACAACAGGGCCTCTGGATGCTACAGCTATAATAGGGAAGAAGCTTGCTTCATGACAGAAATTATCCGTTTCCCTTCCAGACAAATACTTTCTTTCATCTGAAGGTATATAAGCAACTTTGTCCCAGTACTGGGAAAATTTGGGAAAGTAGTTGATGCTAAAACATCGGTTACATTTGTTGCATTTACAAATGTATAAACAATGCGTGGGTCTGTCAAATACCACACCTGCTTCTAATGCAGCATGAGCAGCCACTTAAAATGAGTAAGGATCATACTGCAAGTAACGTGCTTCAGAGAGCTTTCCTTAGAGTGCTCTGATGACAAGTATTCAAGAAGAAGGACTGAATTTCAGAAAACGATTCCTTCTGCACCTACACATTCAGCTTTCTTTCTGGTACCCTAATTATTTCTGATAACTATTTTATGCAAGGCTAACAATTCTGGCTGCTATTGGACAGTGGGAACTAAGACTGCTTCAGGCTTAGTAAACACTAACATCAGCAGTTTATCTGTTGGTGCAGATCCTGAACTCTTACTGGGATCTTATTACCAACATGAAGAAACAAAGCATGACTTCATTTTGAAGTTTCTTCCTGAAATTAAGTCCTGTTTTTATACTTTCCTGTTAAGGAAGTAGGAAAAGAATGGGAAAATCCTGTTTCTGACACTTTACAAGTGATCACAAAAACTTTAATCCAAAAATACCACAAATTTTATCAATATTTCTAAAAAGTGTTTGCCTGAAAAGGCTTTGTGCATGTCAATGTCAGCTTTTTGCACGCTAGTAGTTAGACTTTCTGCTGGTATTACAACAAAATCTTTTGACAATGTGGCCTTTGAAATGTTAGTAAATTAATTAAAATAGACTTTTAAAAGTCAAAGCCTTCACCTTGCCAACAGCTAGCATATTTCAATTTCAGTTTGCTGCAATTTTTTTTTTAATTGCACAGTTTAGGTACAAATCAATGTTCAATCTGCACAGCATATTAATTTAAAACCAATCTATAACAGAAGTAGTAAGTGTTATGCCTATCCTGCACCCCTGTGAATTGCTGAATGCTTGTGCAGTTGTTTTAATAACTAGAAGGGAAAAACAGCACGGATTGTGGACTGGCAGATATTGGTATGTCCTTTTAAGGATTTTTGCTTCTAATGTACGTATCAGAAAAAAACCCACACTGATTGTCCCAAAAGTTTTAATAAACTTTAGGATATAACTCATCATCTGGAAATGCTGATCAGCTGAAATTGTTACTCTATAGAGCACTTAGCACAGTTACTCATGTATGCAGGAGTCCATTCCAGTAACAGTTTTAGCCCTGGGAAGCCTTTCAGAACAAATTTATTTTACTCTCAGTTCTTATATTTGTGCAAATAAAAATAATAAAACCCCCTAATACTTAGTGGGTTTTCTGTTTAAAAAAAAACAAAAAAAGCTTCTTCTTAAAGAATGAATCAGAGCTGTTTTTAAATGAAAAAGAATGTAGATTCTTTAATTGCAACTGTACTTACTATGATTCTGAGATTCATTTTTTTACCATTACTTTCCTTAGCTAAACTATTATAACTAAGACTTCCAAATTGTTTACCAGCTGTAACTCAGTATAAAACAGCTGTAGGGTTGTAGTAATTTTCTATTGTATTGCAAAATTAAATTGGTAAATGTACATTTGTTTGAAACTTAGTAATTTCATACATAGTATTGTACGCACCAAGAAATTAGATAGATGGAAATGATAGCAAGCGTCTGCTGCTTCTTTCACCTACTGTTGAATGGCAGTTATTCTCCTTATTTGTAGACAAATCAACACAGGATAGTCTACAAAACAGCTGAGTAAATGACATTAGCCACAGTCAGTTTAACACAATTTCTTTTGGTGAGTGTCTTCTGGATTTCTAGTTTGTAAATCTAACATAATTCCATTATAAACAGATTTCTATCAGAGAGTACAAACTTCAGAGTATTAGGAAGAACTAAGGAAATATCAGAGGTCATGACTTCTGGCCCAAAGGATATATTGTACACTCATTGTTCTTCCTCAGGACAAAGTGTCTTGTCATCACTACCCACCTGTGAATAATGGCAGAATACAGTCTCACAGTCTACTGCTGAAAAAAGTAGCAGCTGAACTATTTCTGGACAAGTCTTTTAAACTGCCCTGCTCTTACAGCATTTAGCCCATAAAATGGCTTTTAGAAATAGCTCAAGGGGTACAGAAAGTCATTTATTAAGTATATGTGTTCAAAAGGAAACAAGTCAAGAACAATAATGGATAGGGTAATAGTAATTTCTTCAGAGAAGTGTTTAATTTTTCATTAAATAAGATGAAAGACTTTTGAATACATTTTCAAGTGCTGAAAAAGCTCAGTGTTTCTCTCTTCTTGCATCCCCACAATTCTGATAATTGATGGATTACAGATGTATTTACTTTTAATTTGAACTGAGTTCCTAGCATTATTTGTCTAGTTGAAAGCATATGGATTCATGATATTTCTCAACTGAAATTGCTGAAGCTTTTTTTTCTTTCTTTCTATATACTGGCTGAATACTAAACAGAAGATAAATAATAGAACTGCTTTTGCTTCTTAAATAATAATGCAGCTGAGAGCAGTACAGACTGTTCCAGATCAGCACAGCTACAATGGAAGGATAAAGTCACTACTACTTTTGTGTTTTATTTGCAAAACTGCAGGAACTGGTCTTCCAATTCTACCCATGCAGAAAGTCCACAAGTAGAGGCTTTTCAGCCTATACAGTCACAAACTTAAGCCGATTTCCCAGGCTTCCAAGCCTTCTTTCATCTCATCTCATGCAGAAAAGTGTTTCGGGGGGGGGGGTTTAAGAATGTGCAACATCACACAGTAGCAGGTAATACAAAGATGCAAGAGATGTCAGTGAATGTTCTAATGGGTGATCAAACAAGAGCCAGATCAACTTTTAAACAGTTAACATATGTGCTGATTGTCTGCTGAATCCTAAGCAACCAAATTACTTTCAGGGAGAAGCAAGAAAATTAATTAGTAAAATGCCATTGGTAGGAGAGGTGAATAAACAGTGATGCAGCCAAGTTTAAGCAGAAGTATTTCTTTTTTTGTTTAATGCAGATGAGGTTCAAAAGGAAGGGAGGACAGTTTGGAGAATAGAATTATATTGAAAATGGTGTAGAAAGCACAGAATAAAAGAGGAATGAAAGCAAACGAGAGAAAGCAATCTGAACAGTTTAAAAAAAAAAATCTCTTCAGAGATACACATTACATTATAAAGGTACCTTGTACTGCGAAGTGTGACACATTTTTTTTTCCTACAAGATGCTGTCATTAACCAAACATATTGAGCTCTCTCTCATTACACAATAAACAGTGATGACTAAGCTGACACTTCTTTGCTTACAGGTATTTATTCAAGTGGCTAGAGTGCATTAAAAGCCATGGGCAAAACTTTTCCTGCAAGACAGTGATTTGGGATTGTCAGCAAGGATTTCAAAATACATGCAGTACAGTGTAAAAACATCTTATGATTTTTTTCTGGAGTGTTTGTAAAATTCGTTGCATTATATGAAATTATTTGTCTAGCCTAAAGATCCTGCATGTCCTTAAAGTGTAGGTCACAGGCACACAGATGTGTGGCATCTTATCAAGTGACCGTTTTATTCTTAGTGCACTGAGTTCTCAGTAACAAACAACATAAATTATAATTATTAGTGGCATAAAACCCAGACACTTTCTTCATATTCAGTATCAGAATATGTAAATGTTAATTGCTATTTCTCTCTGACATTTCTGAAACTTGCACTTACTGTTTCAAGCATATTTTGGATTAATAGTGCATTGCAATTCAATCCTCTTAAAAGAATGCTATGCAAAAAATTGACAGTGTCCAACTATAATCATTTGATACTAGATTAAAAAGCTTCGCGTAGCAGTAGATTTGGAAATGGTTCTGATCTATGTCAACAACAAAAAAATACTTTTTTCTGTGTTATTAACTGGAGAGTTTAACTTCAGAACTAATCACACACCAGTTAGTAGTATTGCAGAAAATTCAATAACTAGTCAGTATGCATTATTGACACAAACAGTTCTTTCAAACAAACTTCAAGCAGAAGTTTTGATTCCATTTCAACTGGGTGCATATATCTAACATAGTAATGAAATATTTTGACACTTTACTCATTGAATAAATTAATTATTTTCCTGAATGAACTGCCAAAAAAGTTCTGCAACCATTATCTATTTCTGAAAGTTTAAACAATAGGTACCCAAAATTGATCTTATCCATTCAGAGCAGTAACATATGAAGAACCACAGAAGAAAGATTTTGGATAGGATAAGAGGGAAACTGTACAATTACGAAAACTTTTGGAGAATAAATGTTATAGACAGTCATATGGACAATATAATCTTTCTCTTGAGGCCACAAAATACCTCAGCACTATGGAATTAAATTTCTAGAAAAAGTGTCCAAAGTCCTATTGGTATTTATTTTTCCACAGTTTCACCAAATACCTTTCCTTTCTATTCACCCAAATGCAAAAACAATCATTTCAGTAGTTTAAAATATTGAATGATATTCAGTTCAATCACTAACTACTTTGTCAGATATTTTCAGCTTCTCCTGTTAACAGACAGTTTTCTGTAACTTATTGCTTACTCTCAAGCCTCAGGAACTATGAATTTTCTAGGCAGTCCAGCTACCTGACATGTAGTTTCAGCTACTGCTCAGGGTCCAGTAAATTCTGTTAATATGAAATCATTAGATACAGGGATCGTATCATGTTGATAGATGAGGGAACTAGTTTTAAGCATTAGAATGTTTTGCTTCTCAAAAAAGAGAGCAGTCTGTATCTTGGTATTGCAAATTATCATCCCTGATTATCACCTGTAAGAAAGGATTTTTCTCTCTTAACTTTTAATGCTTCACTTCTGTACTCCGATGTGATGTACTACCTTGATCCTTAGTTTAGCAGAATACTGACAGAAATAACTGAATGATACTTAACAAAAACTGAAAATGGAACACATGAATTACTCACATTTTTTACGTCATTTTCATGGTGAAAAATATATTCGAACAATGCCTGTCGGAAGAATATTTAAAACATTGTCATATTTGAAGATAAAAATTGATAATATTATTTGAGAGGAATACAGAATCTTGATTACGTTAGGCAGAAATTAATTCTTTGTGAAAGCAATCACATCCACACATCACAATTGCTGACATTTACATTTAATTAAGACTTGAACAGACAAAAACTATAGATGTGCTACATTGTCATTACAGGAAAGCATTTTAATTCTTAATTTGTTGCAAAAGTTTAGTAGAATTGTCTCTTATCTTTGGTCCTTAAAGTCACTTTATAAAAAAAAAGGCAGCTATAATTGAAAGTGAACATAGATTTGAAAACCTGGTACAATTTTCATTACTTTTTAACTGTAAAATCAACAAGTGATCTAACAAAGACTTTTTGTAATGTATAGTTAGGTGCTTATGTAGTGCAAAATCTACTTAAACATAGGTTTATTAAGAATGTAAACTGAGAAAATTTTGCCTTAGGGAAAAAAAATTCTAAACCCTACAGAATTTTGGGATCTGTAAAGGAAAAACTTCTTTTTTATTTGTAAATGATAAATGCTAACAATATTGCACTTCTGAAACTCAACCACACCATCATAATACCAAAGCTTAAAGAAGTTACATGCATCAGCTGTGCTGTGGTAACTGCTCATAAGCCCACAACAATTGCACGGCAATATAACTGCACCTTTGTTTACTCTTGTATAAAGCTAAGTCAGTCATACTACCTTGCAGCTGTTCTACACTAGAATATAGAATAGTATATAACAGATAATGGGGGTGGCATTTTAAGTGAATAAAATGATGTTGAAAGATACTAGATAACTAAATGGAGACCGGAAGCCTCTATTCCAGGAATGTTTATAATTATTCATTATAAAAAACTAAAAGAAAATATTGCTTCATGAGGAAAGAAATAAAGAACAAGACAGCAGTCTTCTAAGAGCTTCCATGACTCTTCTGCCAGCTTTTCTTAAGACAAATTCTTAAAACATTTACCTTAAGGAAACTAGAGAATTACTAATGAATTGTCTGGTGAGGAAAGTAGCCCACAACCTACTTTTCTTCTACTTCTGGTCAGAAAAGACTTTGAACAGATGAAGTAGCAGAACATTTCCTCCTCTGGTTCAGTAACAGGGAAGTATTCAGTAAAAGTGAGGAAATCTAAAGTGATAAAGAAGGTGTTTTCTTGCATGGCTGGCATGAGGAATTTTTGCTGTTATCTATAGGCCCTGACCTCCAAAAGGATTTAAATGACTGAACATTCACCTGGATAAAAATATCTAGAGTTATCTTAATAACTCTATTAAAAATCCACAAGCTAAAAAAGATAAAACTTTCTGTTTCATACCATAAACCAGTTGCTAACTGAGGTTTACCAGAGGCTCTCTCTGGTGACAGGTGATACCTCATATGTCTACTATTGGGTTTCCTGCAATAGTCCTTAACATGACTGATGCTAGTCAGAGAGTAGCCACATTCCTGTATACTTCAAAACATCAGAAGACCTAGTCATGCAGTGAAAAGATAGATAATCTAACTTAAAAAAAGATGTGAGTATACTTTGCAAACACATAAGGAAGAATTACATAGGAGGAGTATATACCAACATGAATTCATAGGCTAATTATGTGAATTTAATAGTTGCGAGATTTATCATCTTTTTGCACCTGGGAGAGGTGACAGCTCACAGAATTTTAAAACTTTAATCAATGATTCTTAACACAGAGTGCAGTCTGCAGTCTTACCTCCTGCTTTGGCTTTAGCCTTAATGCTGTCTTGTTTAAAAAAAAGATATAAATCCATGTAGCTCCAAATTTAAACTTCTATCTTACATTCTGTGTGAAATGTTAATGTCATAATGTATTAGCTTCATAATACTGACAAGTACACTTGCTGCCTATGGATGTTTCTATGACTGTGGCTTTACATTTTTTTGGCTTAAGCCTCTTTTCATACGAAACTGAAGGAAGATACAGCTACCCCATTGACCCAGAAAATGCTAATGTTTTTTAAAATTCTTTTTAAAAACAAAATTGTTAAAATTATGTTTCTTATTCCTGAGAATAAATATTTCATCTGAAAGCTAACCTACCTACTTAAACAGTATATAGAGTTACCAAACACAATTAAAAGCTAGCTGTCTTCAAGCAGAATGAAGCCTAGTTTCTTATGGATGTGTCTTCTGTTTCACAATCCTTCCCAGGCTTCTCCCTATTTTACAGACTGTGATGGATTTAGAATAAAGTGTGTGCTGGCTGATTGTTGGCAAGGACATAACTGGACAAAGGCCTGCAGTTTTTTCAGAACTGATAAAGAACTGACTCGTAACTGCCCTCAGATGATAGTTTGGAAGTCTTTCATTATCTCACCAGACTAGAACTTACTACACGTGATATCTATTCTTCTGCATAGTTTGGTTAACAGGCAAGGGACAGTGATATAAGGAGTGGGTAAAGACCACAGTGCAATCACACAAAATTTATTTCCTTTGAAAACCACATTGAAAAGCAATGCCTTACATCAGTCTAGATCATGTTTTAAAAAGCAAAGCAATCTGCTAATTTTTTATGAAAAGTTATTAATTAAAGTTTTGGACTGGAGGAGCTAATTTCCACAGCAGATTTTTAGGTACTGCTAGTCTTCTAACAGTGTTCACCACTACATTTCTCAAAATAGACTGAATACATACGGGTTTTTTTAAACTCTAGGTTGCTTGCCAAATGCAGCTCCTGAGAGTGTGTCCGACAGTCATTTGATACCTTGTGCAAAATGAGTTTTTGGTCTCAGCCCAGCAGTTGTCTTTTGTGAACAAAGTACGCACAGAAAACATCTTAATCTATACAACTAACTGGCTGTGTTGGGGAAGAATTCAACTGAAAGGCCACAGAGTGATAAATCATTACACAACTTTTAGGTCACTTCCACTCAGAGCTGAAATCTGTAAATTGGGCAGATAACCTGGATAAACCTGTTCTACTGGCAGATAGTCTCAGTTTCAATAGCTGTCAATCATAAAGTCTTAACCGAAAATGAAGAAGAATTCTGAACAAAAAGATGAAACCTTTTTATATAAAAAGTGTTAACTCCTGCCATAACATCAAAAGGAAAAATCCAAACCATTTGTACATTTTTAGGCCAGGATTGCCATCTATTTGTACACAGAACCATGTTTCCAGACACTAAGGAGGGTTCTGCTGGGTTTTTTTCCTCCTGGCATTTTTTTTTTAGTTGCCCTTCATCACTCCTATATGCACAGTTCAAAGTTATTTACCAATGGAATATTTTATTCTATACAAATATTTTTCCTAGGTTATACTTTCAACATAACCTCTTCAGACATATTTTCAACTTCAAGTCTGGTAATCACCATCAAAAGATAAGTAACACGCTATTTTTCTGAACTTTACATCTATAACACAGTTCATCATTGTTTGTATCCCCAATCCCATGTACAGTTACATTAGAATGATGGCAGAAAATAAGAAAAAGATATCACAACATTAACCAAAATAGTTACATACCTTTGCCAGTTTGGGTTTTTGAGCATATTTTGCTAAATTCAGTCGAGACAGGTTTATGAAAGGGCCATCTGGATTTGTTAGCATTGAAGCCTGAAGGGGAGAAAAGAAGTTTCTAAGTGGGAAGATCCCCTACATTTTGGCTGAAAATTTTCAAAATATTAGTAGTATGAAAAACAAACAAACAAACAAAAACCCAAACAAAGCATTAGTAGATGCACTGCTCTACTGTGCAGTACAGACTCTTCTTACTGAACTTCATCTTTTCTGAAAGCCAGGAACTTCCCCTACTCCCATACAGTCCCTGAAAGAGGCTGCATGAATTACCTTCAGAAACTACCTTTTTCTTCCCTCTCTCCACTATTTCCATAATGTGCCTAAGCATGTAGCTTGGACAACTGTTAGATGGACTGAAGGTAGCTGGGATACATAACAAAAAAGTCTTCAAAAAAGATTTAGGAAGATCAATTCATACCTGCAACAGTGAGAAGATACCACATTTTGCCATTAAAGTGATGTTAATCTGTATTATATATTCGTGCCAGTTGCAGTTTATTAATTTTGCCAATAGAACAGGATAAAACTAGTAGAGTTTATTTTCCTTATCTTCTGAAGTGACAGACACTGAGAGATTAGTAATTGTTTTGTAGTAAACTGAAAAACTTGGAGAAGGTTTCAACATACTTACGGTGAAATCATGTCATAGTCTTTTCATAGCCTTCAGTGAATAAAAATGAGTCTCACAGAACTTGTGAATTTGGAATTTATGTGAATTTTTGTGAAAGTGTGAATTATGTACATTTTTTTATATAAACAGACTAGCAAACTAACAAGAAGCAACATTTTCAAACTCCAATTTGAAAACAATTTAAACAAAAAATTAAAAATGCTCATCTCCTTCAAACTTGAGTTTAGATGCAGCTTTTAAGTCAACTCCATTGTCACTGTACCAGATACCATGACCAAGAAAGCCATTGTTCTGAGAACAGAGTCAAACAACTTACCGTTCCCAGCCTGACATATCTCCCAGAAGCACTAGTAATTGGACGAGCTGTGAGAGCTGTTCGAGGTGTTTTTATAGCTTGTTCCATAGTACTTGGCCGTCCACTTTGTGTACTGGGTCTCACAAATCCTGTGATAGGTCTTCCTGATTGAGTTACTGGCCTGAAGATGTTAAGCACATTATCCTTATGTTGAGTGGTATTTATCGATAGAGAATTTAAACACTTATATCTGAAGCATTTCATTTTCAGAAGTTAAATTTAGGATTAGCTCATTTACAACTAGTCACATTTTAAAAAAATAAAAAATCACATACCTAACAGCTGGGCTGGGGCCTCCACCTTGGCTAGTTCCAGGGAGTTTCAAAGATGTTCCTGGTCCTATAAAATAAAGACCATTTCTCACTTCCTATTGAGATACTACACCCTTGTCCAGGGGACTTTAAAAAATGATTGGGTCTTACAATAAACTGGAAATTTCTTTGTTCAAACTGAGGGGACACAGCACTACACAAAGAAGACAAAAAACAAATATTGCACTGTACTACTGATAAATTGTCAGACTATTGCAAGAAACCTGCCACAATGAACATGGTTTTCTCACTTTTACACTTCACATCCTCTCCCCCATCCCACTTGGGGGGAGTGAGAGAGTGGCTGTGTGGGGCTTAGCTGCCTACCAGGGTTAACTCACAACAATTCTCAAGAACATCTACGGAGCAACAGATAGCACTGAAGTAAGAAAGGTTACTGGAACAACAAGATCATGCTAATTTGAAATGGTGTATTTTCTATCTGGGACTAAAATAGCACTCAGACTTCAGTAAGTAAACCCAAACCTTCAGCTACAGGGCAGATGGAGAACGATATCTCATGTCACTAGATCCATGTAGGACCCCCACCCACAATTTAGGGCACAGTGAAGTGCAAACTCATCCATATCCAAAGGTCATCAGTGAAAACACTGAATTGGCTTGAGCCCAGGTGAACAGATAAAGGGTGCCCTTTTTCACATATTTCTGTTTTGACAGTGGATCATTAAGAATTACTAGTTCCTGCATGTATATTTTCCATCACCTTCAATGACACTTGATTATAGTCAGTTTTTCTAACTTCCTAAGTGAACATCTAAGAGCTGTTTTTAAAACTTGGTTAAAAGCAAGATATGACATCTATACCTTCTGTTCTGTTCACTGCTTGTTACCATGTACAAAAAGAAATGAGATTTGAGACAGCCAGTTCTTGACAGATCACTGTTACTCATCTACTTACTTTCTAGATACTTATGAACTGTTTTTATTCCAAATGTTTCCAATAACTGAAGTTAAACCGATAGGTAGATAGTTTCCTTCCTCCTTTATTTCCCCAAGATAAACCCCAAGTTGCCCTTTTTCAGTCTTCTCTCTCTCCTGCCCTCAAGCTGTAATTACCTCTGAGATACTATCAGTCCACTGTTTAAGCAAGTTTAGTAGACTTGTCCAAATCGATAACTTATAACTCAGTCTAAATACCTTCTAGCTTTTTTAATCCATGCTGATACTAAGCACCTCTGACTGCAATACTATAGCAGCCACCTAGCTACAGCTGCATTTAAAATTAAATAATACAAAAAGGTATTAACCATGATCTCTTTGGTAAAACCAACTAAATACGTAAGTGATGTTAAAATAAAGACCAAAACTCAGGATGCTCCCTCTTCTGGCTGGCCACACTTAGTATCTCTGTTGCCTACTTGTTCTTTATAGTCCTGTGAATCTTGAATTTTTTACTCCACAACAGAAAGGGTGGACAGTCCACCCAGCAGAGCTTCTAACATGATAACTAGGCCACTCTTCTGACAAATGGAGGAAGCGGCTTTCACCTTTTCAGGCTAGCAGACAATGAACTAGTCTTCTACTTTCTGAGCCTTTTTTTTAACCATCACAATAATGTAAAAAGGGTAGGGCATTAAAATCCCTTTTGTAGACATGTTTTTTAATAACTACGATTGTTTTGTGCTTTTGGTGTACTGGGAGAATGTTTACAGGATTTATTTCCCTTGATCTCACCCCAGGCAACTCAGTCTTTGAGAATCCCAACTGAACTAGCTATGAATAGGCATCAAGAGGTCACAGCAGTGCATGTGGCTGCTAACAGTGACAGAATTTAAGAGCGTAATTTCAGCAGTTAGTAATGACTGCAGATGACTCCTTTAACTCCCTAGTTAATGAAATAGCTGTGATTATCCATAATGCCAATTAGTATGAGTTTCTGAAAAATATGTTGTCAAGGTAACACTTTTAAACAAGATTATAACCTAAGCTGATAAAATCAATGGTGTTAAGAGTTCAAAGGTAACATACTGGGAATTTTCTGTAAAATGATGCTATAGGATATTTTTATTAATAAACAAGACTGATGGAAAATTAACACAGCAGAATTATAAAAATTGAAAAACTGGTGGAAGACAGATTTCATCATATACATTTGAAGAGGAACCACAGAAAAGTACTTGTTTCCACTGGATCCTATACAATTTAGTAATTATTTAATAATGCAAGACTGAGAGCAAAATCATTATTAAGATAGTTTAATCTGGAAACTAAGATAAGGACAGATGCAAAATTGAAATGGACATGTAACAGATGCAAAAGGATTTGAACTGCTTAGTAAGTGAAGTACAGACAATACCAGTTGTAATATGGAAGGTATGACTACACATTTTTAAGTTTGTAAGCTGTAATTATAGAGGGGGAAGATATCCTGGAAGATTTGCCACAGTAAAAGACCCTGAGTCAAGACCAAGTATGGTTAACACACTTTAACAGCAAAAGAAAAAGCCCACAGTCAGCAAGCACACATTCTTCTTAAATCATGCGTAAAAGTGGAAGTGACCATACAATCACAGAATGGTTCAGGTTGGAAGGGACTTCTGGAGGTCATCTGGTCCAACCAGGCTCAAGCAGGGCCACCTAAAGCCAGCTGCCCAGGACACTGTCTAGATGGTTTCTGAGTATCTCTAAGGAGGGAGACTCCACAACCTCCCTGGGCAACCTGTGCCAGTGGTCAGTCACCCTAAGAGTAAAAAAAGTGTTTCCTGATGTTTAGACAGAGCCTCCTGTGTTTCAGCCTCTGGTCCTGTGACTGGGCACCACTGCAAAGACTGGCTCCATCCTCTTTGCACCCTCCCTAGAGATATCTGTGCTTACCTTTTATGTAAGAGTGTAACAGAAAAACGCTTCAGATGTATAAAGAAAGTAAAATCTAGCTGTAGAAGAAAAACATGTTTTCTATGTGTCAGTGGACTGTTGTCTGGTTTGGTGAAAAGGCATGCAGATTAATTGGAAAGGATTAAGACAAGAGTTTAAAAACTCAACTCAAAAACTAAAAGATACACCTCAGAATGAGAAGATTGTTTAGCTTACCAAAGAAAAGATCACTGGATGACTTAATGACAGTTTTAACTATTTACTTTGGAAATACACCTTTGAAAATAGAGACTTCATATCAGGCATAAAATGTACACAAAGAAGAAACAGCTGGAGCTATAGTTGGTAATTCCCACTAAAGATATGGCATACACTGATAAAAGCTAGCAAATTTAATAATTTATTAAAGACTGTAGGGGGTTCTTTCTCTCTGGAAAGTTCTTATACTTTCTGAAAAACTATATACTAGCTCAGGCATGTCTAGTGGATTTGAAGCACGAATAGCAAAGTCTTATCTCAATGATTCAGGAGTGCAGGCTACATTATCATAATGATTTTCTTTGGCTTTGAGATCTGTGACACACTATCTAGAAAGCCACCTTTTTTCAGTTTAAATATAGTATGAATGTATTTTTCCAGAATGCCTTTTTTCTCAATAATATTCATCAAATTATTTTTCTTGGCAGATGGTCTCTACCACAGGGGGCATAAAATAAAATAAAAGTCTAAATTATATTATTATGCTGTTTTAAGACAGATACATGTAATTAGATTATCATAATGTATAAACACAACTTGAGTACTGCTTGACTGTTTATATGTGACCAAGCATGTACTGACAATCTTTAAAAATGTAATCAGATAGATATGCAGTTGCCTACTTCTATCCAGATGAGAAAAGCTTTTAATGCTTCAAATATTAGTTCTGGCCTACGTCCAGTTCTTCCCTTGAATTCCTTGACATGATAAGTGGTTGAGAGCCACATCTAATAAGATGCATAAAAATTCCCATGTGGACTGTGGTAAAGAAACAGAGAAAAATAGAAATAATGCCAAAAAGTAGTGGAAGACTAATTATGGCCCACTTAGAAGGGAACTGATGAAGCTGAAAAGAGCTGCATACAAGAAACAATGACAGGGCTGAAGAACTGCCCTGGCAAGGAAGAGAGGAAAAAGTAGAGAAAAGCAGAAGCAAGATAATCAGTTCAAAACTGTTTGCGGAAAATGATACAAAAAGGTGATGTCAGATTTGGCCAGACTGTTGTCTACAGTACAGGCATACAGATGAGATTCACAGTACATCAAGGGCATATATTTTTCTCTGGTTTCCCACAGTGCCTAAAGAAGCCAGAAAGGAGTAAAAGAAATCAGTGCACTGATGGAAAAAACTAGTGAGTACAGAGATGTACAGGAAAAGCTGACAAAACACTATTTGTTTGAACCGCCGTCTGACAGGCCTAAGCACTACATCAAGATCATGTGGTGTATCTCAACATTGCCATGCAACCATAAACCAATCTAAAACTCTTATTGTAGCAATAGCTAAAAGCCATATCAGGTCACCTCAGTATCTACCATTTTATGCTAGATGACAATCCGGACCAAGAGGGCTCTTGTTGCTTCAACGCATTTAAGTGAAAGTCATTCTTACGTGCAACTTGAGCAATGGCATTTTCATCTAGCACCATCTCTGCGATTCCTTCTTCATCCATATCGATTTCATCCACATACACCATTTCTGTCAAAGCTCGTGTTTTCAGGCTCCAGGCAGCCTGAATAAGGATAAAAAAGTAAAATATCTTTGAGACACCAAGTAAATAATCTTATCAGAAATTTTGACTTTTTTTTATTATTATTCCCTTCAGAGTTTTAATAGGTGTGAATAAGGTATTGACTTAAACAGCTGGGAATGTCCATCAGTTGCCTGATGGACGTGGAAAGGGGACCAAGACTTTAGACAACTCTTTTGGAGTGGAACAGCTACAGTCACTGAGTTTGGAGGTCAGAATTTCATACCTCATGAAAAGTTATGACTAATTTAGGTCACAGGCAACTCTCTGAGATCTTGGGCTTTTGAAGAAATCCCCAGCTACCAGTGCCATTCAAAACCCACTGCTGACAGACACCTTATTTAAATTGAGAGGGGAGAGGAAGGTAAGTCAACCACTGTAATGCAAAGTAATGCTTTTCCCAGGCATCTGTAGAGAAAGAAGGAAAATCTTTCAACCAGCAACTGTAAAGATACAGTACATTACTATCCACAAGCAACAGTCTTTAGAAAGATAATCTACAACTCCTTTGTTCAAAGCATCAGCTGTATAATATATGTAAATGTATAGATCACGCATCTTGGATTGTGAGATTATTGGAGTACTTCTTAGTGAACTGAACCGACCAATTACTACATTAAATGTCTTGGAGGATTGTATGAGCAGTGTGGAAAGACAAGCATAATTCTAGCTTTTGTGACAAGCTTTGTGTAGACTTGTAGAGATACCAAACTAATGGGGAGAAGAAAAACCAGTGCCAGCCATACAGAAGTACCAACAAAGTAAGTGCAGTTCCAACCACTTTGATAACTTAACATGCCTGTAATGTACTCATAGAGCTGGCACGATAAAGGGAGCCACCAGACTAATCCCTGATCTTCCTTCAGATATTGAACAGATCATCGTAAATTTTCCAGAGAAAAAATCACTGCCAAATCAATTGGATTTGTTACTTTTCTGACACATACAGGAGTCTGGTGTAAAAGCATGTTTAATATTTTCTAAGGAGACATTTCAAAATAGAAACAGACTGATGCTACCTTAATAGAACTAAAGGTCAAACACATGGAAACATTTTTCTTTAAGTAAGAGGTAGGAGAAGATCTGGACCTTAGGCTTATCTAATCATTTAAGTAATCATTTAATGGGACACTTCTCATGTCTCAGACCACCCCTTCCTCTACAGTTCCCTCATATTTCTATGCAACTTTCTAACTATCTATCAAAAAGAAACTATATCTAAAAATGTTGCAATATTTAACTCTCCTTTTTAAAAGTGCTTTCTTCCAAGCAGAAGTAAAGGAGGGATTTAGCCAGCCAGTTCAACCACAATTAGAAATCTTAGTTCAAGTATGAAGAGAAAGGAACAGGCCAGGATGATTTGAATCTAGGCCAGACAGCCATAATCCAGATCTGCTTTATTATCTTTTAGTTTCTTCTGATATAGTTGGGTGACAACCTTTAATTAGCATTGAGTTTTGCAGTTAGATGTTCAAGACCCTTAACTGCTTTTCATTATTCTATAGAAATATTTAGTTTGTTGAATTTTTAACACATTGATGGTACTCTGTTTTTTTCAAAGACACATATGTCTGAAGTCAACATAACCATGTCTATATTGGGAATATGCTGAAATTAGAGCTCTCAGTATAGCCAAACACAGGCTAATTTCCAAGGAGAGATAAGAAAAGCTGTCTATAGTAATGATCTTTTCCGGGGAATTGAAAGTAGCAACTTCTCTACACTAATTGCTAAAACTGGGGCGACTTCTTAACATAGACATAAGTATTATCATTGTGATTTTTGCAATAACAAACGTGAGATAAAGTGTTTTTAAAAGCAACATGTCTCTTTGTTATTGGACAAATATCTGTCATAACAAATAGATTCCTTAGATTGCTCTTCCAGTCTTAAGCTCCTACTCTGAGGCTTCACAGCCAACAAAAAATTCAAATATCGCATATTATTCCTTAATTAAACATCAGTCTGCAGAGTATGGCCTGCAGCAATGTTTGTTACAGGACTTCTGATCAAAACAGCAAGCAAGAGAAAAATGCCAAATTCATTACTTAAACTATAGAAAGATGACCTTTACCTTGGGAGACAAGAAGACAATTCAAAATTCCTAACTACTAGTTACATAACCCATATGAAACAAAAGTATCATTTCTGTGCATGCACACAGTTATGCTCAATATCTGAAAAATCAAGGTGTGGGAAAAGGAATTAGAAATGTATACTGACACACAAATAAAAAGGGAGATGTAGGAAAAAGATCTTTTTTTCAAAAGAATTAAATGAAATTTCTGACACCTTCCTTATTCATAAAAAATTTGCTACTTATTCATAAAAAGTCACACAGGACTTTATTAGAACTATGGCCTATGGCTATTGCTTACTTTTTAAAAGAAAACCTGAGATGTACATTTCTCTGTTAAAACAGACCACCCCAACAAATTTTGATTTTTTTTTTTTGTTCATAAAGTAAAGGTGTCTTTTATCACATGAAACGTAAAACTCATGCAAGATTCAAAGATTTTCTTACCAGCTCAGTAATTTCAACTTTTGCTGACTTTATAGAAAGAATTTGTACCAGTAGTCCTGGTATTTCCTATAGCTACTTTATCCTTGTATGAAGCTGACTTTCTGTGTTGTCATTTTTAGTTATCCAGAAAAATTTTAACAATTCTGTTCATAAAAAAGTACACAGTTTTAGTAATTTACCATAGTACAATACACAGATTTTTCGCTCACTGAAAACCTGTAAGGGTTTAATCTGAAACTAATGCAGAAGAACTTCACCTGAAAAACTTCAATTAAAATGAATATAAGCAGCACAAAACTGGAAGAACCACACTGCCAACGTTGAGAGGAAGGCTCACTTATAATCACAAAAAGCCATAAAAATAAATGCACACATTTCTGAGTTACCACATGACAATATTTACACCTCGACTTAGCACAAGTTTGTCCACTCAAATCGTTGCCTCAGATTCCACTTATACTATCTGCTCTCTCTTTGCGGGATTGATAATTTTGTTTTGAGACAAGCAACATGTCTGGTGTTTATGAAGACAACTTGCATTTTTATTAAATGGGCACAAGGAGTAAGAAAGGGACAGCTCATTTCAGACAACCCACATATTCACAACATAGTAACAGATTTAGCTTACTTAACTCATAATCAGAACAGAACTTTACAATAACTAATAGTCATTATAGAGGGAAGCAATATCTTAAGTACCGTAAGCACAGAAATGTGATATGGTATTTCTTAAGAAGTCTAAACTCCAGAAAGAAAAGTGACAAAGTGTTTTTCACCTAGCTCCTGAGAGCTGGTTTGTCACCGAACCAAATGTCTTCCTCTTGTACCTAAAAAGTCCAAAAACTAAATTAAAAAAATATAAAGTTTAAATCTAAATGTACTTCCAGAATCTGGTAACACATTTTTTTAAGAGGTTTCATTCTCCAGTAATCCTTTCCATTACCATAAATTTTATTCTGTACACAATGAAAACCCCAGAACACAACCACCACCTTGTGAAGCGTAATCTTTAAAGTCAAGAAGATATCTGGCAGTATTTCACTGAAACCATTTTGTATGCAAACAATTTGCATGACTTCACTGGAATGTAATCGGAGACTTGTAAAATATGTTATTGAGCTGTATTTAAAGATGCAATTTCACACTGCATGTAATCTCTTCTGACTGTGAGCTGGAGCCAAAAGATGCCACCACCTGCACATTACTATTCTTCCCATTGCAGTAATCTAGTGCTAATGTGGACAGAGTGAAAACTAATCAATTACTCTGAGTCTTCCATCACTTATGTAAAGCACATCATGCAGCTTCAAGACTACCAGACTTTACACAAGGTAGGCAGTGAGAATGCACTGTAGGAGCAGAAGGGCACGGGTAACAGCCCACCATTACACCACATTAAATGAAACACAAAAGTGAGCCCTAAGAACATAAATATTGTTCTGTCTGTGAAATACACATTGGCTTTTTCTTAATCTCATCATCAGATGAAGGTCATTCAGTTCAAGATAGATTCAATTCAGCTTTTAGAAGGCACTAAGCTACTGAACTGCTGAATAAACCCATAGGAAACATATGAGAGAGAGAAACTCCTATCAAATATAAAAGCTGCCTATTTAAAATACCCCTTATCAAATGTACTTCCTTACCAATGATGAAAAACAAATTTATGCCATTAAGGATTTAACAATAAAATAAGTATTAGTCAGTGTATCAGAAATTCCTCCTAATGATTGTATCTAACAATTGTATTTATGAAAAGAATTTTACCTGAAACACGGTGTATTCAGAATCAGGCTCCTGAAAAAAGAGGAAATAGAAATTGAGGAATGGAAATATAAGACAATAAAAAGAACAAAAAATGGAATTATCCTCTGTGGCCACCTCGTTTTGCACAAACGTTTTCTCTCCAAGACATATATCCAAATTTTCATTTTATTACATTATCTCAACTTACATTATGGAGGTAATCAGTGTTTTACACAATGAAAGCAGATTTGCATTAAGTAGATTTTTCAGATACCTTTTGCTTTCTTGCTTCTGCAGGATCATGTTGGCCAAATCTTAGATTAATATTACAGAATTATTAAACTGAAAAATGGTACATTTTAAATAAAAATACAAACTTGGAAGATGTAAGCACATCTCTCAAAAGTTAACCAGATTATTAGACCATGGGCTTTAGAATGCCTATGTAAGAAAATCCATCTTTGTGCATTTTTGTTAGCTGCTGATGGTGATCGCATTGATATCACTGAAGTATGTAAAAGAAAATTTCTGCATATATTGAATGTTTTTTGTACTGTTATGATGGAAATGATATATTTATTGTATTCTGAATACTAATGCTGTAAGTGGAATAAACATCAAACTAATGGCTTATTGCACCATCCAATAAAGAAAAGGAAAACTACCCAATGAAGTTTACTACAAGCCAAAAGGCAGGAACTTGCATCTGCTTGAAACTTGAGGTAAAAGTGAGTAAATACTAACAACAAGAAATGTAGGTTTATCATCATTCATTATGTACTTATCATATTTGTATAATATTTAAACAATCCTTCAGGGCTTCTGCTGCTCACTTCCCGGGACTGGGGAAGAATTTTTCCTCTCTAACATATTACTTAGCTTTAGGGGGAAAGTCAAGGAAAGCGGGAGATAGATGTTACTTTCTCCAATCACTATTAGTCTTTTGTAGAGTCAGATAATTTCTGCTCCTAGAGGCAGCGGAAAATTTCTTACATATCTCGCCTTGTGTAAATCTATCACATTTAAGCCAGCTATATTAGATCGAATATAGAACCTCAGAGTAATTCAGACTAGAAAGGGACATCAGGAGGTCTCTAGTCCAAAGCCCTGCCCAAAGCAAGGTCAGCTATAAGGTCAGCTGAGCTTGTGCAGAGCTTTGTCCAATTGGGTCTTGAAAACTTCCAAGGATGGAGACTGCACAATGCCCCTGTGCAACCTGTTCCACTGCCCAACTGCCCTTATGGAGAAATGTTTTTCCTTATATCAAGCCAAAGCCTCCTTCATTTCAGTTTATGTTCGCTGTCTCTCACTCCACGCACCACTGCGAGGGGCCTCGCTCCATCTTCTTGATAACCTCCTTGTACGTATTAGAAGGCTGCTATTGGGTCCCACCAATGTCCTCTCCAAGCTGAAGCGCTGCCCAGCGTGCTGGTAGCTGCCTTTGCAGCCAGGGCACCCTGCTGGCTCATATTTCACCAAGCCAATGGCAAGGTCAAGCTTGCTCTTTTGCTCTGTAGTACGAGATGTGGTCTACCTCTTTCAATTTGTGCATTTTCACTCAGTAAATTCCATGACAACAGGGACCTGGAAGACTGGCGATACTGTCGCATCTTCCTTCTGTAGCGTACTGGAATTTCTGTGGCCTTTTAAGAATCATATTTGGAATCGCAAAGCTGTTCACCCATGTTAGAATGCCTAACACAGCTTATAAACTGAGTATTCTATGGAATGAGGGATTAATCTCAGCTTTCTATGATGCACCTGGTCTTGACTAAGGCACTGAAACTGCCTTTATGTTTTAGATGTATGATTAAATGAACTCCAAATTCTTTTAATATGTTGTTTTATTTATAGTATTCGTCTTCTAAAAAATAAACTGTTCGAGCTTTCTAAGTAATAAAGAAAAGGACATTGAGATATTTCGGCTTGCATTTTATTCGCCCCATTGTGTCCGAGTGTTACAGCACATATGGTGTACCAGAAAATGGTTTAAGAGCAGTAGGTGATCTTCCATACCATATGTGCTACAGTAACTAATGAGGACAAGGTTAGGAATATTACATCAACACCAACTCAAAAATGCCTTGATGTTACAGATGTATATCTTAACAGATGTGTAACTTACTTTAGGCACTGTTCATTAGTTTAAAAAAATACTTTAAAAATAAACCAGATTTTCTTATGTAGGAGCATTCATATTGTTAAAAATTTCAGAAATTACATCCCTCATCACTTTGGAAAAAAGTAGAGTTGACCAATAACACTTACTAAAAACATTGCTCTCTCATAATGGTAGGTGATAGTATGCATTGTTCATACACCCTAATATATCATTTTAGTTTTTGACAAGAAGTAACTTAAGATTTTAAATAACCCTCAAGCAGGTGATAGAACCCTTCCATTAAACACAAGTCTGGTACAACAAAAACTAACATTAAAATATAATATGTTTTAACATGGGTGGATCCAGCAGTTGCTACTCATGCAGGCATTCCACTGGAACTGGATTCCGAATAAAGATTTCTTTGAGGGGATTAACAAATAGCATTGCCCTGTAAGCTTGTATCTCAAAACAAAAGGTCAAATTTATTCTTCATTTACATATATAAAGCTCCTTTGAAATTAATAAGATTGTAAAAGCAATGAAGGAAGGATTTAACCCAGATCTCTAAATCCACTGAGGGCATTTTAAAATTAAACTTAATATGTAAAGTCAGTTTATTTGAAGACCAAAAATATTCAGAAAAATTAAGTCTTCTGATGCTTATAGCCTAGAATAGGGAATGAAACAAGATTACACACCTTCTATTCTAATAAAGCTTTATTCTACAATTAATTTCAGGTGAGTATGATTTAATACATGAAGAATATTAAAATTGGTATATTCTGAAAATGGTCCTCAAATTATTAAAAGCAGAAACAGAGAAAAAACATTACCCAGGAACAATGACTTCACTGTATGTATCACTAATTTTTATGCATAAACTTAATAATTACAGTCTCTTGAACAAATAACTGATTTCAGTTGAAGATGCTTTTTCAAATCAAGTTCCATATACATAAACATATCTGTGATAACTTTATTATGACCTTACAAAAAGCAGTATGCAAGTAATAGTAGCTGAAAGTTCACCGTGGGAGATGAAAGGACAAATGAACAAAAGCAAATCCTCACAGTAGACCATTAATCAAATTAAAGGCAGGACATCCACTGTATGTCTATTAATTACATTAGGCAATTTTTTTTAATTGTTAAAACTACAGCAGGCCTCATACATCGGTGCTGATTATTGCCTTGAATCTGACATATGGAACACAAAGAAGAGTAATCAGATTAGGTAACTAATCAGGATGATCAACAGAGACAGCCCTGGATTGTATTTCCTCTAGGTCATGCTATTACTATAAACATAGAAGACAACGCCTGTCTGCTTACAATAGGAAATAATTAAACTGAACATCAGTGCTTTATGTGTTTGTATGCCCAACTGCCAGTCATAGAAAATACAGCTTTTATCCATCCTGAGATAAGATTGTCAGCATAGAAGTAAATTCCATCAATAAAATTTATATTCCTAATTCTTAACTGAAGAAATGCACTGAACATTTTATAGAAAAAAATATTTCAGTCTTCCATAAAATTTAACTCAGTAGCAGCTAATTATTCTTCTATCAAAATGTTCAGCACCTTTTATTCATTAAGAACTCTTCAGGAAAACATAATGGATTTTAAAATGGTTTGATTTCATTGATGTGTTCTTTAGGAATTCAAGTTTATAATAGCATAGCATTTGATACAGCTACATAAGAAAATTCCCAATTCATGCCCAGTTGGCTAAAAGGTCAACACCATACCTTAAAAATCTCCTAGGGCTTACTGCATCTGGTGAGAGAGTTCAAAGAGTTCTACACCAGTGAAGACAGCTTCTGAATGTATGTACATGTAACCATTGATTGGATCATCAGTAAATTTATTTTCGAGACCTTCAAATAATCTTTTACCATGTTCTTAAAGGAGAACTTCTTAAACATTATTATACTTGTGATGAAAACATATTCTGAATACTAAGCTATATGTAAAGGGACTGGTAAATTAAGAGATATATTAAGGTGTACCGGTCAAGAAAATTTCTTATTACATTTATAAGTGTGACTGGTAAAAATGCCTACTTCTAAGGCTATCGTAGAAAGCTGATTTCAGCTGCCCATAGTTTTGTGACAGTGTTGCAGATGCAATGGAGCAGGAGTGGTACTATCTTTTAGCAGAGCAGATGACAGCTGGGAAAAATGGACAGGCTTTCAGACTAGCAAGGTCGTCTCTTTCAGGCATGAAAACACGCTAAGATTATGCACTGTTAATCTCTTCCTTTAATTACTTATTGTTCCATTACATGTCTTAGAAGGGAGAAAGCTACTTGCCGAGCATGAAAAAGTTCTGACTTAACAATCACAGTTTAATTCAACCATTCCTGAGCATCTTTAAAGGATACCATCTCCTGTGGCTTGGTTTATATCTTACCCTAATGCATGCTGTTCAAAGAAGTGAAACCCTGAACAGTGACCGAGGCTACTGCTCTTCTATGATCTTTCTTTCCCTGGCTGTAGAGGTTGGGAGGCACACGCTTAGCAGAATATGGGACAAGAGGATGAGAACAGATGGCACGGTGATTACAGCAGTTGAGTATTCCCTTGTGCCGCACAGCAGCTCACTTAATCCAAACTTTCTGTAAGTGTTGCCATTTGTCTGTTTGCTTTCCTGGTGCCCAACATGACATATCTTGGGCCTGATTTGCAGAAGTGCTCCCATTAAGGGTTTGATCATTAAATATTTTAGAATTGCTATGTGCTTTTTAAGCATAATAAACCACACATTAGGTTAGGTACCAAAAATGTTACTACTTAATTTGAGATATTTCTCCAGGTTATACTAAAATACTACTATGTAATTCACACAGATGGAAGACAGTACTATTTTCTGGTAGGTGGCTGGAAAAGACAGAAATAAATTTCAATCAAAATATTTAGGAACTACTGATTTCATTAACATGCCACCTTCAAAAGTAACACAGACTTCAGGAATCAACAGTCAATCTGCCTGAGAATGGTCTTGGATTCTTAATTAACTTAAAAAAAAGAAAAAGTCATCTTAGATCACTTTTCTAGCATTCACAACTACAGCAACTTAACTGATACACTACCACTGGAATAAATACAGAATAATGTAAAATAGTATTAGACCAGGCAAGCCAGGAGAATTAAGTAATGTATGTCACTTATTTGAGTTCTAATTATATCAATGTTCAGCCTTGGAGTTTAGTATCTTTCAAAGGTTTTATAAAAATAACGGTTCTATTAAATACCAAGTATACATGCTGCAATACATAAACACGATTTGCTTTTTCATTCTGTTGTATTAAGTAGGTTCAAAATAATTTGTAAGGTTTCAACTACATATAAAACACATTCTTGAGGCGTGTTACTATTTCCTTTACTCTGTGCCTGAAGTCTAGCAGAGCAAATGTGACAGAGTGGTACCTGAAAGCAGCAAGTGTTAGAAAGTAATGAGCTGAAAGTGCAACAACATAGCTAGGGAAAAGACCTGCAAGGCTTTCCAAATGAGAAGCAGAATAATAAAATACAGGCTTACTTGGACAGATAACCAGTAAATATTAAGATTTTGTATTGATTACAATAAAAAGTGTAAAATCTAAAATATCATGAGCACAGTTGACTGAAGGAGAGAAATGCCATTCCATGTTAAGCCTGCCATGAATGTTAAAGCTATATTTTAACTAAATAATTAGAAAATACTTAAAGAGATTTCAAGTGTAAGATTTTGTATGTTGAGTTGGTCTGAGTTTGGTTCAAGTTGCACCCTTGAAAGTTATTTAACCAATATCCTGGTTTCTCCAACCTGCTGTACCAAAATAAACAGGTGGTATAAATAATGCTACATCTTCTCCTGTCAGGAGCTGTGCTCTTTGTCTGGACTAACAGAGAGGAATGATGGAAGAAAGCTGCGTAGCCATTGCATTATACACCATGAAGTACAGTATACTCCATGATCCTTCTGAAGGATCATGCTGAATTGCCACTTAATAACCACCTTTCCATTTATTTTACTTTTTAAAAAAGTCTCTAAACTGTTACTCCACTTACATAAAGTACTTATATAGAGTAAAATTCACTTGCTGATGTCTGCAAACTTGCGATGTGCTTTACTCAAACATTGCTCTATGAAATCTCTTTTCAGAGAAAGACTGAAACATTGTTCCATGCACCTTTAAAACATTAAAGAGGAAGACTGGTATTTTCCAAGCTAAAGTAGATGTATTTTAAAATATTTTTAGAAGTCATTAATTCCTGCTTAGAAAGAGCTTTTAATAAGGATTCCTCTAGAAGATTATATGGGGCAAGAGCCAAACTAACCATATTTCAAGTTTGCCTCTACAGAAAGCAAACACATTTCTCTCCCATCTAAACTTTCACGTAGGTTTGAAATATGCTGCTGCTGACAAGTACCTTTTTCACATAAAACTGTGAACAGGAATATAGTTCTGAAACGAACACACTTAAGTTAGAAGGTCCAGTCCTTTGCAGGCAACCATGACCTGGAAGTCTTTTCAAAACACTGATGAAACTTGATCTTAAAATTCAGAGACTTCATACAGGATCTCTTGTAAGAACTTGTGATTTGATGGAGTATAGACACCATTCATATCCCCATCTTCCACTGTTTCTCAAAGCATAATTATTTTAAATGTTTTCACTCTTTCATTCTTATAGAAGATGAAGCTCACAGGCTGCTGTGATCATTTCAAAGATTAAATTAAGTGATCAATTGTTTGTCCCAACTTTATACAGTATTTGGAAAAACTCTCATATTGCTGGTATACGAGGTCCTGGTTCTCTAAGAAGAATGTGTAGCTTTATCTAAGAAAACAATTTAATTTATATACTCAAATGCTTGCAGCATGCGTGATCAATATTTAAAAGAAAGAAGGAAAACCAGATGGCATCTACATCCTCTCACTGCTGTTCTGTTATTTTCCCTCTAGACATTTTTCCCGGCCTTGTACACGTTCTATTCCTTACCCCACTTCTGTCAGCTGCAGATGTCTTCAACGTGTTCCCCAGTGCTACTAGAAACAGCCCAGCAGAAGTTTGGATTTGCCAGGTGTAACAAAACAATTTTATACTTGAGCTTCAGCACACAGTAGAAATGCAGTTGTCTTTATATTTCCATGTTGAGATCATAGATCAGAAAATGTTTTACTAGTTATGAATAGCAACAGAAGCACTGTGACCTTTACAACTCTTATTTACTGTTATTATCTGTACTGTCTCAAGAGTTTCTATCACGAATCAAGAGCTATACTTCCACATGCAAAGATTACATGTATCAAGACCCAATAATGTAAATACACATAATGATACAGGACTTGCACAGAACTAATACTCGGTCCCATTTAGCGTTCAGGACCAATTTTCTTGGAATGTCTTCTCTGCTGAAAATTTTTCTGCTGATGGCTCCTTGTTGGTGCCTTACAGTATATAACATAAACAAAAGCATCTTTTAAATATCTATTCTAAACCGGTTTAAACAATTACTGTGCTTTACATTTACACAATTGTGTGACTGTGCAGCTTTCTTTTAAGGCTTTTCCTTTGTGATGAAAAGAACGGCCTTCAAGATTCTTAAAATCTGTAGCAATAGGATGCTTTGAGAGAGTTACTAATTTACTGTAAAGTATTTATGATGAAGATAAAGTCCATTCAATGACCGTTTTCCAAATATGGCAGTAAAAATGTTTACATGCATACAAGTATCAATCCAGAAATAACATTCTCAAGTCCTTCCTTCTTAGAGAAGGGTGAGAAAATAGGAAGGTCTTGAACAACACATGCCCAACATTTCCAGAGTCTTTGCAGCTGGAGAAAGAGCAAAGAGAGAGGGATGGAAACGCCTTCTGTCCCATGGTAATGCTTGTAAGTAAGGTGAGACAAAATGGGTGTCTCTTAAGCTTACGAGGTTTAGTCGATACAGCAACTGTGATATCTGAACATTTGTGTAAAATCAATCAACAGTAACATCCTCAAGCAGACCTGATTTTCAGACGTGGCTTTTCATCCCTTAACTCCGTAAAAACCCGAGCGAGTTAAAATCCTTGTTGTGGGGAGCGCTGGGACCCCACCACCGCCACGGTTTCATTCCCAGCAGCACAACGTACCTGTTGCACTGCTCCCCTCTCCTTACTCGGCCGGGGCGGGAGGGCTACTACCAGGGCGTGCCTGAGGAGGAGCCGGCAGCCCCGCACTCGCCGCCTCCAGCTTCGGGAGGGATTTAGGGAGCTGGGCGAGAAGGCGCTGCCCGGCCCTCTTCCTCCTCCTCCTCCTCCTCCTCCTCCTCCTCGCGGAGCACGGCGCGGCCCAGCCCTCCCCGGCCCACTACCGGGCCGTCACACCGGGCCTCTCCGGCGGCTGCAAAAGGTACACGGCGGGTCCCGTGGCGCTGGCCCTGTCGGGCGGCCGGGCCGCCTGCCGACCGACACCACCACCTCCCGCCCCGGCCTCCCGGCCCGGCCCCCGCTACCTGCTCGCCGGGCGGCCTCTCCAGCAGCTGCGAGCAGAGATCCGAGCACTGCCGAAACTTCCTCCGCCTGAAGTAGCTCCAGGCCTGGAACAGCGGCTCCAGCTCCAGCTCCGGCCCCATCCCGCCGGCGGGACCGCCGCAGCCGCTCCAGCTGGGCCCCCGGCGCCTGCCGAGCGGGGCCTGGGGCGGGGCGCGGGCGGGCGGGCCGGCGGCCTGCTGCCACGGAAACGGCAGGCCCCGCCTCGGCCCGGCAGGGCCTGCGCGCCGCGCTGCGAGGCGGCCGGCCGGGCGGGGGAGGCGGCAGGGCCGGGGGGAGCCGCGGGCGGCCTCGGCGCGGTCCCGCGGCCGGTCCCGGCGAGCTGCAGCCAGCTGCGGCCCCGCGCTTGGGCCGAGCCCCTCCCTGCAAGAGCCTCCCTAGGCTCATGCGTTGATGACGGAAAGCCGAGCGTGACCCCTAATACCGAGAACAGTGGACTTCGCGTAACCCCACTATTCTTAACGGTGTCCTATTAATTGCTGTCCTATTATCAGGAGCCATTTCGAGTTGGAATATATGCCTAAACAAGAAGAATACGGTCCTTCAATCCTTACTTGGGTAAAATGTCCTTTACAGCCATGGGAGTCCCGTTGCCTACAGCACTGTCTTCAGTCTTGCAGACTCCATTAGTTCCTTTAGTTCATTAGCTCTTGCAGAGAAACAATAAGACCGAGGTATTTAGACATGAAGAAAGCTGGAATACAACTACTCTTACTTTGTACATATTGCAAGATGCTGATTGCAACCATCAGCCCAAGTAAAAGGAAGAAAAAATCTCTAAGGATGCTTGGAGAAATAAGTGAGTTTGTGATGTGAAAATCTCTGAACACTAACATGATAGCTAGAATCATATCATTGGCATTTTAACCGGTCATCCTGGTTTTATTGCTTCTGTCTCACCTAAACGATCAGTTTGTCCAAGATCCGCGAAATGGATATCCAGGCTAGCAAGATCAATGTCAAGCAGAAAGATGAAGGAACAGAAGTGCCAGTCCCAGGACTATGGCTTATTCTAATACAGGAGCAAGTGGCTTAAACTGAAGTAGCAGCTATAGGCAGCTAGGTTTTGGTTGTCCCACAGAGCGAGCACAGGTGTATTGGGTTTGTGTGGCAAGGTTTTGGTGGGGGGTGGCTTCTGTGAAAAGCTGCTAGAAGCTTCCCGTATGTCTGACAGAGCCCATGCCAGCTGGCTCCAAGATGGACCCTGGCCAAGGCCGAGCCCATCAGCGACGGTGGTAGCACCTCTGGGAGAACATATTTAAAAAGGGAAAAAACCCCTGTGCAGCAGCAATTGCAGGCAGAGAGAGGAGTGAGAACATGTAAGAGAAACAACCCTGCAGACACCCAGGTCAGTGAAGAAGGAAGGGGAGGAGGTGCTCCAGGTGCCGGAGCAGAGATTCCCCTGCAGCCCGTGGGGAAGACCCTGGTGAGGCAGGCTGTCCCCCTGCAGCCCAGGGAGGTCCACGGTGGAGCAGATCTCCACCTGCAGCCCGGGGAGGACCCCACGCCGGAGCAGGTGAGTGCCCGAAGGAGGCTGTGACCCCGTGGGAACCCTGTGCTGGAGCAGGTTTTCTGGCAGGACTTGTGACCCCGCGGGGGACCCACGCTGGAGCAGGCTGTGCCTGAAGGACTGCAGCCTGTGGAAAGGACCCATGTTGGAGCAGTTTGTGAAGAACTGCAGCCTGTGGGAAGGACTCACATTGGAGAAGTTTGTGGAGAACTCTCTCCCATGGGAGGGACCCCACGCTGGAGCAGGGGAAGAGTGAGGAGTCCTGCCCCTGAGGAGGAAGGAGCAGCAGAGACAACGTGTGATGAACTGACTATAATCCCCACTCCCCATCTGCCTGTGCCACTGGAGGTGAGGAGGTAGAGAAAATCAGGACTAAAGTTAAGCCCAGGAAGAAGGGATGGGTGGGGGCAAGGTGTTTTAAGATTTAGGTTTTGTTTCTCATTACCCTACTCTGATTTTATTGGTACTAAATTAAACTAATTTCCCCAATTCAAGTCTGTTTTGCCTGTGACAGTAGTGAATGATCTCTCCCTGTCCTTATCTTGACCCATGAGCTTTTCATTATATTTTCTCTCCCCTGTCCAGCTGAGGAGGGGAGTGACAGAGCAGCTTTGGTGGGCACCTGGCATCCAGCCAGGGTCAACCCACCACAACAGGGAAACTGATCTGAGTGAAGCCTTTTCTGGGACCCATGCCATCCCTAGTTAAGAAGGGTGGAAAGGAAATTATACAATAGTTTCTGTCCCTTCTCTGGTTTTAAGTCATTGTGGGAGTCCGTATGTGCTGCATTCCCACAAAACATGTAGAAGACTTGCACAAGGAGACTGACTGTATACCTCAGGTTGGTCAGGATAGTGAACAGTATTTCTTGTTGCTCTGTCAGACCATCTGCTGTGATACTGCTATGCAGTTGTACTACTGTGGCTGAGTAACTATTGAGCTGTATGATATTATCCCATTTTATTTACAAATTCTTTTAAGTGGCAAATCCTTCAGCATGTGTTTTATGGTCAGGCTTAGCACGATAAGCAGGATGTGCTGTTCAGAGAGATTGTGAGCATTGGTCAAAAACTACAGATTTATTAAAAATACTGACTGGAAGTTCCTCTGCTTTTGTATGTATATGAGATGATCTGTTTTTAAATGCTTGCTGTTTCCGTGTTAGGTAATTCAGCATGTTTGGGCTGCTACTTTTTTATAGAACATAATATGAATGGCATTTTCAGTTTGTAGAGACACATTTTGAGGTCAGTACATTAGTTCCAAAGTTGTTAGATTAAAATACCAAACTGGTGTTAGTTGGTTTACTGGAGACAAATAATGCCAGAATGTTTTATACTTGCTGTTTTTAAAAGGCAGTTTTCTTCTGTGACCAGCCCACCGTATCAGTTAAACACACCATTTATCTGCACAGGAAAACAGAGACCAATAGCTCCTAAATTTTATTGATTCTGACACTACTGTCTCAAAAATCTCATCATTAAAGTGCTTTTTTCTTTGTTAACACATGTTTTAAGCCTTAATATCTTAATGACTACTTCCAGACTACAAAGTAAATTAAACGTCTAAGGATGCTGAGAATGTTTGATTATAACAGTCTTTTTGATGATTTCCATTTTGAGATGGTGAATCAAAATGAAACAATGAAGCAGTGATTGTGGGCAGACACAACAGATTAAGGTTTCCAAGTACTGATAACCTGGGAGCTGTGCATTCAGGTGAGCAAGTAGTGGATTAGTCATAAATATCATTGACTACTCCGTGCTCTGGCTCACCTGAGTGTGTTTGGCTTGACAAGGAAATAGTGTTTCCTGTTTCCTAGAGAAAAGACTGGATCTCCAAGGTGACTTGGCTTTCCAGCAGCAAGCAATGGAGACCCAGAAGGAGGCATGAAGCTGTATGCTTTATTTGGGGGATGAGTTTGGAGTTCCTCTGAGGAAAGCTGATGACTTTTCAGAAGAAAAAAAATGAGATAAGCCTGTGTGACTGGAAACCAATGGGAACAAATTGTGAGTCATGTGAGCTGCCAGTATTTGGTCCCTGGTCGTGAGAGTATGCCCCTGAAAGCAAGAAAAACAGTAAGCATTTCAAATAGCTCTCTTGGGAGGAGAGGTGGAAAAAGAATGCTTTTCATATAAAAGAATTGCTGTATATTTAATCAGTAATACACGTATTGCTGGACTTCAGCCATACTTTTATAGCACCAAGATTCTGTCTATAACAAGAAAGGTCACAGTCTTCCGAAGTTAGCCTGTTAGCCATATGACTTCTCAGCAAAAGAAAGGGGAAGATGGTCCCAGAGCAATTTTTATTTGTTACACTGTTGGGAAAGGTATTCGTTGCACTTAGTGATCCAGCTGAAGTTATATTGTCCTATGGTAGCAATTGGATCAGGATGGATCTTCAGCTTTTTTAAAATAAGGAGATTTTACAGTGTTGAGAATGACAGAAAAATTCTTTTTCCTTCTTTTCAAGCTGTAATGTGTAAGGGTTTTTTGTTCTCTGTTTGGCTGCAGATACAAGAAATTTTTTTCAGTTTCTACATGGTGGTATGCATCTAATTCAAATGTATGAAGCCAGAAAGAGTTGTCCTGGCAAGCCCAATTCATCCGCCCATGGTAATGTGACCATTCAGAACTAAAATCATAAAGCAAAAAACCTGTACCTTATATCAAAGTTCAAAGAAAGATGAATCTATATAATAATTTGTCAGCAATACTTATATGAAGAAGAGCCTTTGATTATTTCCTTTAAAGCAACTGTGATTCTGAAATATAGCTTTTATCAAACCATTTACTTTCACAGCCTACCTACCAGCAAGTAGAATAGAAACACAGTCAGTCTCCTCCTGCTTCCAGACCACATTGCACTTTTGTCTGTGTTCCAGAAGCTACACATGGTGCATTGAACATTTCACGGATAAATGCTCTAGACAGGCAAGTCTGTATAAGGGTAGAAAAAAGCGAAGATTGACAAAGAAAGGTATATCCACTCAAGTTGGCGGTTACGGTACATATAAGTCCCTGCTCATGTGTTGCCTATGTGCACTATTCAGAGGATGACTATAGACCTGAGAATATCTGTGTTCGTCCTCCATAAAATCTTAGACGATGTCAATTCTCTAAACTGTGGCACTGTTTTGTTCTCGGAAACAGCTGTCTAAAAAGTATGCCCTGATCCTGGAGGAACTTTGCAAAGAAGACTCAACCCAGTATTGACAGGTTTCTGTATAAGCAGAGGACTTAGACATAAAATTACATATGATTGCACCTGTCCTACCTTTCAAGTAAGGCCAATCCCCTGGTGCAGATGCTATTTGCATCCCTGGAGTCCAGTCCTACCTCAGTAGCAGGCATAAAAATGCATTCTGTCTGTCACAGCCTGCTGCTGCTACTAGTGAAGCAAAATCCCCAAGCGTGCTGCTGGTGTGCTTTCTTGACATGCTTATAACCTGGGCTGTCTCTGGTATTGGCACAGAGATCATCCTATGCATATCATCTTTGAAGTCTTTTCCACTGATAATACTGGCTTTCACTTCGTGCACAGGGGAGTGTTCTGAGCTTTTTAATATGGGGACTCTCATTTATGTTGAGTATCGAAATCCCCAAATTTGAACCTTTTAACCAGTGTAGTACTTCCTCCAAATAATAGTCTCTGTAGGTAGCGGTATTCCACTTCTCTAACTTATTAAAATCCTGGAATAAGACACACAAAGTCCCTGTCTTTCTTTGTGTGCTCTGTAAAGCCCTGTATGGCAGTCCCCCTCCAGTGTAACTGCATGAAAGCTAAACAGCCAGGAATTTGATTCAGGGCCTATGACCAGACTACCTTCAGTGAAAGAAAAAGACATAATCCATTGCAGCAGAAGTTAGGCAACATAAAATTGGGAGAAGTTTCATACCTGCTCAACTAAGCAACTCACCCTATCCATCTGCTTATGATGTTTATTTCCAAATAAATCTGGATCTGAATACTTATTTCTGGCATGTATAGAGGCACTCTTGCACACTTGTGTAATCCTCAAACACAGCACAGAAGCCAGATGGGTAGTCCAGTGAGTATTTATAATACTTGCTACCTGCTTTTTGGGACACTGATAACAGGATTTTGGAAGTCAGTATATGGCAACTAGTACATTACGGAATATGTCAGATAAGAGTACACAGGAAAACTTTACTTGCAGGAATACAGAAGTCCTTGAAGGCATATGCAAACTCTGTGGCTGACCTGGGATATAAACAAATCCTGATCATGGTTTAGGACTAACTGTAGGGCTGGCTAGTAGTACTGATTAACTATCCTATGGCATATGAGAAAAAAAGGGGGAATTGTATTGACAGGGGAAGTAAGAGGAGCTGATGAACAGAGCCACTATAGCTCTGGCTGTCCTTTTCTGGACTCTGAGTTGCAGTCCTCCCAGACTAATAATGAGATGAGTAATGGGAAGAGACTACAGAGGAATTTTCATACTTTTTTTTCTATGTTTCTCTTAGTTAACAGCAACAGCAACTTTTACAATAGGTCATCAGCATGGCCAGCCATGCACTTTAGTTAGCTTGAGGTCATTTTGCACAGTTCGAGCACAGGCTTGTAGATAGTTTTTTCCATGTCACCTTCTGAGAAGCATAAATTAATTTAGAATATTTCATGTCCAGCTATATAATTAGGGTGTTTTAGAGCCCTGCTGTAAGGTCTCTACAGTAGACAAAACCAAAGTGTAGATTACTTTTTGTTTTATTTCCTTGAGGGTCTGCTGGTGGCTTCCTGGCCTTTAAAGACCCAGCTCTTTTTATTTTCTTTGATGTCAGGTGAGCAGTATTCCTTTTACACAAGTATGCCTGGTTCAGAGCTGCTGTGTTTGCTCTGGTGATGTGACCTTCCTGGATGCTAGTGAGTGCAACCTGTCTGCTGAGGTATCTGGTACCAGCCTCTATTGCACATGCTGATGCTTATCCCAAAAAAGTGTACCATATGCATTTGGCTGATGCCAACAGTAAAAGGAAAAAGCCCAGCAATTGCCTTTCTGCAGAGTTGAGGTGTATATAAAAGAGCAAGTACAGAAGGCCAGTAACAAAGCTGATCAGATCCAGGCCTAGAATGCAATCTCCTGCTCCTGCCACCACCTCTGGGCAGCTGCCACTACTGATTCATGTGAATACGAAAAAGGAACTTTCTCCTCATTTACCATAAAGACAAATTCCTGTCTAGTGCATAGTTGTACAGTGTATCACATACCCCATTTTTCTAAAGCCGTTCTCTATCTCGAAGTTGGACTGGGTGAGTCTGAACCAAAGATCAGTGGAAATTTCACTCTGCAAAAGTTTTCTACATCAAAGCTTTTTGCTCTCAAGGCTTCACGTGGTTGCAACTCTGTACACTACTAGTCCTTTGTACATATGACTTTCTATGCACAAAGTGAGCCACTGGTGACTTGCGAGTTATTCAGTCATTTAAGCTGTATATGCTAAATCTAAAAAGAATTCAACCAACAGGGCAGCAAGTGGCCTGTGCCCCCTGTACATAGCCATGCTACACAACTGACCTGTAAATAAAATTACTCTGCCATTGAATTGTATTCATCATTAGGCTGATAGAAGCCTGGAGAGCCTGTTTGGCTTCTCAGTTTTCTCACATAGGCTGCAGTGCATGAAATAACTCTCAGTTGCACTCAAAAGGATGACATTTGTTGTTGTTGGGGGTGCACACAGTTCAGGAGATGTGGTGGTGTATTCCTCCCCCACTTCAGGAACTCCTGTTAGGCCATAGCATTTGCGTAATGAGTAGGGCAGTTAAGCACCCCTTGACTGTACCAGGAACTCTTGCATGGCTAAAGTGAGGAGCAGCACTGACCATACCAAGGACTCCTGTCATCTAGCAGAGGCAGAGATGCAGAACCAGGAGCATTAGTCATGTCCTGACAGCCTTGGAGCACCCCTTATCTGGTTTTGTTGTTCCTGACATCCTTGGAGCCTTCCTTACCCAAATCTTAAGTCATTCCCTGACAGCCTTGGTGTCCTCCCTTATCTGTATCGTAGCTCGTGGAAATGGTACCAATGCTACAGGAATTCAGTAATTTGCTGATGACTAAAGGCAATCATCTCATGAACATATAAACAGCGGTCCTAAGTGAGGCCCTTTGAGCTCTCCTGGACCGCAGTGGGCTCTGACCAGCATCTCCCTCTGAGGGGGATGCCTCTCGGAGCTCGTGAACTCTCCAGTTTGTGAAAATCAGAGGACTGTGGCTGAAAGCTGACAACAGGACCTGGGCTGATACCATTTACTCCCTGAGGCTCAACCCTTCAACTGTTGAGAAAATGCAGAGACATTTGATGTGAATATTTCACTGAACTCGAGGCGAATTTTTAACAGGTATACCTTTGTTTATACATATATATCTTAATGTCTGTGTTTATGCATGTGTGAATTGACCCTGGCATCCTACAGCAAGTATAGTATAAATATTGCCCTTTTGAATCTGTAACTAAGTCACTGCTCTGCTACACACATAATCCCTTTAGACACAAACCATTGACCAAGTCTGGGACTAGGAGTAGATCCAGCTGCACCTAAGCTCCATCAGGAGTTTAGAAAGCAAAAGGGTCTTCTCTGAACCTTGTGACTCAATGGGAGGGCCTTCCTTACCCTTTTGTATTCCTTCCATTAGACATAAACCATTGCCCAAGTCTGGGACTAGGAGTGGATCCAGCTGCACCTAAGTTCCATCAAGAGTTTAGAAAATAAGGGGGTCTTCTCTGAGCCTCATGACTCAACGGGAAGGTCTTCCCTACCTTTTACATCCCCAATTTCAGTGCAAATTATGAAAAATCAATTCTAACTTGATTTTCCTTTGTATGTTTCTCTCTTACCCTTTTGCACCTTTAGTCTCTGTATAAATAATTCTAGTTTGATTCTAACTTCATTTCCTTTGTACGTTTCATCCATCTATTAAGTAATAGAGTGAACCTTGCCATTGAACTTTGTGAAGTCACGCTTTTATAAATTCCTATTAAATAATTTTTTGCTAATACCCTTGATGGTGATTCTTTAAGCAGTCCAAACCACTCATTTTTGCCACAGGAGACTGAATATGCTGGCCCTCCTCCTCAAAAGTGAGAACACAGTATCTTTCAGACTCTGGCATTAATATCTGTAAGGTATTAAGGAGTGGTTTTCAGCTCTGGAGCATTTCCTTTGTGATGTCATTTATTCAAATATATATCTGACAACCCATGTGAGAGCTGGAAGTGTTATCTATCACAAGATAGCTATTCAGTGGCTTATGGGAAATCAGTGGTTGGTTTCAGTAAAATCAGTAGTGCTTAAATCTCCATGTTACACTTCAGGAATTATCACTTCTGGCATACTTGTGTATAGTGTGCGGAAAAAGAGTAATTTCGAATGTGTGTGGAAACTGCTTAGTTTCTTTCCCATAGCTCGGAGCTAAGACACTGTTTGAGTAGCTTGCTAGAGCTACCTGCTTCTTGCACCCACTTTCTCCCAAAATGAGGAAAATTCATTCTGTGGAAAGTCGGACAAAATAAATTATACCTCAGATGTACTTGATTTGTGGGAGAAGAATAAATTATAAATTTCTTGTTTAACATTGATAGGAAAAAAATCATAATTTAGTAACAGCAACATCCTGGGAAAGATTGTCTAGGTGAAAGACAGGTTTCACTGTGTGAAATGTTATAAGTAGTGTTTATGTGTGATATTGTGAAAAGTGGAAGTTGCTTGGCTTGAGTGCAATATAGGCTTGTCTGCACTCTTTTTCAAAAGTTTTGTAGTCTAGTGGTTAGTCCCTTCCAGTACTTTAAGTAGAAGTGCTTAATTTGGTCATAATACTCATATGTCCTCCAACTATAATGAATCCCTCCATGTTCATTGTGTCAATGCTATCTTGGGACAATGATAGGTATGTGATATAACTATAGAAATCACCAGGGTTTATTAAAGAAAAGTCACGTGCTTGTCTTGTATAACTGCATGTTCATTCTATTAGAAGTGACCTGACCTTAGCTAGTATGTTCTGAGAGTCTATTCTCATCTTCTTTGAAAAGACAGGAAATTCAGTGGTGCTGCTTTATTTACAGCTAGAGTATTGTGATGATATCGCTGTCTCATGGGTAATTTGAACCTTGCCTTCATTTATTTAAACCAAGAACAGAAAATTCAGGAATCAGAAGTAAGGGACAGTTCAATTCCTCTTTTGTCTATGGTTTATTCTTCATTTGAAGACTAGATGTCCCTGAGATAGGCTCCAATAAGAACTCTTATTATAATAATTTCTAAGTGAAAATATCAGGGAGCTCTACTGAATATCAGGAATCCATTATTACTTATCTTTATTCATAAAACACATGGGTTTGTATAATTGCTTTTTATAAAATGTAGATTTTGTTGACATCTATATCTGTGTACTGGATTTCAGTTGTGTTTCAATTAATTGTTCAATTACTTGTCAAGATTAAATGTTGCTTAGAGATTTAAATCTGCTTCATATTTTCACCTTTTATTTTAATACAGTTTTTTCTTCCTACTGACAAGGGCACTTTAAACTGATACTGAATACTGGCTCTGAAAGGATAGATGTATTTAATGTTTTTCTCCTTTACATAGTCCTTCAGAATAAACTATTGGTGTGCCTAAAATGCTTTGCATTTTCCAAATGTTCTTATGACTCTTCTGCATCAGTCTCTTAACATTTTAGCTGTGAGTATGAGACACACGAATTAGATTCTTACAAAGTGCGTATGAAAGAGGAGAGTAGAGCAGGACCCACTGATACGCAAGACCTCTTTCATTTTAAAAACATAGATGCTATAGGCTGACTTTGTCTTTCTCTGTAACTCTCCCATGGGGGTCTTCCGTGCACCAAGCAATCATACTTGTTTCTTGAACTAGAAGTGCTAATTCTCAGGCCTTATTTCTCATCATGAACTCACATTCTTATGATAAAACCAGGAATAGAACCTAAAAATAGTTCCTAAAATTCTGTTGGTATCTTAAAATTTCTTACACAACTCTGTGGAGATGATACGTCCTGTATCCCTCAGTAGCTAAGTCATTCAGACGCAGGCTACTGCTTCTGTCAGTTACGCATCTCTCTCAAGATGTAACAATACCGAAGAAAGATGTAATTAGCTGCTCAATACAATTAACAAGGGCTTGAAAATTAACATTGATGTTACCACACGTCTACCTGCAGATTGCCTCAGCTAGAGATGTCTGGCTTGCCTTTGAACAAAAGTTGGCATCAAGAAAGATTACATGCAAAAAGGGTTCATTGTAATGATTCAGATACATTTGATGTTGGGAGAATTGAAAGCAACAGAACATAGAGCAAGTTTTTTTTTGTGTGCTTCAAATGAGCCCTGAACAGGACTACAGATCAGGCCATGCCTAGTGCCTGCTTTTCGGGAAGGCCCGTAGGTGTGGCAGAAGAGCACAAAGAGGAAGTTCCCTCTTTACATGCTATTTTCAGCAAGGACCCTGCCCCTCAAGTTGAGTTCAAATAATATTTGCTTGTAGAAGCCATTTCTTACTGACCGTAGAAAATTAGGAGAGGTCATGCAAATGAAATTGCATTAAGAGCAGAGTTTTGTGCTGAGGCTTAGATTCAGCATCAGGGAAAGTAATTTGTAGTAACAGCTGCAGGTTTCATTCTGTGACCCGCCAAGACAACAATATGCATCAATAGCAACTACTGCTATCATAAATAAGAATACAGCTGCTTCTTGCTGATCATACATGATATCCTAACCATAGTTACCATGGTCTAGCTGAAAAGGGATCATCCAGCAGTTGATAACAGAACTTAGGTGGCAGTACTGTTCAGGTCCAAAGCCATTAACCTTCATATGACTTTAGGTCTGCCCTGTTCTATTTACGCATGGACTGAATACCATCTTTGTGATCAGATCCACACCTCCTTCAGTGTACAGAATGAACAGGATGTTTTTCAAGTGAGATTGTTACCTTCCTTTTTATCTTTAGTGTTTCATATGAGGCACTATTTCTTGTTTGATTCAGATGTTCTGTATGCTGCGCTGAATACAGATTGGTGTTCATCACACTAGCGGGAATCAATGCAGCTATAAAAAAACCTCAGTGGCCTATGAAAAAAGCTGGTATGTTATTTCCATTTAAAGACAGGTTGCAAAAAATTGCAAAGGATCCACTGATGACTGGATGCTTAGCTTAAAAAAACTGGGCTTGACTTTTTCTTTTTTTTCCAAGTTTAGAGCAGCTACACTAACACACTTATTTGCAGTGGATCCTAAATATCGAAGTAGCAGCCCCTCTAATAATACTAAGTTAACAGTCATATCTGAAAAGCTTGATGTAAATGGGTTTGCTTTTATATATATATATATATATACACACATAAATATATATATGAAAGCCGTGGAGAGAGAATACAGATCTCCTAGTACTCAGAGTCTACTGTATTAATTACAAAGCCATTCCAGCATCATCATTTGTTATATACCTGTTAGTTCCCACAAAAAAATTATGTGGGTGCCCTACAAATCTACTTTCTTCCGTTCAGGAGTGTTAGTCTGTTTTGTTATTAATTTATCATTTTTAGAGCAGAAATGTGGGAAAAAGATCTATTTTCCTACTATGAGGAGTGGCTACTTTATAGAGGCTTGTGAACAGTAAGTTACACTAAAAAGTTGTATCACATATTTTCTTTTACAATTGGAATCAGTTAAAATGAAGTATTTGCTCTCCTGAAAGTAGGCTTACTTTACTTCAGTCAGTAGACTGACTTAAGTGCAATATGACTGTAGGGAACCAGCCTACAGAACTGAGTATCTAAATCAGAGAGTGATTTAAGTTGAAAGGGAACTTTGGAGGTTGTCTAATGCAACCTCCCACTCAAAACAGGGTTAACTTCAAAGTTGGATGAGGTTGCTCAGGGCTTTGTCCAGCTGAGGTTAGAGAATCTCTGAGGATGGGGAACCCACTGCCTCTTTGGACCACCTATTCCAGTCCTTAACCAATCTGTTCCAGTGCTTAGTCAAATCTGATAGTATGGAGTCATACAATGAAATGAATTAATTCAAGGTTTGCATTCCACTGCTGGATTAATAGTGCTATGCTATTTTTTAACTTTCTCAGCATTATGAGAGTTAATACTGTTATTTTTTTTAATGTTTAAATATTTTATTTCCTTCAGTTCTTCTGAATATTTATATTAACACTGGTAAGTGATGTCATATTTGATAAACTTGCATTATTGTATGTTGATTCTATGTAGTGACTTACAGCTAAGCTCTTTCGCGATTCCTTTTGACAGCTAAGCTTTTTGAGAGCTTTTGCAAAGTCAGTACTGTGCATTATATTTTGAAAACCTTGTCAACTACTGTGTAAAAAGATGTCATCTTGACCTGACAATTTTTAATCTAATAATTAGCATCAACCAACTGACATATTAATTCATCCCCCAAAAATATTAACAACATGCTTTGGGGTTTATCACCCTACACTATCCTAGCTGTAAAGAAAAAATGGAAAACAGGTAGAAAAATTACCACTGCATGCAAACAAGGTGTTGCTTCACATTGGTTTTGATAGTGTCATAAGATGGAGCCAGAGATAGCTGTCACATAAGTAGACTTTAAAATGAATTGCATTCTATATTTAGTTTAGTCAACAGTTGAAGTCAATTGATTTTGAGAGTTCAGAATCAGATTTTCATCGTAAGTCTATTGATAGAAAATGCATTGGGATTTAATCAGCCTCTCTTTATGCGCCTCATTTAAGCCTGTTTAGGTTGTCATATGTTATATCAAGTGCTGGTGCTTGATACAAATTCTTCAAATCACCTAGATGAATGACTTCAGTACACATATAATTGTGCATGAAATGCAAGCTGAAAAAAGCTGGTTAGATCCAAGTGTGTGTGTGGTAACTACAGGCATGTTGTGTAAACACAGTGTCATTGCTGAAAGAAACTGAGTGCTCCATTGAGTGACTTCAAAATGCATTCTGATGTCAGACTGTTGACAGTCTGAAACATGGTAGTTTTTTCATTGTTTATAGACTAAAAAGAATTATTTTTAGTGAACTGTTCCCACGTGCTAACACAGATTTTAGGGCCAATTTTTAAAGTTTGTGATAGACATTTTAACAAAGAATACAAATGTTAGTGCCTAACTTCTGAGTCTAATATTAAACATCATTTTACTACAGCAACTTCAAATCTGGAACTAAATATAGAATTTCTTCTGCATTTATTTGGAAAAAAGTATGTGCTGTAATGGAAGTTCTTAAACTGAGATCTTTGCCATTGAAATCATGGTAGAAACCCTTCTCTCAGTTTCAAAAGAAAGACAACTTGAACTTTGGATTAGAGGAGAGACCCTAAAACAACATCTTTTGGTAAAAATGTCAGAGCTAAGGAAGCCAGTATATGGTTTTCAGTAATTGTGTTCCTCGTACAATTTCAGCTGGTATTGTTTACTGATGTACTTGCATCACTTCCTGTCCTAAACAGATTTATTTCTGCTTCAGAATGTCCAGAAGACATTGTTGCTTTCTATACTAATGATGGATGAATTTAATTTCAATGTTTGTATCTTGTCCATCCCTTTACCAGTCCTATGTTAGGAAACCATTATGTGAGGACATTTCCAAATCAAATTTCCATGAATAAACTTATTGCAGACCTAGTTTCTGACTGCATTGTGAAAATTACATGTTCTTTGTCTTTTCAACAGGGTGCCTATTTCTTCCAGTGCCCAGAATGAACATTTACCAAATGAATGCAATTCCTATGATTATCAAAGTGTAATTTATCTTGCAGAAGCAGGACAAATTAATGTCTGTAATATTTAATTTCATACACATATAATTGCTTTATTTTCATTTCAACCATTGTATCTAGTTTATCAGTCAGTACCAAAAGAAAATACGTGGATTCATAGTTATCAAGTTCATAATAGGACTTGCTTTTAAAATGGTTACAGTATTGGATGATACATGATTTTAAAGAGCAATTGCATTTTTCTCTTCAGAGCACATCAGCTACGACATTTTGAAATTGTCAGAATTTTTTGAGGTACAGTATAATGTATCTGTGGCTTGTTGCTCTTTAGTTCATCATTTTCCAGCACTTTGTTATAAAGATATCTCCTTCTGTGGCCATACCCTGTATGTGCTCCCATCTTGTATTTCCCAGAGTCTTCTCTGCTGAAGAGTGATGTGAAGAAATCAATAACTATTTTCCTGTGCCATTTTCTTAACCTTAATTGGTTCCTTTGCTTCTTGATGATGCAGTCGACCTATGGATTCTTTTCAAGGCTTCCTACTTCTAACGTTACTTTAAAAAAAAAAATTATCTTTCTATTGTTAATTTAATAATATATCTTAGTCCTTTAAAATTTCTTAATAACTTGCATCTTATGTGTTGGCTGATAGGGTATAAAATCTCTCATTAATTTTTCCATTTTCTGAAGGAGAATTAACTCAAATAGTGTTTGAGTTTGCGATGCTGTCTTTTTTCCTTGACTTCTTATTTTTATCCGGTAGCAAACAGGACTTTGTGATCCTTAGTGTTTGCCCCAGTGCTATTAAATGGTAGTAGGTAATTCTCATTACTTCCTCTCTCAAATACGTTTTGTAGTTTTGCAAAATATTATTTTCAGTCATTGTGTTCCCATAATAGACTGAGACCTTTTAATCCCGAAGGATGTTGAAATTAATGTTGTTACTGTTGCTCATCTGTTTCATATTATATAATTACTACTTGAACCAGCTACTCTGTATTACTTAGGACTTAACAGAGAATAATCCCTCATCTTGTGTGCTCTGGAATTAGCTGTTCCAAGAGCATTTGTTTAAGAAATCACTTCTTTAAGCCTTGTTCCATTTAGCAGAACACGAGATACATTGTAAATATCTTTACGATATGCTAGGAAGTATGTCTTCTTATAAGTACATGTTGTGAGACATTAAAACACCACTTACTTGATTTTATTTAGAGAAGTGACGTACTTGTGTCACTGTATCCTAATGAAACATAATTTGCCGTGATGTATTTGACATCATAGGAAAGATACAAAACCCATCATAGGCAGCTGAGGCACAACAGCTAAACACCATGTTTGGCTTGTAAAATGCCTTACTGGGAGCACATAAAGTGTCTTGTTTGGCTACAAGCTCGTTTATTTCCCACTATAACCATGGTTCTAGTGGATAGACACATACCTTTCCTCTGCCTGCCCATACCGCCTGGCCTCACGGGTCCCGCCTGGCCTCACGGGTCCCGCCTGGTCTCACGGATCCCGCCTGCCCTCACGGATCCCGCCTGTCCTCACGGATCCTGCCTGGCCTCACGGATCCCGCCTGGTCTCACGGGTCCCGCCTGGTCTCACGGATCCCGCCTGGTCTCACGGATCCCGCCTGGCCTCACGGATCCCGCCTACCCTCATGGATCCCGCCTACCCTCACGGATCCCGCCTGGCCTCACGGATCCCGCCTGGCCTCACGGATCCCGTCTACCCTCACGGATCCCGCCTGGCCTCACGGATCCCGCCTGCCCTCACGGATCCCGCCTGGCCTCACGGATCCCGCCTGCCCTCACGGATCCCGCCTGGCCTCACGGATCCCGCCTACCCTCACGGATCCCGCCTGGCCTCACGGATCCCGCCTGGCCTCACGGATCCCGCCTGCCCTCACGGATCCCGCCTGGCCTCACGGATCCCGCCTGCCCTCACGGATCCCGCCTGGCCTCACGGATCCCGCCTACCCTCACGGATCCCGCCTGGCCTCACGGATCCCGCCTACCCTCACGGATCCCGCCTGGCCTCACGGATCCCGCCTACCCTCACGGATCCCGCCTGGCCTCACGGATCCCGCCTACCCTCACGGATCCCGCCTGGCCTCACGGATCCCGCCTACCCTCGCGGATCCCGCCTGGCCTCACGGATCCTGCCTGCCCAGATCAGCACCGCGGACAGCGCCGGCCGCGCCCGCCTCGGCCCGCGCGGGCTGCGGAGGCGGCGGCTCAGAGCCTTCGCGAAGAGCCTGGACGGCGCAGGCCAACCGCAGCCGGCGCCTCTACCGAGAGAAAGAACGGAGGGGGGCTGGCGTCAGAGGCTGGCTGTACCCGCGCATCACGCGCAAGAACACAGCGCTGGCGGCGGGGTGGACGTCCGGGGTCCTGGTGGTTCCTCCAGCCGTGACTGCCCCGTAACAGCCGCACTGGGCGGAGACGCCCAGGCTGGCAGAGGCCGAAGGGGTTACGTGTGTCAGAGCTGAGTGGGAACGCTAGACAGAGCAAGGGGCGAGGGAGAGGTTCTGATACTGCGCTGCTTCCTAGTCCTGGCAAAAGTAGATGCCGAGTGTGTAAAACTTCACTTGCACGCCTTATGTGTAGTAGGCATAAGGTGAGCAAACTACGACAACGAGTAAGTTTCCTCTCGGAATTTTCTCTCGGGCATTTCCTCATCTTAGAGATGGTAGTCAATTCCGGAACAGTTAAAAGGAAATATTGGCTGTTCATGCAGCTGTTCCCACCCTCCTTGCATTGCATATACGTAGTTTTTCTGACTACAGTTTTGGGTTCTCCTGTTCATTACAGGAAACATGGTCTGCAACTTCCACTTAGAGCCAACGTCACTACATATTAAAGTTTCTTCCCGATTGCTCTTTTCTCTTTTCAGTTTTAGTAACAGTGGTTTTGGAACGTGTGGCTGAGAAGAGCCTATTCACTTTCCCTAACCAAATACTCTCTTGTTCTGAGTTGTGCGTAAAGCCACAAGATTAAAATTTTAGCTCCATTGAAGTTAATACCACACATTAGAATTGATCTCAAGAGGTCCAGAATTTCACTTTAAGTAATAACCCAACAAGAGTATACATTTATATAGAGTAGAAGAAAGTAGAGACACCATAATTATGTATTTTTGTACATTCGTGTTTAAATATGCAATAAATGTGCAGTAAAGAGAAAATATATTCTTAATTTATACCACAAAAATACTCCCACTTTCAAATGGGCTTTTAAAACAGCAGAAGTCAAATATGTATCAAATGCCTATGTCTGCTGATAATCAATCCAATTAACATTTCAAAGCTTGAAAGAAGTTATTTCAGTCATCATGTACATTCAGTATTTTTCAAACCTACTCTCTCATAAGCTTCAGCTAATGAAGGGAACAGTCTTGCAGTTGTAATCTTATTTTTAGGCTCAATATATTTGTAACTTTATGGAACTGCACAAAATATTAATAGCAGTTTGATTAAATGTGTATTGACATTCAAAGCATTCTGTGGAATTCAAGGGGAAGCAACGCAGAAATGCAATTTTTTTTTTTTTTTTTTTCCAAAAGGAAGCCAGTGTTCATTTCTTTTCCATATTATTTCCAGAATGAGGCTAAGCATTGTTATGGACTCTTCTGTAACCACCTTTCCCATGAAAAGAAATGGGACAGCAACACGGAACAGCCATGCAAAGTTAACATCAGATTAGAAAGAATAATACATTTTGTACTTCTAAAATGAACTAGTTGGGAATTTTCCAGTCTGTTTCCCTGGCTAGTCTCCCATCTTGGGGACTCCTGAGAAACTGCGGCTACCCAAGTTCCTGTGGCTGTTTAGGAAGCAAACAGAAGGGAAAAAGACTGCTTACGATTTTTGTGGAAGTAACATTTGCTTTATCTGTTGGTGAATATATATGACTTTTTGTCCTATTTAGAGATAAAAGCCCTTTTCTTTCTTTTTTTTTTTTTCTTTCTTTCAAAAAATTTAAATTTTTCATGGAAGGGGAAGTTTCCTTGGCTGTATATTTGAGTCGAGTTTCAGGCTGCATGAATCTCTCTGCAGACTTCTGTTATGTGCCTTGTGTTGTTTTCAACAAACGTGTGGGACTGAAAGCTGCGCCTGTTCCTGGTGTCATGAAAACCCCTCTTGTCAGAGCTTGACAAAAATATCGTCTCTTGGTGTTCTAGCCTGTGAAAATATGTTAATACAAAGCTAATTGACTAGAATGCTTAAATGCGTGATTTTACAAAAGAATTCTTTTTCTAAAACAAAGTAAGGAATAATATAATATTAAGTTTACTCGAGAAAGGTTTAATAGGAAAGCCTCCCACTAATTAAATCATAAATAGACTAGCACGGGAAAAAGTCTCCAGCATGAAGTAACTAGTTAGAAGTAGACGTTTTGTGGAAGAAATGTCAATATGACTAATGAAATAGCAGAAGAGAAATAGAAGTTAAAGAAAGGGAGATTTAAAAACACATCCTGACAAAATACATACACTTGGAAAGCCAAATCTGTGCTGAAAGTAACAGGAAAATGGTTTTATTTTCATTTGTCAAACCAGGCCAGTTATCCAGGAGCTTTTAGAAGAAGTATTCAAGTTTATAGCGCAAAACTGTTTGCATGACGATGTACTGCACATTTATTTAGCCAGCAAGGTACTCTACAGTGTGACAAAGCTGGGAAGGAGCATGTTCTCCTGACCAAAATTTTGGACGTGGCGGGGGGTTCCCCTGCAGTGCTGCCTCATGCAGCACAGAGAAGTCGCTTCCCCTCCTGCGAGATAGGAAAATGGTGACTTTACCCACGTAAAACGCTTTGAGATCTAAGGATGAAAAGTTGTGCCATGGGGAAATTAAGGCACGGATGGGGAAGTGACTTTTGTGTGGTGTATGGGGCAGGCGGTGGGCTTAAAGGATTAAATATCAGTCATTAAAAACTACAGCTGCCGCTGTCTGCTCGGATGGCGTGGAGCCGGCCTGCCGCTGGGCCCTCACGGAGAGGGGGGTGGTTTCCACACACGGCTGAGGAGGGACTCAACCAGCCGCAGCGGCTGCCGAGAGCCGGGCGGCAGCGCGCCGACGGAAAGGCGAGGAGCCGGTATATTCCCCGAAAGGGCAGCTTTTAAAAATATAAAACTAAGCTTAGGGAAGGGGGAGAGGCCACAGCCTCGCTTAAAAAGAAGAAAAAAACAAGGGGGGAGTGGGGAAATTGTAAATAGACCCCCCCCCCAAACCCAGGAAGGCGAAGCCCGTCGTCTCCTGCCCCCTACCCGCCACCCCTCGGCGGCCGGTCTGCCCCCTCCGCGCGCCGCCACCTCCTCACCGCGGCGCCTCGGCCCGCGCCTCCCGCCACCGCCGCCGCGCGCGCCCTTCCCAGGCCCGCCTCGCCGCCTGACGGCGCTGCCCTCGGCGCAGGCGCAGGCCGGGGCGCAGGGAGGGGGGTCGGAGCGGCGCCGTGCCGCGCCCTCGCTCCGCGTCCCGGGCGGTGTCTCAGTGCAGCCATGTCTGGCGGCGCGAGGCGGCGAGGCGGGCTCGGTCGGCGGCGCCCTCTGTGAGGCGGCGGCGGCGGCGGACGAGCGGCGGCGGCGGGCATTCATGTCGGCGGCCAGGGATTAGCGCGGCAGACACCGAGCCGAGCGGAGGGGCCGGCCGACCCGTCGCCCCCTTCCCGCGGGGTCTCCGGTGGGAGAGAGCCGTACCCGGCTGGCGGGGGCGGGAGGACATGGCTGACCGGAGCGCGCCGAGCTGCCACCTGCGGCTGGAGTGGGTCTACGGCTACCGGGGTCACCAGTGCCGCAACAACCTCTACTACACGGCAGCCAAGGAGATCGTCTACTTCGTGGCGGGGGTCGGTGTGGTCTACAGCCCCCGGGAGCACCGGCAGAAATTCTACCTGGGGCACCAGGACGACATCATCAGGTACCAGCGCCGCCGCCGGGCCGCATCCCGCCGCGGGCCCCGGCCCCCTCCGGGCGCCCCGGCCCCGCAGCCCGGCTCGTCCCCCGCCCGCTCCTCCCGCCCCCCTGGAGCGGGGCGCGAGTATCCCCCGCGCCGCCGCCTGCCCCAGCTGCCGTCCCGGGCTGCGCCGGCAGTCCGCCCCCCGCGTCCAGTCAGCGCTGTGGGGATCCGGGGAGCGGGTCGAAATTCGTCAAGGACGGTCGGCGCTTCCTCACGCCCTCCGCCCCCCCCCGCCCGGGCTTCGCCGTGGGTAGAAACTGCCTGGAGATGGCTTTTGGCTGTCGGGTTTAACGGGCCGTGTCGCGTCCCCGCCACCGGTGCGCGGTGCCGAAACTTGTACGGGCGCTTGTGCGCCGGCGTGCCCGCGGGGCACGGCAGCCTGAGGGTCGTTGCTCGGTCCCCGGCCGCCCCTGAATGTCAGAGGGCCGGCGGGAGGAGAAGGAGTAATCTCGTGTGTGCCCTGAAGCACTTGGGCTGCGGAGGAGGTTAATCTGCAGCAGGTAGACCTTTGGCTCACGTTTAAACGGCGACGATTACGTGGGAATTAGTGGCCTGCCTGTAACTCCTGCAACTTTTAGGGTTATCTTAAAAGATCGGCCCTTCTTGCAAAACTGAGGCTTCTGTAGCTCAGTAGTTCACTTGGCAGTGAATGCTATCAGGTGCTGAAGTTCATTAAAAAAAAAATAATTACAAACTGATGTTGCAGGAGAAATGTGCTGGTGTTATTTCTTAAATGTATTTTCACTCTAAGGATGCTTTTGTAAGCCTAGTGGTGTTGTGAGAGCAAGGAGAGCATTTCAGGAGTATGAAGGGCAGATGTGAGCCTGAGTCATCAATCCTTTCCCTTCCAGTAGGTGTCATTGCGGATAGACGTTAAATTCTGATTTCCTTTGCTCTTCCTGTTGGGGTGAGAGCTAGCAGTAGACAATTTTGTAGGTAATTTATAGCACAAAATTTGTTTTCATGATGCTTAGTGCTCCAAGGCATACCATACCCTCCGTATGAGTTACTCGTATGAGTAACAGGTATTGCCTGCGAAGAGCAGAATAGATGCTATGTCTTTCATTTAAGCTTTTAGACACGCTAGAAAACCTGGTCATAACGGCTACTTTTTTTTTCTTTGTTTACATCTTCTTATTGAATAAATTTAAGTAGTTTTTAACTTTAGCTGGGAATGTCCCTTAGAAAGGTGTCATGTCTATAGTATATATTTCTCCTTGGTGCTAAAAATGTGAAGAAAAAAAGTAGGCAGACAAGGTACCATTATAGATCGTTATACTAGAGGTGTTGAATCAGAAGTTTGAATCACTGTTATTTGGATCATTTAATGCTTTAACATTCTCATTTTAATCCAGGAAAAAGTATTTTTTTAAGAACTGCTAGCCATCTCTGATGTCAGGTGTTGCAGGAAATCCAGATCCGCAACTTCCCATTAAGCTAAGGAAGCGGTGGCTCATTACTTGTTCTAACCTAAGGTCCAAGGTTGCCGTAGTGTAATATTACACATTTAATATCATGCATTCAGGAGTGCTTCTGAATGACAGTGTTCGTTTCAGTGGGACTTCTTAGAGTATAAGAATTATGTGGTTTGAGCTACAACTGGGGAAGTTGTTTATGTTTTCCTGTGGTAACAATTTCCTGCTCACTCACTCTCAGTTTTGGTACAATGTGCTACATTTGGCTACATTTGAGTGACAGAACTCATTATTCAGAATAGTACTAAACCAAAAAAACTATCAAAAGTCAGCAAACCCGAGAGAAAGAATATAATTACTTTCTCTGATTTGTATGGGGATGTACTTTAATTTGTATGGTACCACAACCCAGCGTACTGGAGTTGCGACTGCTTTGAATTGTACTGATGTTGAGAGAATATAATTCTAAGTATGTTAAAGCATTACAGTTTTATGCAGTTAGTTTTGCATGTTTCTTAAATGCAAAAGCTATACAGAAATGTTAGTATACTTAAAGAAGAATGCTCGATTTAAAAGCAGCATGGCTATTTCTGATAGTAAGATTAGACTTGTAGTGATCGGTGTTGCACTTGCTGCTTTTTCTAAAAGTGACATGGTACCATTTAAATGTCATCATCCCATGCTTTTCCTCACTAAGCTTGGGTACCGAGATGTGGTAGTTCTCAATATTTAAAGCAGTAGGAAGGTCAAGTGTTAAAAAAATGGATTTTTAAAATATCAGAACACAGGTGCAAAAATGGGATTATATGCTACAGTAATCAGTGTCACTAAATTTTCTCTCTGAAAATAGCAAACTCAACTGTTGTATTGCAAAAAAAACCAAACGTATCTTTTGTGTTTTAATAGGCTGAGCAAGTACCATCTGAATGCTGAGGCATTTGTGATGTTTTAGTGAAAGCAATGAGAGGATTAAGTGTCTTTTTACAAGTATGGGATTTCATTTGTGAAAGCAGGTCTGGTGTCTGAAAATCTTACATATTTAAAGAATCAAAATTCCATGAGCACAGCTCCATAGCTACAAAGACTAAGCAGTATGTATTGCACGCTACATGGTGATATTATTAGTACTTTTCATTATAAGAACTTTTATATCATTAGCATGCTTTGGGTGACATTCTAATTTTAAGCATCAGTCAGGAAGAGAGGAATTGCAATTCTTGAGTCAGAGACCAGTTCTTTATCTATAATAATAGAAAACAGTATTAGATTAATGGACAGCTAGAGGATGTTTTCCTTTGGAAAATTTCTTTCTAGCACTAGCAGTTAGTTTGTCTGCTGCTGTGAAGTTTTACCTCCTTTTATTAAACAAAACCCTATAAAACTGCTGTAACATTTTTTATATGATTAGATGTTTTAACATAATTTATTTCCAGTTTAAATGTCTAATCTCAATTTTAATCACAGTGTCATCGTGTCGTGTCCCCCCCCCCCCCCCCCCCCCCCAGCCTCAGTTAACTGTGTACTGAAAATATGAGAGCTCTCTTTCAGTGTTTTGTCCCTCAGTTCTATCGAACAGTCTTCTGGAATAGAAGAGGGTAATTAGGATCACTTGGGACCTCTTTTATAAGTCTGGTTTTTGAATTGAACAATCTCAGTCATTCAGCTCTAGTCTGTCTCTAAAAGGACTTCTCTTGGTTTCTGGTGAGCTTTTGTCTTTTATCTTTTGGTTTTTATCTCTTCTGAGAATTACTTTCCAGAAATCAACCCACTATTCTGGAGGATAAAGAGTATAATGTTTTCGATGTTATTTATCTCCCATTTCTTGCGCATCTGCACATTGTTATTGTTGAGGTCCTTGGTGTGTGCAGATACTTGTGGAACATGTCACTTAGATGCAGAAGTGCTTTGGAAATTTGCATCTTTTGGGAGTGCTGATAACTGAGGTTTTTTCTTGCGTTTTTAGGAGTAAATGAGGAAAATCTTGTTCATGAAATCTCAGGTGACTTGCTTTGATAGTGCCATCCATTGCCAGCAGTGTAACTTGGATGTCTGCTGTGTTTGTAGAAGATAAGATCCCCCATCCAGCCTGGGCTGTATATATGTAGGAGATACTAATTTTGAATGAACATGTGAATTATTCCTGCAAAGTTACTGATTTAAACTGCGTGTTCTGTAGGATTTCATAAATCACCAAACTAGTTTGTGAGGTGTAGATTGGTTTGCTTTACGGTAGAGGAGGAAGAAACAATGTCTTGGTGTGTCCAGGTTAGATCGATCCTTCCTTTGTAGTTTTAGAGGTTTAGAGGAGCATATGTTATTTAATGTAGGCTGTCCTTCCCTTGTCTGAGAGACCTTAGGGTGATCATATTTAATCCTAATCTGTAAAAAGATTTCAGAAGATGCCCCCTCAGAGTATTAACTTGTCATGTTGGAAACTGATGCTCACATTGAGCCTCCTTATTTGTCTGAGCTAGCTAAAGCGTGTTTATGTACTTTACTTTCTCTGATGGAAGGTGAGAAAATTGGAAACCCTGAACTTGTCCACCTTTTTAAATGGCTATCTGCTGGCAAAAGCCTTTGATGTTACCAGGACTGTTCCCTATGCTGACATGCTCCAAGGAGAGTTCTAGGATAATTTTTTCTTTTGATGCATTTTTTTTCTTTTTTTTTTCTTAATGTTAGCCCTGTGACCATCTTTTTTAGTGAGCTTTGGAGTATTGGAATTTTACTGGGAATTAACTTTTCACCTGGGATCAATGATGCTATTTAAAAGCAAAAGCAAAACCTGAGATCAAACCAGTGCATCTTTTTGAGATCTTTAGCAGACTTGGCAAAAATGCATATTTTGCTTTCCATGATGTCTGTTTTTCAGTTCAAACTTTAGCACTCATTCATAAGTCTGTCCTTGTGCACCATTATCTCTATGCCGGTGCAGAACAACTGCACAACCATGCAGGTCAAAGAAGAGGAACTATGTTTCTCTGTCAAAGTGAGACAAATTAGGAGAGTTGCTGTCCCTCTCCTACTTCTTTTAATACCTATCATGGGAGTTAGCTGGCAAATAATAGTGCTGTTGCATATTTTTTCCTAGAACTTTATCACCAGTAAACTGTGACTACTTGATTAAGATGTCTGTGATACATTTAGGTTTTGTTGCTAAAGATAGTAACAGGCGCATCTTGTGCTAGAAAAAAATGCTTGAATTTCTGCTGATAATGCCACCTCTACCTCTGCTGTAGAGCAACCATAGGCTGTCTAATAAGTTAATTTCCCTACTTGTCTAGAAATCTGTGTATTTTTCCTTGTCTCAGACTAAGTTGGGGGAAAGAAATCATGCATTGTCTGCCCTAGGACTTGTGTGGAGTTCTGTTTTTAAGGGAGACAGAACTTAAGAAATTATTCAGAAGACATCAAAATTCTTTATTATTAGGAGTTCTAGTACCAGAAACTTAACAGATTCCATGCTACAAAGACAGAGGAGAAAGAAATTGGTACTACCTTCAGTTTGGTTAAAAACATCTGGTTCTTTTCCCCTTTGTGCCCCTCTGTATCCAAGACTGGAGAGAGGTAAATTGCATGCTTACAGAAAGCAGAGGTATGTGCAAGACAGGTAGAAAGAATGACAAAGCATTTCCCTGTGTTCTGACAGAGATAGGGTTTGGCTGTTTTCAGCAAAATAGTTTACTTGTCTAAATCACAGCTTTTGTTAAGACAGTTTTTCTTATTTGTTGCAGTGAACTCTGTAGGAATCATCTTGGACTTTGTTTCCCAAGGAGCAAAAAGAAGCAGCCAAAACTCTGGCCACTCTGAACTGTGGTCTTTCTGGGCACTTTATTTAATACTGTCATTTTTCTATTTTTCAGAATTTGGCTCAATCTACAAGGGATAGTCCTGCCTGAAATTCTGTGATCTTGCTCCTGTATTCCATGGCAAAATAAACCATTTCTTTCTAGTGTCAACATTTCTGAAAGTCTGGTGAAAATCAAAATCATTAAAATCATGTCTGTGCTGTCCACCAACTCTGAAGGAGATTTTTCTACCTGTTGCACTCTCAATGTTAGTCTAACTGTCAGCATCTAAGAAATTGGACTCTGTCAGCTGCTTTCTAAGACTGCTACTAGACAATCCTCTCCAGGAGGCAGGTCCAGCTTCCTCTGTGTGGCTGTCAGCTGTGGTTTGCAAACAGAAATTCTAGCCATGCAGTGATTAGTCACATCCTAGTTCTGAATGGCGACTCTGGTCTTTTCCTCATCCTCTGTCTTTGTTAACTATGCATTGTTATGACTTTGGATGACTAGCTGTTGGACTTTTTCTGTAAAGATGCTGCGTATTTCTACCACCTCATTGTGTCATTCCTCCTTTCTTTGTTCCCTTTTCATTAGAACCATGTCATGAGAAAACCTTATGAAAGAAGCTAAAATCTTTTCTCAGAAAAAGAGCCAAACAGAAGGTTTCACAAGAATGTAGAGGGAAATTATTTTACTTCTGTCTTTTCTATTCCTCTAGTAGACTGACACCCTAAGATCCATCTTAGTTCTCAAAACCCTCAACAAATAATTCAAGTAATTGAGAGTTAGGGTATCTGCTCTCAGGTTTATTGTCTTGTTCTTGTCTGGAATAAAAGGTGTATGTCTCTGACCTAACTCCAGATAACAGTCAAGCACAAATGTTAAGTGATAACTGTTATGTACAGCTACAAAATTGTATCAGATTGAATTCTATAAATTGATTTGGCAGCAAATCTATGAATTTTCACCAGGAATTTCATGATTAATTATGTATTTCAGATTCCAGGGAATGTAACTGAATGAATACCACAGTTGCCACATGAGGAGAAATTTCTTAATTATCCATTACATGTGCAACCTCTTCCGTCTTTTGAATTACTAATGTGATAGATAAAAAATGAGTTTCCGCATGTTCTGGTGAGGAATTCTTTGTATGCTCTTGAATTCTATGCAGTCCAGATCTTTCCTTCTAGAAGAGAACTCTATTGTTTATTTATTTGCAGAAATATAATCTCCCAAATTATTTCAACAATCATAGCCTTTGAAGAAGGCCAGTCATCCCCCTTTGGATCCTCTAATAACTTCACTGGAGGAAAACTGGAGTAAAATATATCTTACACTTATGCCTCAAATGTGAAATGGGGTTGTACATAGAAACACCTCAAAATGTTGCTTGTATAATACGTAGGAAACCTACAAGGTGCATATATTCTGGATTATTAGGGATAGTCCTGGGAAACCAGTCTTTGTTCTTAAGTCCCAAAGAAAGTCTTTGGTAGGAATCCTTCCCCTCTACTCAGCACTGGTGAGGCTGCACCTGGAGTACTGTGTCCAATTGTGGGCTCCCCAGTACAAGAGAGATACAGTGCTATTAGAGAGTCCAGTGAAGGGCCACAGAGATAATTAAGGAATTGGACCATCTCTACTGAGGAAAGGCTGAGAGAGCTGGGACCACTTAGCCAAGAGAAGGCTCAGAAGGGTTCTTATCAACGTATATAAATACTTGAAGAGAAGGTGCAAAGAAGATGGATGGAGCCAAGCTCTTGTCAGTGGTGTCCAGTGAGAGGTCAAGTCACCTCCTAACCAAAAATCAAAATTGGAACCCTGAGCTGAATAGTGGGGGCTTCCAGAATTGAAAGGTCAGTTCCAAAGCTTCAGGATTTTCGACTACAAACATCCATTTATGATCTTCTTTCCACACACAAATTCAAATAAAAATAATTTCATGTAAGTCTATAGTTAAGGAAATTATTTTCAAAATTATTTTTTCTTGAAGAAAATTAGACATTGAGACATTGTGGTTTTTTGATATGCAATGGAATGTTTACTGTGAAACCTAATAGCTTTAATAGTTTGTTTTCTGCAAAGAAGAGCAGGCTTTGGAGTGTGTGCTGGTGCATCTCTGCTCAAACGTGACAACTGGGGTTCATTCTCCATGCACACTTGATGAGGAAATCATGTTGTTGCTTCAAAGGATGAAAGCAATCTAATGGTGAAATCGCGTAATGCGTACCATTCCAAGAGGTTTATTGCAGCAACCCAAATCTCTTGAATAGATTAATTCACCAAGCTAATGTACTTCTTTGTGAATAAGGCATTCTCCTTTTCTAAATACAATATTCTGAGGGATTGATTGTTGGTTTTTTTTCCCCAGAAAGTTTAGATTTGCAAATTAAAAATCAAGTCTTCTCCTTAGCTTATTCTTAGGCTTATATGGTGGCATGTTTATTTTGTTTATACTGAAGATAAATCCATCTACTCTCACTTTGTCATCTCCAGATGTTCTTTAAGGGCATAATCAGTTTATTTCCCTCCATTAAAAAACTCATGACTTAATGGGACCTAAATTATGTCATAATTAAACTAATCAGTCCTCCTGTGAGCCTCTAGCTCAAGTATCTTTTGACTAGCTATCAGGCCAAAATGGCATTTCTTACAGCAGAAGTAATTGCTGGGACAAGGAGTGAGGTAATTACTCTGCTGACCTCTTCATTTTATGCCATCGGCCACAAGGACAAAGTCCCAGTTAAGCTCTGTCCAGCTTTTCATGTTAAGTGATCTCAAATTGTCAAATGTGTAAAAGAGAGAAGATTTGTGTTCATATCTTAAACAGATCAGAGGGAGAGAGGAGAAAGAATGATCTGCTTTTTCCTTGAGAAAACCATGTTTTCCGGGTAGTTTTAGAGCTGTTCTGGAACACATGTTGTACCAGGCTGGAAGACATCCTTTGAGGGATTTATTATTGAATCTTCATTACAAGTTTTTTTTACTGAGAGCTTTGTGTGTTGTCTTTTTAAAATATCTTTTGCTTGGATTTGGTTTGATAAAATGAAAATATTTTAGGAATACAGAATAAATTTCCTGGATTCAGTTTTGAAATGGGACTAGAGTGTGCCTGTTTTTTAATATGCCTGCATACCGTTGAAAACTTTATTTTTCCTCATTAAAACTACATGAATAGAAATACCAAAAATATCCAACCAGAATTGAACGTCTAAAAGATACTAGAAGTTGATTAAAGTAGATCAACACAGCAAGGAGCTACAGGCTTATGAGCTTGCCTTTGTGCATCATGCTTTTCATAGCCAACAGTCACATCACCTTCTGATCTGATTCTGTCAGCACTCACAGGCAGGTTCAGATCAGGTCAATACTTAAATGAGAAAATGTCTTGGTGATGTAGAAAATGATTTTCTTGATTTGGTAGTTGGCTCTTTTTCTCAGAACTAATGCAACATGAAGCTCTAGGACAACATCAGAGAAGAAACCAAAGGCTTAATAATGTTTGATCATTAGAAATTTTAAAGGATTTTCTGCAGAAATTTTGAGGTCTGCCCTATCTTTTAGCTTTTCCAAATTGCAGTCAAAACAATTATGGTTCTGCTAGCCTATGTTTTCCATGTTTTAATTTGTTAGTCATCTTCTTGATATAGGTAGGAAAGTAGATTACTTTCCTGGCTGATTTTTTAACAGCATTATGAAGTTAACTTATTATTGTGTTTACAGTGTTATTATGATAGTGATAGGCAGTAGCTTAGCATGTTTGAATAAAATAATTCTTCTGAAGGGTTTATCTGAAGTCAAATGTTTGGAGTTTTTTAATGCAAAATTTAAAGTTCCAGTTAAGACATAAAATAAACTTCAGGTTTAAAAGTTAATTATTTAAGAGTTGATTCCCCCCCCCTTAAGTGTTTCAGATTGAAAACCATAGTATACTAGTTCTGTCTGATATACTAAAAAATGAGTTTAGATTTTACTGTAATTATTAACACAAGCCCTGTAGGCTTTTTAAGAAAACGTACTTTGCTTGAAACAAAACCTGAAATAATTACAAAACCTCCCCCAAAGAACAAAAATTATAAGAAGTTGTTTCTAGTTTTGTCATCTAGAATTTTGGGGTTTTAAAGTTTAAGCAGACATTGTCATAAAGCTAAAAAAGCCAGATAATTTAGTTTTGTATTTTATAAAATCTCAAGGTTTTTGTTTTTTTTTTTTACTTCAAAATGTAGTTTACCTAGTTCTTCAGAATATTATTATATCACTTGCAGAGTTACATTTGTGGTTTAGGACAGCACTTTTGTCTAGCATCAAGGACTTTTAAAAGAAAAATAATTATTACTCATACAAGTGGCAAAGTTGTCTAATCTGGCCTGATAAGGATCAGTCATATGTTCAATTTAAAATTTAGATTTCTTAAGATATACTTAGAATTATAATGCTGTTGTAGTATTATCAAGGAAATTGGTTTATTCACAATGTATTTATTTGACTTGGAATAATCTGTTGCTTTTGGTACTTTCACATGGTAGACAAAGTTATGAGCATTTGAAATAACTTGAAAACAAAAATAAAGTTATAATATTTCTTGAGCTTATGTGGCAATGCATGAAAGTTCCCTTGGCCATTATAATTCAGTTGAGCATTGAACCTAGATGCTATTGAATGTTCTCTTCAAGATACATGTAATCAAAATTTTCTACATGGTGAGATTCTGGTGTGAGTGCCATCTGGTGTAGTATGAATTCCCCCTGGTGGATCAGTCAAGCACCTTACAGAATGTTACAGATACACATAAATTACTTGCATTAGGGTGCAGATCGCTCTGATTACTCCAGTAGCTACAAAAGACTTTAATTTCTACAACAAATAACCAGTGCCATTATTTGTATTGCTGTTGTAACTATTATGATAGTAATAGACATTAAAAATGCAGTGCTCGATTTGCACAAAAAAGGTCAGAATCAGCCAAGATTGCTTAACTCTTGGTAGCAAAAGATACAATTGAATTTTTAAGCTAGGCTTATGACACCTATCAGTTATATATTGCAAAAGATAGAAACCACAAAGAATTCCAGTGCACCATTTGATAACAAATCCCTGAAATGTTTTTGGTGTTGACCACCATTACTTTCATTTCAAGTTTTTGTCTTTCTGCTTCAATTTTGGTCATGAAAATGGCAAAAGTGATGTCAGCTTTACTAAGAAAGAGGACAAACTTTGATATTCATTAGTAGTTGGTACCTGAGTTGAGTGAAATTACTCTTGGAGACATCTTCATCAGCCTGTGAACATGAAGAAAATCTGTCCTTTGAAGGCCCCATCCTGACATACCTATTGTTTTGGTGATAACGCTGCATTTAAAGCAAGCTGTCTTTGTGTGACCCTTTCTGTTAGAAAAGCAGTTTTTTCTTTTTATTTTACCTAGCTGCTAGAGATACCTGTATTATTAAATCTCTAGAGAAATACTGTATCTCTTCTTCAGAATAACTTTCCTTGGCCTAGTTAAAAAAGACTTTCCTGTAACTGGGAATCCTCATTATTGTTGAGAGGCTTCCTGGTAGACTCCTCTTCTTTTGAATAGGATCTGTAAGATGGTGCCTAATGCTTATCCTTCTGTGAAAGCCCTGGGTATTCAGATATTACTTCAGAAGATAATGGACAATCCTTCAGCCATTTTTCACAGTTTTCTAATTTCATGTCACTGCTTGATCTTCCAAGCTTTTTCAGGTGAGTTTTCTTTATAGTGCCTACTGCTTTGGCCTGCAAACAGGATCGATCAAGACCCATATCTGTATGCCCAGAGCAGTCTGGTTATTTTGCTTTAAAAACACACATTATTTCCTCTCGTTTTAGCCAGAAAAAAATTATTTTAACTCCCATCCTAACAGTGATGTCCAACTTCCTATTGGTTAAATATTCATGGGATCATCTTTGACAAGTATTTTTGGGGGCTCACTTTTTGGAGGTATCTTGGTATTGTTTGTCCATGGATTAGCATTGTTTTGCATCAGAATGATATTTCTATGCTGAAAAGCAGTGGATTCATACAATGGGAGTAATAAGTCCTCTTGAGCTGTGAAATGCCTCTTTTTCTGAGCTAAGCCAGTTTCTTCACAGGAATTTTTTTTACTTTAGACTGTCCAAATAGAAACAGAATTACTAGGTTTTGAGATAGGTATGTGGAAATAAAAGAATCTTCAACGTAACGCTTCAAATCAGTTCCAAGAGATTTCTCTGCCTTTGATTCAGCTAACGAACTGCTGGGATGCATATCCAGTCTCAGAACCAGGACCCTGTCTTCAGAAAATTCTCACCTATGCATCCTTTTAGAACAACCTGTGCCTGATCAGTGGATAGTGGGTAGGATTTGTGGCTGGCACAGGAGGACACCTAAGCAGACCATGACATTCTGTTCAGATTTGAACTTTCCTCTTCACAAGGATTGCTGTGGTTTGGAGTGGATGTTTCTTGGGGGTTTGAATTCAAGAGTCAGATGTCCCAAGAGTTAGTGCCGAAACTTTGGAGACAATAATGTAGTTTTGAACAAAGTGATCAGCTTTACAGGTACCACAGGTGGTACTTTCCACTGATGGTTTAGCCAGATCTGTGACAGATGACATGCAGGGAAATTTTTCATTTGCCTTTTACATTGTGTTTACTACAGGATGTATTAAAATCTAAACTTCCTTTGGCTTCATACAAGGTATGTTTATTAGATATTTGACATAAAATTATATGTAAATAAAATTCTTGATTCAGGTAAAGAATTCACTGAAGAGAAACAAAACTGAGGCAAAGGACCAGACCTAATAATAAGGCAAATGTGTCCAAGCTGAAAATCATGTTTATAAAGTGCTTATAATTATAGTAAAATCATTGTATTCTCACCTCTAGCTCACACTTTTCACTCCTGATTACATATTGTATTTTTTTCTTTACTGGAATTGGAGAATTAAATTTGTAGATATGACATAGTTTTATAACAATAGTCTAAAAGACTAGATGGAAGAGAATTTTTTTACTGCTTTGCTTCTTTGTATTTATGGGCTATACTTCTTGTGACTAAATCTAGTTGGATATAATGTTAAAAATAACAGTAACCCTTCAATTTTCTGAATTATAGGGTAACTTATTTTAACAATAAAGCTTTGAAGTGTCAGACTGTGATATTGCTGCATGCAAACATTATGCATACATACAATGGGGAAAAAAACCCCAAAACATACTTAAGTAGAAGTCAGTTAAAAACATTTATGCATTTTAGTCGTTTAAGGTGAGTGGTGGTGAGATGTCTCCATTTTATTGAGGCAGCATGCATGTAGAATGAGTGGATTAATTCTATGTTTTGGTTAGCTGACAACTGTATAAACCTCATCCTGACTTTTAGAACTGTGTTAATCCTTGTTCCCTGCTTATAATCCCTCTACAAGAGCAAGCAAGGTGTATGATGCTTTATTTTAGATAAAGACAAGGCATCTGACAGCGTTTGGAAATTGCCTGAAGATTTATTGTGGTGAGTGCGACATTTTAAGCTAAATAGTCTTCACAGAAACAACAGGAAGATTTGAAGAACTGATAAACGTTTGGTTTGGTGGTTTTTAGATCAAGGTTGCACTTCAGATGATATTTCCATTTTTAGTTACAGGTTCCTTTTTTACTTACTGCTTTAACAGTTGCTGTTTCTTCTACCATAGAAATTAATACCATAAAAATAAATAGCCTTTGGAACATTATTCAGTAATAAATGAATTTTATCCATCTCCTATTTAGTGGTTTTTAGTAATTAAGTTCATGAGCCCACATGTGCAATAGCTTTCACTGCCTACCAAATACATATTGACCTTGGAGTCCCTTTAGTGTTCTTGCATATTCCCATGCTTCTTCCGTGTTTTGTTTATGCTTCTGGTACGTGTGGGGTTTTTGTTTGTTTCAGCAGACAGTCTTTCATGTAAATGCTTCTGTTCTGTGGCCTCCGTCACATTTTTATAGTTTTTCTAAACGATGGTTCAGATGTTGTCCCAACTTTAAGGGGTATCCCGGCTCATTTCATCTTTCTGGGCATGACGTTAGATGCTGGATGGTAAATTTGAGACAAGTGTTATAGATGTCCTTGGCTTTCCTTTTCTGTAGGAGAACACCTCCAACTAAAACCTTTGGAACACCTGTAGGCCTGGTGTTCTCAAGAGCTCGGGAAGAAATCTAGTGTATCTGCAGTCTCCAGGATTGGCAAGATAAAGATTGTCTTAGTGCTCTCTTCTGCTCTAAACCTTCTTTGGTTGGCAATGAAATACAGTCCATTGAAGCCCAGAATATTGTACTTATTTCAGCTTATTTCACTAGGAGCTCTGCCACTGCCTTCTTCCCACCATTCCTTATTTTAAGCCAACTGCTAATTTTATCAGGGTGACCTTTCTCCATAAAAGAAAAACCTTTCAAAAGTTGTCACTAATTATTCTGTGACTCCACTCTTGAATATTCAGATGATAAATCCTCACATACTCAGATAAGTTGTTCATAATATATCCCATAGGAGAGAAGACTGAATTGCTGTTTAATATACTTGTTCAGAAATATGAAAGAAAATTGTACAATCTGTGATTTTTTTTTTCTATGTAATACTAGAAGATCCAGTATAAATTTCAAAAATAGTAGAAGGAAGATTAATTTAGCAGTTAGAAACGGTTGTAGATCTCTTATGGAGAAGAAGCAAACAGTAATGACTGGATGGAGGGCTGTTTGAAGGGTTTTGCCATGATAGTGAAAGATTTAGAAACAAGAAAATTTTGTACCTCAAGCAAGTTGATTTAGTTAACTTGTGAGGTCAGAAGCATCCAAAATAACCTTCTTTTGTAAAGAAATTTTTGAAATTTTGCTGGCTAAATGATTCAGAATAGATGCTTCTTTGACCTTAAATCAGTGATTCTGTACATTTCTAATTCAGCAAACAGTGCAATAAGGTTTTGTGCACTGAAAAATTAGAGTGATTTTAACTGTGATAAGAATTGTTGTCATTCAGTTTCCTGTTCTAGCCTGTATTTCATTGCAAACTTTATTTGAAGTTAAATCTGACTTTATAGCTGTACTTGTCTCAGTGTCCACAAAATTAAGTGGCTACAGCTTGATAATCTTTACTTAAGGTAATTAAGTAGTTTCTTAGCTTGTAAACTGTTTAGAATGGGAAATCAGTATTTCCACTTTAATTTTAGGCTGCCTCAGTTTTTTTAATCTATAATAATTTTGTAGGTTTGTATACTTTTCACCACTTGTATTCAGGAGTGAAGAACTGGTTTCTAACTTTGTGACTGACAGATGCTAACCAAATAATTTACTAGTGCTTGCTGTTTTGTTAAGGGATCTCCTTCAGGTCATCAAAGGTAGTGACCCAAAAGAGCTGAATAGCTGGACTGCCTCTCTTCTAAATTAATGACAGCTGATTGCAGTACCTCTTCTTTCTGCAGATCTTGCTTTTCTGAATTTTTTTTCCCCCTTTTTTTCCTCCTTTTTTTTTTTTTTTTTTTGTTGTTGCTGGTATTGAGGGGGTAATGTTTGACAATTTATATCTAATAATGGTTTATAGAATGGGTGTTAAGTCCTGGCATTGTGTCATGAGGAAAGAAGGAAGTTGGATGTTTTTTTAGGTGGGATTCCATTCCTTGGTTACCTTCAGGCTTTAGTATGTCACATTACCGTACCACCAGTTATTATAATCAGAATTGCTTCTTTCATGCAAATAGCTAGTAAAAGATTGTTGTGGTTTAAGCCCAGCCAGCAACAAAGCACCATGAGGCCACTTGCTCACTCATCCTCCCTTGGTGGGATGAGGAGGAGAAAATAGAACTAAAAGCTTGTGGGTTGAGACAAGGACAGGGAGGGATCACTCACCAGTTATGGTCATGGGCAAAACAGATTTGACTTGGGGGAAAAAAACCAAAATTAATTTAATTTGTTACCATTCAAATCACAACAAGGATAACAAGAAGTAAAACCAAACCTTAAAACACCTTCCTCCCACCCCTTCCTTCTTCCTGGGCTCAAGTTCAGTCCTGATTTTCTCTACCTCTTCCCCGCCAGTGGAGCAGGGGGATGGGGAATGGGGGTTGGGGTTAGTTCATCACACATTCTCTGCCACTCCTTCCTCCTCAGGAGAAGGACTTCTCCCACTCTTCCCCTGCTCCAGTGTGGGGTCTCTCCCATGGGAGACAGTCCTTCAGGAATTTCTCTAGGGTGAGTCCTTCCCACAGGCTGCAGTTTTTCACAAACTGCTCCAGCGTGGGTCCTTTTGACAGGCTGCAGTCCTTCAGGCACAGACTGTTCCATTCTGGGCTTTCCTACGGAGTCACGGCCATCTTGGGGGGCATCCCTCTGCTCCAGCATGGGGTCCTCCACGGGCTGCAGGTGGGCATCTGCTCCCCTGCTCCCCTCCATGGGCTGCAGGGGCATCCTCTCCTCTGGCGCACCTCCTCCCCCTCCTTCTTCACTGACCTTGGTGTCTCAGAGGTGTTCCTCTCAGATCCCACACCCCTCTCTGCTGCAGTTTCCCCTTAAATCTGTTCTCCCAGGGGCACTACCACCGTCGCTGATGGGCTCGACCTTGGCCAGAGGCGGGGTCCGACTTGGAGCCGGGGAAGCTTCTAGCAGCAAATTTATCTCCACGTCATTTTGGAGCATATGGTATTTCTGAGTTTTCTATCAGAAGAGTTTTTTGCTAGGAAAATGAAAGTAATTTCTCTGCCTTCTTTTTCAAGGGACATGTTAGAAAAGAAACTTTCCTCAGACAGTAAAAACCTGGTGGTGAAAGATCATGTAGAATTTGGGAAAAAACCAGCACCCCCCGCTCAGTCAAAACATGAGTTCTCCTACTGGCACTGGCAAAATCATTCATATTTGAAAAGAAGGGGAATATCTTTATTTTTAATCTCTTTTCCAGAGATGGTAACTCCTCTACTGGAAAGCTTAAGCTAATCTCTTCCTCAGCAGTGGAAGATGTGACTATGCAAGGCAAAAATGGGCATCTGTGTAAAGTAACATATAGTTCCCAGATTTTTTTTCCTCACTTTTCATATTTGATGAGTTGGGAACTTTGCGTCACTGTTAGTGTACTCACTCTCTAAGTCCTTCCTTCTCTTTGAAGTTCATATCCCCCCTTCCCCCTCCCCCCCCTGCTGTTTTCTGTTGAGTTTTGGAACAGATAGGAGCCCAAAGTGATTTTTAAGATTCTCTAGGTTGCTTATAAGCGTTTCTTCTTCTTCTAAAAACATCTAGATCCGAGAGGGGAGAATATGGAGTGGTAATGAGCTGGGAATAATCAATGTACAGTTTTAGTCTGTCCTCCATGTTTCCAGTTCAGACTCTCTTACGTTGAAGTAGGATGCGTGTACAATTTAGGGAGTCTTCAGAAAGCTGTATTTGACATCACTGGTGCTATGACAGTAACTATATGGAGGACCCAGTAGTGATGCTCCATGATGAGTACTGCTTTGTTTTGTCTGTGGGAAGTAAGTGTACGCTGACTTGATCTGTTTAAGCTTTGATGAGGGATATTTGCTGATTACAGCTCTTTCTGCTTTAACAATTTAAATAGTACAACAGAAATGGTTTTTAGTTTCTCTTGTCATTCTTTCTGGGGAGATATGGATAAATGGCAGCAAATAAGGAAATAGCCACAACTATATGTAAAATGTCTGCAAACATACAATGAAAATAATTTCTGTATTTACTCATAGAAACAACTTCACACTTGAAATTAACTCAAGTAATAGATATCTGAGCTGCTGTTATTTTACTGCAGTATTCTTTTGTGCATTTTTAGTGGTGCCCTAGTTTTATGAAGCTCAGGAATAGTCACATGAATGTATTCTTGGATTTCCGTCCAATATTGTTGCTAAGGAAACATCATCTTTAATACAGCTTGTCTGTATTAATCAATGCCTGTTAATGCTCAGCACAAACCAAGTAAAAATGAAAAAATCTTAATTTCTTTTATAATAGTGTATAACAGACTATTCTCCTTCAGGATCCCCTGCCACTACAGACCTCCCACAAATTGGAGGGTCATGTCCATGTCTCTGGTCTCATGCCAAACAGACACAGTATAGACAGTTTTTATACTTTTTTTCCATAGGCTGTCATTAATATTTATTATCATTAATCTAACATAGGTATTGTACAGTGCATGCATCTGGTCAAAATGGTGAGAATGCTTACATGCTTCTCTAAAAGGGAGAAAGAATCTTTTCTGTATGAAGTATAGAAGAGGAGCTTGAATGCACCAAATTGAGAAACATACCTCTTTTCAGTATACTGTTAAAATTGTAATACTAAATTTCAGCCTGCTTTGAATATTGATCTAGGAAAAGACCAGTCAGTCAGAGATATCAGTGGAAATCTCAGCTCTCACTACAGGTCCAGCTATTGGTTTTGTTGCAGTAGCGACAGGCAGATTTTTCAAATTTTCTACTTCTTAAGTCTTCTGAGAACTATCAAATTTTATAGCCAATTTCAAAATTAATTTGACTTAGCAGTTTGTTAGCTTAATTCCCACTTTGTTTCATGGCCACATTTGCCTTTTGGACATTTTCCTTCATATCTGCCTCTTCAGAGACAGTAGGCTAGATCTAACATCTGTTCTTGGAAAGTCCAGGTCAGAAAGGCCAGAGGCAAGCAAGAAGGCCTAAAGAACTTGTCTTGTTAGGAATATTTGTTTCCTTTTTTGGACAAACAGCGATATTTCATTCGTCAGCTTAGTCGTCCTTCAAGGAAGAGGAAAGAAATCAGGCACAAATTTACAGTCTAGCTGTGTGGGCTAGATGCAAGCACAGTTTCAGCAATCTAACCTGGATAGGTCATCCCAGCTTTCATTACCAGGGCAGCAAAAGGAACATGAGTTCTCTCCTGAGTGCAGAGCTTCTCATTCCACTAAGCAATCTCCTTCTTCTCCCTGGGAGAAAAAATGTGAGAAAATCCGTGTGAGGGGGGCAGTGTACTTAAGTCCACAGAGCCTGCACAACAGATTTGGAAGCTGTCTGAAGAGCCGTGCCACACTCATGTTTTTCTGCCTGTCCTCAGCGACTGACTGGATGGATAGTAAGCAACTACTTCAAATACCATCCCAATAGTTGCACACTATTAACACATCTGTAGAGGTGTCTTGGAGATCTTACCTGGGGTAGGAGGAGACAACGCACACTCACTGTTTGATCCTGTTAAATGCATCGTGCCCATGAGTCAATGTAGTCCCTGTATAGCGAACAGGGTTATCCATTTATGGTTATCCATTTTCGAGCACCCATTCTAGTTACGTTTTTTCCTTCTGCACTGAGAAGCTATTTATAATGCATTGCTCAGGACTGTTTTAATAATGAAAGTTCCTGAATATGTGAGTTGTATCAATGTTTTTACTCTAGAGGTTAGACCAAGGTGCTATATTTTTGTATTAATTGCTATGCCTGTAAGGATTGCTTAATCACTCATAGTCCAATGAAAAAACTGAAAAGGGTCTCCATATTGCTTAAAACTGAAGTCTGATCCTTGAGTTTTGATCAGGACTCAAAATTTCAAACCTGAAATTCTGCATGGTACCCCATGGGTGTGATAATACCCAAGACTTGAATATTAAGGAAAAGCATCTTATTATCATTCGTGGTTCACATGAAAATCATGTAAATAAGTGTGGCAGTTCCTTTTCTTAGTGTTGGTAATAGAAATAGCAGTTCCTTGATTCTTTCCATGCTTCCTTTTTCCATCTGTCCTGCTAGCCAGTGAGATAAAGTACTTGCAAGTAGTACTTTAACCTATCCTTTACTCCTTGGTCTGGAAGAAATGGTGAGGGAAGGTGTTTTCAGGTGATTATTTCTTCAGCTGCTGCCAACAGCTCCGCTTTTTGGTTTCCCTGAAATCCCCACATATTGGCGTTTTTTAAAAAAACTTGCTTTTAAAAAAAAATTATTGTATATTTATTTTCTTCTACTTTCAGTGACTGTCCAGAAAGGTTGTTAGCAATTTACTGTAAACTAAAGTGATAAGGGAAGGACGTTGGCAATTCTACAGTGTTGTCATTTGCGATTAAAATACAGGCTTTGGATCTTAATTTGTGCTGCATTATCCCATATGAAGGCAGAATTTGAGCTCAGCTGTTTAAGCCAATATTTTATATCACGATGTAGAAAGAACTAATACTATGATATTGCTATTGGTTATTATTTGTCATTTATTAATTAGAAAGAGAGGAAACATTCTCTGTATTCACCTAATATGCTTTGAGTGGAATTAGTTGGCTCATTTGGTCTAGGACAATGTTTTCCTGGCCCTTGGTAGTGCCTTTACCGTTGTTCCTTTCCACCTCTGATGCATTGCCTTTGTCGCTGCTGGTCTTCAGTTAAAAACATGCTAAACTAGTTTTTGGTTGCTGGAAAGTGTTTTGTAAGGTGTGGCTTGAAGGTACTTCTGCGTGTGTGCGTGCTCAGGGTGGTGCCTGAGTGATTTTCAAAGTTGCAGTCATGGGGTGGTTTTCACTTGCCTGAAACTGCACAATGCACTAATACCAGAGCTAAGTATGGGTTTGAAGAGGTCATGAATCAATAATAAGACTGCTGTGTTTTTACTTTTTCCTCTTAGTTTCAGTCTCTGTCTTTTTTTTTCTTTTTTTTTTTTTCCCCCTTGCATATTCTTTTCACTTCCTTTCTCTTCTTGAATTTCTTTATTGTCCATGTGGTCTTATCTCTCCCTCTCTGTGGTGTCATTGTAAAAATTAGATCATTTTGAATGCAGCATTTTCTCCCCCTCCAGTTGCTTTTCCTTTTTCCCCGTGTGTACACCATCTGCCTGTGTGTGCTCTGGGAGATGTGCAGGTGTTGGTCAGGATTAAGTGGCAGAACTGAAGTGAAATGTGATAAGTTTTGCCTGCCAGGTCCTTTCTGCATTGCTATTTAATTATGAAGTTGCTCTGTCAAATGAAGAAGGAATTGAAGAACCAGAGAAATAACTCTGGAATTAAGAGAAGCAAAGTGGGGAACTGTTGGTTGCTTGATCCCGGTGCTGAGGATAATGCGGAACAGCAAAGAAGAGGAATTCCTATAGAAAAGTTGAAAGGTCTAGAGGCTTTTTACCTTTTGTAGACACTTTGAAGTTAAAGGTTCCTCTCAGAGTTGTGCATGTGGAATTTGTCAAGCAATATCAACCTACTAAAATGCTGTATTAAAATAGAAAAAATATAAAAGTGTATTCCGTAGTGTAATATGACTTCATGAAATATTAAGCAACTTCTAACATGGTTTTCACTTGCTCTTTTTGTATATAGAAAATGCATACATCTTTTAAGTTATATCTTTTTTTCTGGTCATTTCCTGATTAGCTTTATCCTGGCTATTTCTTCATTTATAGACTCCCCTTGTCTCCACCCTTTGAACTTCATTTTTCAAAACCTGTGTTCAGGTGTAAGGTCATCCTACCATTGCAAAGTGCTCAACCTTTCTCCTTTCCAAGTGATGTTGAGAAGATAAATACATTTAGTATACATTGTTAGTGGTTCTGTCCTCCAGTCTCTCAAGATCATTACTCTATGATTAGTTAGGGGAGGAAATTTTTTAGCCAAATTAAATAGCCAACTTTTGAAATTTTATCTTCCTGACTTACACATGGTATTTCTCCCATCATTTTGGACTGCTGTACCTAATCTGTGTAGAATATCATCAGTTAGCTTGCCTGGTTTCTATTAGAATATATTCTTACTTACTTTTCTGTATTATGAAATATGAATCTTCAGACCTCATGTCCTCCCTTGCAGCTTCCTTGCATAAACAAAACAAAAAACTATCTTGCTGACTAGTGTGCTTTCTAGCTTGGTCCCAGATTTGATGAAACAGTTGTAATGATCCTCTGTGGACTTCGAACAACCCTGATATACGAAGTATAGGAAAATTCTCTGCAATGTTAGAAATGTGAAAAGTTAGTAATTATTTAAAATCAACTATTCCCAATTGTTCTATATTTAAAATTAAGATATTTAATGTAATCTTCATCTCACTTCAGTTTAGTCATCTGAAGAATGGTCGTAACATCTAGTCTAAGCTAGTCATGCTTTGGCTTGCTGTTTGATCAGTGGAGAGAGAGCTTCAGAAGGCTATTCAGTTCTCTCACAAGAAGGATGTCAAGTAGTTTGTGAAATGAAGTACTTCTGGAGGTGCATATCTCTGTTGATGATAGAAGTGTAAATAGCTGAACGCTAACTTTTGTTGTCCATCCTTTGTGTTTTCAAATGCTAAGAAATAGAAAGAGAGGGAAAATAGGTATTTTTTTTTAGTGCATGAAAATCTGACCTAATTTAATAACCTGTATTTTGAAACAGAGGATTAATGACTATTCTGCAATTAGTTTAATTGGAGAAGGCTTGAGGGTTCGAATTTAAGAAAGGTGGTGGCATGTACTTATTAAGGGAATTTTACAGCTATTGTGGAATCTGTGATACAAAATGACTTGTTAGTATCTACTGTCAATGCGAAAATATTGTAAAATCATTTTTAAGGAAAAATATTCATGCAGCCAACTAGGCAAATGTAAAAGTTTCATGCAAAAATATTTTATATTTTTTTCTTTGGCAGCCTCGCTTTGCATCCTGAACGTGTGTTGGTGGCAACAGGTCAAGTTGGAAAAGAACCATACATCTGTGTGTGGGACTCATACACTGTGCAAACTGTATCTGTTCTGAAAGATGTTCATACACATGGTATAGCTTGCTTGGCTTTTGATTTAGATGGTCAGGTATGTAATTAATATTCTTTTTTCAAACAAATAAATTGTTTATCTGTCAGAAATCTTGTTATGTAGCTTTTTCTTTTTTTAAGGGAGTATTTTGACTCAGGTTTTATCTGCTTGTCCTCGAGTTGAGGAAAAAAGCTGGCATTACTAGTGACTGACAAGTATTCACATTTGGCAAGAAAAGTATAACTTCAAAAGAGTTTTGAATGAAGATGAGGTGGTAGGGAGATCCTTGCGATCTGTGGGCCACAGTTCAGGGTTGTACCAAATGGTTGGAGATCGTGGACCTCCCCTGTGCAGGGGCATGTCTTGTGCACAAAGTGATGGCAGTCCTGTTGCGTTACTCATCTCGGACTCTGAATGTCTTCAGGCAGTATCCCCTCTCTGTCATGCATTTTGCACGTGTTGGTGGCTTTCCACATTTTGATTGTTTGTTCACACTCATGTATCCTGGATATGAGTGAAGAAAAAAATTTTATTGGATTATAATTTTGTCACTTTAAAACATTCTCTGAGTAGGAAATTGGTTCTCAGAGCTGCTACTTATAAAGGAGATCATTTTTAGCAGATATTTGCTCCTATGAGTAAAGAGGCTTTCTTGACTGATGTATTAGAAATGGAAAGTACGCATTAGTTAGCAGCTGAAGAGGTATTAGCCATGAAAGTCCTTTTTGCAGTTATGCTTTCCTAGTCCTATGCAGCACTTCTTCCCCTCCCACATAGCCTTGCAATGTGATATTCAGATTTAGCTATATTCTCAGTTCCTTTTGCTTGCTAAAAAGGTCAATGTCTTTCTCAAGGGAGGATGTATTGTAGAGAGCAGTTGCTGTCCTTACTAAGACAATATCAAATGGAGCTCTATTGAACGCGAATAGAAGAAAGCCTAGCTGTAACTTGTTTCTGTTAAAACATGCTGTAATAGTTGTAGGGAGGTTTTGAGTTTGTTGGAATGATCTACAGATTTTATCATTTAGGTTTCTCATTGTTGAGGGAGTCAACTCCTGGAGTCAGCTTCTTTCTAGAACATCATTTCTGCTTGACAGCGATATCTTTTCTCTATGTTGTTCTTTTCTGTGTAAACTTGTGTGACTTCCTCACTTGAGCAGCCTTAATAATTTAAGGTGAAAATGTATCTAATTAGGGTTGAAGTCCCCTAACTCTTTTTTACAATGCAGTTATGCATCCCCTGAGTGTATTAGAGAGATTTGAATGTAGATCTGTGATTTGTTCTAGGAGTACCTAGTACCAATTCTTAGGTTTAAAGCCATAAATGGTCAGAATTTAGGCTGTCCACTTTTCTCAGCATTTCCATATGATGACTTTTTTTGTTGCATTTGTTAGAATTTTGTGGTCTCAAAGGAAAGCTGGATACAGTTTTTTCAAGATGTGCATCTCCAGAATTGTCTTCATATGGAAATACAGTAAAACACAAGTCCAGTTCAGAAAGATCTGCAAAATATGTTTGTTTACATCTTGCCTATCCTTTTAAATCCAAATTTGTCAGAGTCCCTGACCAGGTTCTTTTAGAGGGTTTAATGTTTGGTATTAAAAATACTTATTTGATATATTTGGTGTTATATGGGGTTTTGATTTAGTAGAGCGATACAGCAATATACTGAAATCATAACACAGCAATTGCAATATACAGATGTATCACAAGAAAAACATGTGATAGAAACGTTTATCTGTTACTGTCATGATGCTGGGCATCTCCAGTCACCAGGGAGAAATATGTGGATTGAAGTGAGGTCAAGCCCATTGCCCTCTTCAAAGTTTGTTTTATTAATTGTTCAGGTTTTATACTTTATGTTGGGCTGTGCCACATATACATTCTCCTCCCCACCCCCAACTGGTCTGGCTAGTTCAAGAAGACATTATTTATTCTTTATTTATTATCCTTTGTTAGTTATCTTGGGGAACCTGATGATTCACTGGTGCAGTTGTGTTATCTAAAACCAAGGTTACCCTCCAGTCTCCCTGGTGTTGAGAGAAGTTCAGCTTGCTTTATGGTACATTCTTCCCCAAGCTCGCTTTTTGGTTTGTTGGGGTTTTTTTGTTTGTTTTTTTTTTCTCTTCCCTGAGCTCTGCTTCTCTGTGGGGGTGTTCTGGTTGGTAACAAGATTTTCTCGTTCCTAGGAGAACCGAGAACATAATTTAATCTCCCTTTTTGAGAAGTCAGTGTACCAGCTTATGTCTGGAAAGGCATCACCCAAATTTTTTGTGACGGGTATGCAGTAATTGTAAAACTGGTCTGCATTTACGCTTCTTGTTCTGCAGTAGGACTGGAATTGAACTGCTTGGAAGTGTAGCTGGAATTGAAACTGATGTTCCTTCCGAGAATGTTTTCAAAGACGGAATGGAAGGGTTGGACTTTGTAATATCTAAAAGATTGAAGTTGGCATTAATAAATGGGGAGCATGGATAGCAATTGCATTCAACTCGTTTCTTTTGTTCTCATAATCTTGGAGCTTTTCAGACAGTAAAGAAATTATGTTATTGGGAGTAGGCTTTTGCTTTTACAAACTCACTTTGATAATCTACATAGAAACTGAAACTAAATTTGTCTTTAATGTGTGTAGGTATTAACTGCTGAACAGTGAAAAAACCTTTGTCCTAAAGATTTGCAAAGCTTTCATTTGTCAAAATTAAGATGTCACAATTCATGCATAAACTGAACAAAAAGACGTAATTTTCTTTAAGAACAAAACTCAAAATCACTCAGTTTCTTTTTATCCAATCTTTAATACTGTTAGTCTTGCTGTTGAGAATTTCTATAGGAAAAATAACATTTTTGACTAGTTAACAGATACAGTAAAAGTGGGTTGTTGGCTAATATGGTCAATGATTTGTGTCAAGAAAGCTGCACAAAATATCTTCATAGCTGGAAGACAAGACAGGCTGCAGAGCATAGAAAGATCTCAAACTTTTATTTTTCTGTATTTTCTTGGAACAGTCTTTTTGTCCTTCCTAGTTTTACAGTTCAACTGGCTTCAGACTCTTTCTAAATATTAAAGACTTCATGAAATTTGTATGTTCGGGGTCTTATGGGATTCTGGTTTGAGAAATGATTTGGAAAGGAATAGTTATGCATGTTTTCAAGAATCAAGCAAAAGACTCCTAAAGCTTTTAACTGTTTTTAATCTTCTGTTTGTTTCTGAGAGGACTGAAGAAAATATTTTTTTTCTTTGTATCTCCTGAACTTGTAAAATAAATACTTAAATTCTGCAAGTTATATTTCATTAAATGTGAACACATGTAGTTTCGTTAACTTCAGTAGTTTCGTTAACTTCAGTAGTTTCGTTAACTTCAGTGAGATTATTCCTTTTTGCAAACATCTCATGACTCCTACTTGCCATACGTGCTATATGTAATTATATATATTAAACATTATAAATCAGAAATATGTTGTTATCCAAGAAGATCTTACTTCTTTATGACCGTGATGTTGTAACTAAAGAGATGCATCTATGGATGCTTTCGTGTAAGTTGTCGTATCTTTAGTTTTCTTCTATATTGAAATGTAGCTACGACTTCTAACTTAAATATGTTATGAATTTGTTATCATTCAGAATGATGACTGTAGCACTTATTAATATATTGAGTTATTTATTTATTTTATTTGGATGTTTTTAGCGTTTGGTCTCAGTTGGTTTGGATTCGAAAAATACAGTTTGTGTATGGGACTGGAGAAAAGGAAAATTGTTATCAATGGCTCCTGGTCATACAGACAGAGTAAGTATAACTAAAGAATGCGTCAAGGTGATTTTAGTTTGTTAAACCATGTCTGTGTATACATAGAGCTATGTCTTTACAAAAAACATTTTATGTTTTAGAAGTTGAATCTGCATAAAGCTTGGATATGTATTAAGGTATGTGATGATATTTAAGATATGTACATTTATTTCTAAAATAAAATGCGTAACTTGCCGTTAATTTGTGCGTGGTTTGCTGAGAGTGTAAGCATGTAGGGGAAGTGCAAAATTAATGCGCTTTCTAGACCCTAATTCCCATATGGGAAATCAAAATGTAAATAATCACTTAAATTTTTCTAGTCTGTAAATGAACGTTAATGTTGTTTTATCATATGTTGTAATTACTCTAGGAAAAAAACCCCAAGCAGAACTAATACGAGTTATACATTGCATTTTCAGTGTTGAATGAGGGGATAAAAAAGTCATTCCAGTAGTTCCATTTAAAACCTTTCAGACTGTCTGTTAATTTGCTACAAGTTTTTACTGTTTTAACTGTCTCATGCTAGAAAAGCCATCTCTGCTGACATCCTTGGTTTTTTTTTATGCAGATATTTGATATTTCTTGGGATTTGTACCAGCCAAACAAGCTCGTCAGTTGTGGCGTAAAACACATCAAGGTAATGAAATAAACATTAATTCAATTCATAAAATATTTAAGCTGCAGTAGTTTATACTCTATAAAACACAGAATAATAGAATCTGAAAGCAGTACATAATTATAATATGAAAGGTCCTCTGTAAGAATAATATTACTTCTTAGGAACTGCAGTCATGGATCACACCTGACTACACTAGAAATTTTGCAAGATATATATAGTGGAAAACAGACCATCTCTGCTCAAAAGAGTTCATGCCCTGACAGAAGGAATGCAGAAGGAATGAAACAGTTGTCAGTAGCATTGTATGTAATGATCGTAATACAATTTAAAATTTAGGGTGTCTAAAACATGCTGTTTGAAATCCCAAGTAGCGTAAGACAGGATGCACACATTTAAGGTGAGTCCGGGTACTCAAGTTTCTGATTCTTGAACAATTAATGAATTGTTACACTGCAGAGGTAAAATGAGTAGAAAAAACATTTCTTACAGTTTTGAGATAGTGTGGGGATACAGTGGAAAGAGAAAGGAAAATGCTTGATCTTTCTTTTAATTCTTTTCTTTTCCCTGCTGTTATTCCTACCTTTGTTATTTTGAACACTCTGTATCTGTTACAGGATTCATAATTTGGACAGTTCATGTCTTTTTCAAGCAGAAAGTTTCTGTGAAATGCTCTGCTTTGTTTGATCTGTGTACTGACTGCTGTGCAGAAGCAGCTTCTTTCTCAGGTTTAACTCTTGTCAGCAAGATTATCAGTGCTTGACTGGCATCGAATATGTTTCCTAAAGTCACTGCCTTCTCCTGTGCACTGTCTTCTGTGTTACCGCATAACAGCAGTAGATGGCAGCTTGGAAGTTCTGTATTGCTCTTGTGTGTAGGTTCCTACGGTGGGAAAAATGTGTTGCTTTTTATACAATGAACTTTTAGATTAATATGTATTAATGGTTTATTGGAAAAAGTATTCAATGTGTTGGCTAGATTGCATACATCTTTGATTTAGCATAGTGTTTAGCACGTCATTCACAGATTTCCCTGAGCTTGATTGATAATGATCTTTTTTTCTACTTCAAGATCTAAAAGGACCGTTATGCCAATAGTGAGCAAATATTTGCCAGCAGTGATTTGGTATATTTAGGGTGGCTTCATGATGTCAAAACTTATCTATTTAGATAAGCAAATGTTTATTTGAGCAAATTCTAAGGCTCTATGAAGCCTTTTAAAATAACAATAAAATTTTAAAAATAATTGGTGTTTCCTTTTAGAAAACATTTAACTAAAAATCTGAATCCTAGAGATTTATAGGCATTTGGATCAGGCAAGAGATTTTTGTTGATGTGTATTTTTCTTAAACCATCCCTTTGTCTAGTTCTTTCAGATATCAACAATTACTTTCATGTTTGTACTATTGCTGCATTTTTTCCTCACATAGTATTACAATTTGCATAGAATATCACTTAAGTTATATAGGTAATTCCAAGTGAACTGATATTGAGGAATTACTTTTCCTAGATATGGTACCTGCTTCCATATTGGAGCTAGGTGTTTGATTTATGCAGTGATTGTGCAGTTACTTCTCAAGGAACAACATAATCTATGACCTGTGTACTTTGATTAAAGAAATACTAGTTAAAATACAGGGATTTGTCTAATCAGTATATGGTTATTTCTTAATTACAGTATTGCTGGTACAAAAATCCATTCATTGTAACTGCTTACATTATCCTGTATTAACTGAAGTCTCTGCTCAGAATTTTGAATAAATTATTGGTAAGAGAGAGACTTGCTGTGAAATACAGTTTCATAAACATGTATACAGAGAACATGGTGAGACAATGTAAGAGTAACGTGTTAGCAGTGATGAAATAAATGCTTTCACATTTTGCACTGGATTACTCCAGCAGCGTGTTGACTTTCCAGTGCACATTTACATGTTTGGACAGGAGGGTTTGAAGGGAATATGCAAGTGCTGCTTGTCTGCAGAATCGCAGAAACTAGAGTGTAGCTGGAGACTTGGTTGGCAAGTATTGTACTCTGACAAGAGACTTCACATGTCTTTAGTTTAGGAGTCATTAGTACATGTTGGATCACCTAGGACGAAATTCACTCTCGTGATTGCTGTAATCACAAATGGTTTATTAGAAAGTTCTCAAAAATGCTCACCTTAGATGGCTGCTTTGCATGCTTAGTGGTTCTGATGCGAAGTGGTAAGTCTATAATAAAACCAGCTGCTTTCAAACAGAACAAATGGCAACCTTATGACAAATTTACATGCTTAGATTGCATCTTTAAATGCCTGAAGTAACATAAAATACAAATGCAGCATTTGCAAAGTGGAAGTCTTACATCAAAGAAAGATCAGATAATTCTATTATAAAATGCTTTTCAAAAATGACTGAAAATACAACTGACTCACAAATTATAATTTGAAAGAATTTCAGTTTGATTTAATACTGATACCCTGAAACTCTTTCCCAGCTAGTCTGCTATGCTGATTTTATGGAAAGATAAAGTTTGTTAATAACATAAAAAGTTGATAACCAACTGGAGAACTAAAGCAGAGAAAAGGGTGGTGTTGTGCTAAAGTGTAAAGAAGTTTGGCAGAAAATAAACCCCCTAGCATTCCAGCTTGTCCTCAGATATCAGAGGATCGGGGGGCGGCTAGGCTTAGATTCTGAGTGATGCCCAATTCAATGATGTACATCCAGTCACTTTCAATATATTGAACTATCACAGTTACGGATGCACAAATAGCACACTATATTTTCAATTTAGTTGCATTCAGTGAAATAGAATGGCCAGACTTAAGGAGTTTAATCGCATTCAACAAACTGTCACAGCTAGATTTTAATGAATAGTACAGTTTATTAAAGCAGCAGGAGTACAGGTTCTTTTGTATTGCTGGTGACAAATACACTGTCTGCAAAACATGTGCAAATAATAACACAGTCAACTACAAGCACACAAAACGATGGAAAAACTCTACAGAGATTTGTACGTTTGCTGAGGAAGCACTCGGTATAACCGAGGGTTCAAGTCTTATCCAATAGGCATCCCTGGGCGGGGGGAGAGAGGTTCAGCCTATCAACTGATCCCAGAAGTCAGCGATGTCCTCCCAACTTGTCTATGATGGTGTCTTCCCTAGCATTCCTCTTCTCAAGCCCTTTTATACTATTTTCTTATTTCTAGGTAGAGCTTGAGTGACTCTAGTCATACATACCTTTATTATGATTGGTGTAAAATTTCCTTGCTTTACTTTTAAAGGTATATGCTAGAGAAAATTCAGAGCACATGCTCAGTGAGGTCTCATCTTGGAGGCGGGTAGCTTTTGGGATGGAGGTGTGTTTTGGCATTATAATGAGATTATAATGAGCAAAGTTCACCCAGAGAACATGATTTAGCATGTCACTGCTCCAAAACTAGGCACTTCTATATCAGAAGTAAGACAACAGCATTGACAGAACCCCATTGTTTCACCTCCTTGCTTCAGTGGATTTGATGCAGGGACCTTCTGTTTTTGTTCAGTAGTTTCAGTTCCCCATCCCTGCAACAATATCACAGAACCTGGCCGTGGTGCTTCCACCCTCTGTCTTGTTTCTCAGAGTCAGCATACCAAGCTCCCCTGGTGTTGCTAACATCTAAGGTTGCAAGTTATGTTGCTTAGAGAATTATTATGAAACAGATTTCGTGTATGTCCACCGCATTCCACCCTGGAGGTTTATCTTCCCTTAAGAGGTGAGAGGGACATATCAATAAGTCACCTCCATCAATCATTCCACAGGTATGAATGATGATGCCTTTTGGAGGTAAGGTGCTTATCTTTCAGATGTACATATTAAATTATAGGATATTAGCAAAATATCCATCTTTCTAAATCACTTTATGTTGCAGTTCTGGAGCTTGTGTGGCAATTCATTGACACCAAAACGTGGTGTTTTTGGCAAAACTGGTGATCTCCAAACTATATTGTGCCTAGCCTGTGCAAGGGATGAAGTGACATATTCTGGTGCACTGAATGGAGATATATATGTATGGAAAGGAATCAACCTTGTACGGACAATACAGGGAGCACATGCTGTAAGTATATCTCTTTAAATTAATATAAAATGTTAAACAGATTTCTGGAGAGCTGGAAGGGGCAATGCAAGATCACCTGGTCTGTGTTCCTAAACAATTTTGATGATAGAAACTCACTATGTCTAATTTGAATGTTTGGGGGTTTTTTTGTCTCCTTTCTGTTGCTTAAGATTGCTGTTATGGTAGAAAGTGAATGCTAGATTGAGAAATACATTTAGGTGTCTATTTATGTACTGTCTCCCATTATCATTGATGGAGGACTTAGTAATCAATAGAGCCTGGAATACATTTAAGTTTACCCTTAAGTAGACATGCATTACTCTGTTCAATTACTCACGCGTGGATATATATAGTGACATCTTATATACCAGAGTTGAGTATATAGCTGCCTCCCCCAGAGAATATGGATCTACTTTATCTGACTTTCTTTTGTGGATGTGTGACTAATGCAAAAGGATGTCAGGAGGCCTGGACTCCTATATTGGAGTTGAATCAAAGAAACAGGTCCCCAGAGAGGCTGTGGAGTCTTCATCCCCATCTCTGTCCATTTGGAGATACAGCACAGCGGGACACAGCCCTGAGCAACCTGCTGTTATCTGACCCTGATTTGAGCAGGGGTTTGGACTAGAAGCTCTCCAGAGTTTTGCGCCAACATCAGCTATTCTGTCATTCCGTGAATTGAGTCCTACTGGCTGGTTGTCTGATAGCTCTCTAAAGTCTGTTGATTCCATGAACTGTAATGTAAGCCCAAATACCTAGCTCGTTTGTAGACACATATGTTTAGTCATTTTGGCTTAACTCAATCACTCTTCCTTGTTCTATGTTGCTGCCTTTTACTGTATTCATTCAGCTTTTTAGAACAGTATACAGCTTTGAAAAGTGAAGACATACCAGTGAAAGTTTATTAAAATTATTCAAAAGTGCTTGGTAAGATTTACTTTTAATCAAAATGTTCCATGTGACTATGAAGTGATTATATTTTTGCTACATAAGTTTTCATTGTATTTTCCGTATTCTTTCAAAGCATACTGTTTTGTGATTAAAGTAGGCAGCAAAAAACCACAAAGTGGTTTGCAATCTAATTTGTGCATGCCAAACTATGGAAGTCCTCATTTCCTCTCATGGTAGTAAGTCATATACAGTAATATAGTGCAAGACTCAACTTCTAGCTTGTCCGAGTATCACTTTAAAAACAAAGCCAGTCAATTTCCGGTTATTTTAACCTACGAGGCATGAAACTGCTAAAGTAACTTTATGAAGCTATATTATTTGCTGCTTGAAGGTTGATTTTCATTTCGAAAAGCATTGTGCTATCTAGATAATATTTGAAGTTCCCTTATTAACAATTTAAAATAGTGTGAAAATACAAGCATATTCGAAATCCTGGGTAAAACTTAATAACAGATAATTATTCTTTCTTATAAGAATGCATGTTTGTTTTAACTGGCAGTATTGGACTGGAGGGGATGGTGTATGTAACAAGTATTAAAATCACTCTTTATGATTTGATCAGGTAGAATGGAGGGGACAAAAAGTGATGAATTACATGTATGTGGGAGAGGTTGCCGTCAGTCTGTAGTAAGGAGACTCTTTACTGATAATTTAGAAATGTACATTTAGGATGGTTGTTGTAGCTTGTTGAATTAACTAATAATTTAAAAGCGATAGGACTGCTTATTCAGACAGCTGTATAATGACAGTGTATCTGAATATGAACAAAAATGAAGTTAGGAAGAACATAAGTATGGGAAACATATCCTAGACTATATGTTGCATTTGAGATTTCTTTACATACGTATAAGTGTATGTATATAAAAAAATAAAATATATATACACACACATTATACACTTCTGTATGCATCGATAGAAATGCTAAATGTATTCAAGAAGACCCAAATTAAAAATGAAGAAACATGAGGAGATATTTTAGCCTTCATATATTCCCTGATTCTTACTCTATACCTTCAGAACTGGTTTTAGTGTTCATATTTAGTCTTTAATAGTGTTCTGTTCTATATTTTCCTAACATGATGTGGACATTTACTTTTTGATGTTGAAGTTAGGGAAATGAAATTTTAAAATGCTTATATTGCATATGTAGACCTGGATTCCCAGAAGAACGTGTGCATTTTGCCTCCTATCCAAAACTCATCAGGAAAATACCCTCCCATCCTCTTTGGTGCTGTAGGAGACACCTGACCTGTATATTCACATATATGTTACATGGAGTGTTGCTTTTTAGCTGTTTCAGTGTGAAATGACCCAACCGATAAACACAGGATGGTGAGAGCTTGTTACTCCATTACCTTATGTGCTGTGTCAGTCCTTTATTGACCACAAGATCAAATTTGAAGCTCTGCTCCTTATCTTCAGTAGCGTCAGTGGACGGAGCTCAGGTGACCTTGGAGTTGGTCTCATCTAGCCTTCTATTTTTGGCTCTGTCCTTTTAGGCTCAATGGAATTGTACTTTGCAGTACTGAAAATTAAGTAGGGGCACTAGTCCGTGGCTTTGGAATTCATTTTCACAGGAGATTAGTGTCACTACAAATCTCACCAATTTCAGGGGAAAAAAACCCACAATAAAATCTCTTATGGAAGCTTACTTTCCAGCAAAATGAAACCTTGCTTTTCAATAAAATACTGCCTTAAAGAATAATATTGTCAGACTATTGTAATCACAAAATGTAGCAGCTTGGAATAAGAGTGCCTCTTCAGCCAAACTAAATTATTACCATCATATTTTACAGTTATTTTGTACTTTATTTTATAAATCATGTCTTTCTTATCCATTCTTTTAAAAGAAAATGCAAGTGTAAATGGCAACATTTGTGATGTGCATCTGTTGTTAAAAGCACAGTGTGTGCATATTAGGGAATTGATAGAAATTTCCGTTCAATATGCTAGTGTTGGAATTGTCATCCCTGCATGCCTGTTTATCAACTCGCATCATTACTCCTCAACAGGCTTGAATTAAACTGAAAATTTATTCAAGGAAAACATGCCTCATTATTTGCATGAAGTACCATGTATTCATTTCTTGCAGCATAAACAGTAGGTATCTGAGATGCCGGAAAACATTTTCTAAAGCACATTAGTGATATGGGCATATGGTCCATCCAGCTGGCAGTGGTCTGCATTAATATAGAAAATGGGTTCTTTTCAAAGGTTGGCCATCTTTGTTACAGTTACCCTAGCTGAAAAGACATTTTTTATTTTAAGAGTAACTCAATGTGAAAAATAAACTGTGCTGTCCCAGCACAAGCAACCGAGGCAACAGATAGCAAGTTTAACACTAGCAAGCAAAATAAGAATTCACAGCTAAGCCAGATTATCTGTCTTCTGTCACAGCAATACTAAGAACTGTAGACAGAGGAAAGAAGAGTTTCCAGCAGATTCCTATCTGAGTTTGAGTAGAAACTAAAAGTTGAGAGCAAATAGGTCGGGATGACTGGAGAATTAGTTGAAAGAGGACTGGAGAATTCACTTAATGTGGAAGTAGGAGTGAAAAGTAGGAAAAGATGGAAACAAGCAGGGGTTAAGAGTAAAGGCACAGAGTTCACAGGGAACACTGGATAGCAATGGGAAACTCAAATTCTAGTTTTGTTCGTCTCTCCTAAATAATACTACTAATAATGAAAGTTTTCAAAGGGAGAAAGAAAACAGAGCAATATCAAAGCATATGTAAGTTCATTGGCACTGGTAGTAATTCAGGAGTTTGTTTGTAGGCAGTGCATCTGATTGTGGAAAGTTAATATATACCTTGGAAAAAAAAATCTTTTATTAGATGTCTCATTTTTGTAAGTGCAAAGAACAGATGATAGATTCTTTTATTTATTTTATCATCTTATATGTTCTAAATTCAAGGTAGTCCATGACTATTAGGATATATACATGATGTTACTCAGGTATTAAAACAAAATAGCATGCTTATTTAAAAACACTGTACATTTTAAAGATTCTTGTGTGCTATGCCTTTTCCTTGCATAGTAAATGTACATAAGATGCTTTCTCAGCAGCTGAATAATTTATTTTGAGGTAGTCTTTCAGAGGTACACATTAAAGTTGTGTGGATTGATGTCAGAAACTGAGGTTAAATAACAGGCTCGAGGTTAAATAACAGGCACTCTGTTAAAACTATTGCACACCTATATCAGTTGGCTGAATAGTAATTAAATATAGATGGAAACAATATAATGAACTTAAATGAATGGTTTTAGGCTGGTCTCATGTACGAACACATTAAGTCATGCAGTATTTTTCTCCTGCTGCTTAGACTAGTCATAGATTTGAAAGGTATCTGTCTGCTTATTTCAGCCAATGAGAGGCATATAGGCAACTATTTAATTTTTTTTATAGTAATATGCCCATTTTTAAACTGTTTTATGGGTGATTTGTTAGATAGGAAGATTAAATTTCACAGTAGTGGCTCTCCACTGTAAATTTACTGACCCCAAGCTTAAATGTTTGCAGTCCATTTCCTTACTATGCAGTATATATTGGGAGAGACAATATCTTAGAATAAGTCCCCAACATGTGTTGCTTCACATGTTAGCATCTATGTTCTGAGTTGTATCTAGGATTGAAAAGGAGACACTGGAGTTCTTACTGAACTGGTATAATTTCTCTGTTCTCCATATAGCTCAGTAGTATTCAGTTGCTTCTGAAGTCATCCATATGATCTTTCAAGCTTGGTCCTAATTATAGCTAACTGCAGTCATGTGTTTTAGGAATTGCATAGTCATAGTTAGTGTGGTGGATTTTATATAAACAACTGCATTTAGATAAATTAACACTTGATTTTTGTACATTGGAGGCAAGATAGGTCCAGCAGCAATATATTGCTGCAAAATATTCATGCAGTAGAGACCATCTTTGTCAAGTTCTTCTTGTACTTCTCCAGCTTTCAGTTATTATTTCTGGTAGATCTGGGCATTTATTTCTTTGTTCTCATTCAACTCTTTTTTTCAAATTTGAGGAACACAGATGTGATACCAGCTGGTTATACTGGAAAGATAGGAAGTATTCTGCATTCTGAGAAAACTGCTGATCCATTTGAGATGTTATTTCTAGAATTTTCCTGTTCCTTAGGAAGTGTAATGAAAAATTTGTAACAGAAGCATGCAGTCTGTATGTCAAACTTCGTAACTTTTAAGATGGAGGACTTTGATCTACACCTTTTATTTTGATTCAGGAGCACAATCAATCTTTGTTGCTCACATTATTCAATTGGATCAAAGTCAATACAATTGTTTGCCTCTCATTAGTGCTAGAAAGCTATTGACCATCAACAATCAAATTATGTTAATGAGAATTTCAGGCTGAAGGATTAAGAGAAGCATGGAGACTCCAAAGTTGATTTGCATTAACAATCTTGACAATTTCTAGAAGGAAAGATTTAGTGGAAGAATTATGACTGGCCAGGGTACCAGAGTAAAGAATCTGGCTTTTCCCCATTAAGTATGAGCCTAACAATTAAATGAAGAGTAGCTAAGCTCAGCTTCTTCTATTAGGTACTTACAGTCCCCATTAGTAAGGGACCTTTTTTCTAGTTTTCATCTAATTTTTCTATTCCAGTGGCACATAGACTGAAATGAGAATGTCCTATTGCATTTCAAGAGATTGAGCAAACACAACATCTGCCAAATCTCCTTGACAACCAGCATGTCCTTTTCAAGATAAGGATATTCTGTGAAATGGAAAACAGATTAATCCTGGATCCACTTGATCTTATCTTCAGAACATTCAGCCAGCTTCCCACATCGCCAAATGTCTGAATCTTTTTTTAATACTGACTAATTAAATCATAGATTTCAGGAGTTAATTAGAGAAAATAGAATAATTTTATTATCAAGGTTGCATTCCAAAAAAGAGCTTTAAAAGATTTAAATATACCAGAACTTGGGCAGAATTCAGTGTATGGTACAAAATGAGCCAAAATTCCTCTAGCCTTTTATTTGCTCAATGATGCTAAAAGGTTAATGCAGTAAAACAGACAGAGAGACACACACAGTTTGGGTTGTATTTTCAAAAACCTCTAGGCTCCTAAAGGAACAGAAAGAGGATTTTCAGGATGTTAGAGATAATGGGAGTTAGCCTTCTAATCTGCTTACCACATAAAATTCCACTACATTTCTGTTTAGGCACATACTATTGAAAACATGGCTGGTCTTAACAAGTCTGTATTCTGAGGATGGACATGACACATCAAAAAATTTGAGTTCTGTCACCCTAGTCTTTCAGTTTTGATTGTCATTTGACAGTCTAGTAATAATATGCTTTTTTTTTTTTTTTGTGAAAGCTGAGAGATTTCTTTTTTTCTGAACTTAAAAAATTACATCCTTGTTACCTGATGCTAGAGAAGCAAACGCAGTCCATGTTTCATTATGATCAGTCCATTATGGTATTTTCCTTAGACATAATTTAAGAAGAAAAAACAGCTTGGTAGGAGAGAATAGTAATGAGTACCTGGGAATTCTCACAAGCCACAACACTGGATGCTAATTTGTTCTGTGAGTGTACAGCTTTATTTTCCCCCCCAAGTCAATCTCTCCTTTGCAAATTGCTTTCATTTTGGGGGTTAATGTGCTTCATTACTGTAAAATCCAGACCCCCAAACAAAGAAAGTATTGGAACTTTACATTTACTTCTTTACAAGACTGAAATTTCAGAACAATGTTATATAAGATATATGTATGTTATTGCCTGTTCTACCTTCTTTTGGACAGGAGTTAGAGGCAGATTTTTCCCTTCCATTGTTTTCAGTGCTCTCCTGTTTTCTTTTGTCATAGCTGAATATTAAATATTTTCAATAAATATAGAACAGTTGTTTTTTTAACTTCTCATAGGCTTATTAGCCAAAGTTGCCCTTTCAGTGGCTTTGCTTACTGAAATGCGTGAGCTACTTCTGAAAATAAGACTAGTGAGTTGTGTCATGTTTACATAGATATAGCGGCTATGTGGATGCAATACATTTTCTTTAATAATATATCATCCTTGGCCTCTTTGTTATCCTGAAGAAAACATCTATCAAGTGAGTTAAAGAAAATGTGTTAGGTTTTGTTTCCTGATATCCATCTTTAAAATAAAAGCTTGTATTATGTATTTTTAAATGGTGTAAAGTCATCACTGTTTTTCTTATATTTTCCTTCTAAACTTAAATTTTAAATCAATCTTCCTTGGCTTAAAATGTAAAAAAAATCCCAGATATTTTTTTCCTGGTTGCACAGAAGCTGAGTAATACCAACAAAGGCCCTGAACCATGCCTAACAGAGATCAGTGGAAATCTTCCTGCTGATATTTGTGAGAGTTGGACCAGGCCCTCTTTCTAGGGATAAGAAGCAACATGACTATAATCATCAGGATGAAAGCAGTATTGCAACAATTGTCTTAACTTACTGTTTGTCACTGAATGTGAATTCTGCTTGTTTTGAGTTTGTTTCCATTTCTGACTCTTTCATATTTAAAGCTTGTATTAGTTGCATATGTTTATGCCATTTTCAACAGTGTAAGAGGTAAGAAGACAGGAGGACAATCAATACTGGCATTGACAAGAGTTCCATGTTCCATATTGGTATCTCTAATCTCTGTATTTTGTTAAAAATAACTTTCTTCTCTCTTCAGGCAGGAATTTTCAGCATGAATGCATGTGAAGAGGGCTTTGCCACTGGTGGCAGGGATGGCTGTGTTCGCTTGTGGGACTTAAATTTTAAACCAATTACTGTGATTGATCTCAGGGAAACAGACCAGGGATATAAAGGTAAAAATAAGTTTGTCACTTTTGACCTATGGATAAGGTAGGAAATGTACCAGTGTTTTGAACAAGAAAAGACTTCAAAAAACCAAAAAGGTTGTCTCGTGTATTACTATGTACTCTTGCTAGAAAAGGAATTTCATCATGCCCACTAGTATGGAGGTCACATAGTCCTTCAAAGTTACTGTATGCCATACTATGAAGTTGTAAACACAGAGATTTAATTTTTTTTCTTTTAAACCAATGAAATGCACTTCTTTGCTATAGCACAGCAGTTTAACAAGGAACAGTAATGCTTTAAGACAACTTAGAAGAGATGGTGAGATCTACAGTGTAAAACAGCAGAGTACAGAAATTGCATTTGCTAGTTATCCAAATTTTCATTAAACGTATTTGGAAGTAATCTACAGTTTTGTAGTACTTAGAATGCTGCTGACATACCTATGACTTCAATTACAGTTTATGTCATGCTAAAATTTTACATCTAGAAGTTTACATCTAGCATGTTTTGTCAGTGTTCTAGATATTGTTGCTGTAGCGATTCAGGAAAAGAATACAAACATATACTGAAGCACTAATGTCATTTACAATATTGCTTTTGTTGGCATTTGATTTTCTTTGCCCACAGTCACTTTGTTATTTTCTAGTATCTTGCCAAGAATTTGACAATGTGGTAGAATGTCTGATGGCATTCTGATAACTGATTGCAAGTTAAATCTTTGTATTCTGTAATTGACTTGGCATTTCCACCAAGATTGTGAAATACTGCAACAAGATGGAATACATTCCATTTTAAATGCCCTGAGGTACAGTGACTCTCATTTAAATTTAAATTTACTCAGCTGCTGTTTCTCAGCTCTGTTGCATGTACTTGAAAGCTATGTTTCATTCCCCATTTCATTCTCTCAAACTTGTTCTCTACTCCAGATTGTCGTCTTTACTTTGGAACAAACTCTTGCCATGAACTCTTTTGGTTCTTCTTGATCACTTATGTGAACTCCATCCTCATATTTTTGACTTGTCAAATGCCCATGACAGAGCTAATAGCTTTTTAAAAATCCTGTCTTTAATAAGTTTAGTTTCCTGAATCTTTTCCCTTCAGTCTTTTTTCTTATTGTATCCTTTTGAGGATTGCCTTTATGACCTGTCCTTCTACTCGTTTTCTTAATTGCATTTTCTGCTGCTCCTAGACCTCACCTCTTGGTAATTTTATCCATGAACACGTACTCAAGTTCTGTATCTCTGTGAACGGCTCGGAGAGCAATTAGTCGACTCTAGATATATCTCCAAGTAGTCAAATTGTTTTTCAAAATATCTCCCACCACCATAAGGAGTTCCAAATTACTAAAACAGGTGTCTTAATCATGCTTCATCAAAAATTCTGGTTGTTTCTTTCTTTATTTTTTAATCACTGTAGACAATATACCATATAATGTCTAGATTATAGGGCTGAATGGTAAGGTGGTTACATTCATCAGCGCAGCACAATAGGAACAAATCTGTAAAGCAAAACAGTTGGTGTAGTGGGTTAGAGTAGCACAATATATATGCATTTTGAAGGCTGTTATCTCTAGTCTGGTTCAGTGGACAGAACATTGTATTGCAGTTGCAGTGCAGTGAGTGCACTCCTGAAGCACATCTTTCAGTTCTGTTTCATATGGAGGGAGTCTTATTTGTGTGTTTGAAGGCTATGTTGTAATGCAAGGCACAGTAAGTAGGCACGATCAGGAGCTTTGCTTTGAAAGCTAGCATTGTCAGAGTTAAAACATCAGTGCAGATGCACCAGACTGGCCTGCTAACCCACCCATTTGCTGCTTCCATGTCTTGCAATTTTTTTCCAACGTAAATTTAATAACATAAGGCTATTCTTTTCCCTCTACATAGTTAAAAATATTTTTCAGAAGCACATCAATTCATACCATTACAATATTCCTTTCTCTCTTCTGAGAGATACAATTTTATCTCACGTACTAATCCAGAGTAGTTTTTCAAAGATCACTCTTGAGCTACTTTCCACAGAAGTCAGTGTTTAGGCAAAGTGAATTAAGTTACGCATTGTTACCATGTGGTTATCTACACCTCAGATTGGCAAAACTGAGTTGTGCTATCAGAATGTAATAAATACAGCCTGTTTTAAAAGGTGCATATTCCTAAAATTGGGCACCTAAGACTGGGTTCTCAGTGCACAACTGTCCTAACTTCTGTTTTATTATTCCCAACCTTATCTACAAAGAAGTGCAGCCTGTGAGTGCTCACCTCCACTGTAAGCCTGGAAACTAATTCAGTTGTTAGGAATGCATGTTAAATCCCATCATAAACCCCTTTCATCTCTTTATATGTTGTTTCAGTTTGATTTATTTTTATTTTCTATTTAGTGGGGAAAATAATTCCAGATACTATTAAGATGTTACAAAGATCTGCTTTAGGGGGAGCATCTCAGAAGCAAGCTGTCGAGAATTGGGCTCTTCAAACATCTTGCATATAATGCATGTTCCACTGATGCTTCTGTCACTTATGTAATTTAGGTTCATCTAGCTAGTACTGAGGTCCATGGTTTGATCACAAATTGTAATTTATATTGTCTTCTACCTTTGAAATTTAAAGACATTAAATGTGTAATTTCAGATGCAAATGTCAGTGTTATCTTTGTCAGAGATCTTGCAGTACAAGAATTAGGTACATGTCCTTTATTAAAATAAGGCTCACATTTTATTTTAGAATTTTTGTAATGCTAAGCTTGAAAAGTTAAATGTTCCAAGGGCAGTATGTGTTATATGGAATAGATAAAAGGAGTTAATGGAGGAATAAAAGAAGGTATATGAGTATGTCTTGACATTTTCTTGCTTTTATGTTTTGTCATGTGCTATGTTACCTTTGTTTCACAAATTCTCAGGATGTATCTCTCAGTAACAATCTCTTCTATAGGTCTGTCTGTAAGAAGTGTTTGCTGGAGAGGAGACCATATACTCGTCGGGACACAAGACAGTGAAATTTTTGAAATTGTGGTGCATGAGCGTAATAAGCCTTTCCTGATAATGCAGGGGCACTGTGAAGGAGAGCTGTGGGCTTTGGCTGTCCATCCTACAAAACCGCTAGCAATGACGGGAAGTGATGATCGATCAGTCAGGTTAAATCTTTGTTTGTTTGTTTGTTTGTTTAACTGCATAAAGTTTTATACAAACAGCTCATTTTGTAGATAACCTAATTGAAATGTATACATTTTAAAGGTATTAAAATGTGGCATTGAAGTGCTTCTGAACCAGTTAAGTTATGCATGAAATTAGTGCTCTCTCATAATAAAATATAGTGGAAATGTATATTTCACAAAAATGAAATGTACAAAATTTGAACAAGTTTCAGCTATCCTAACATTAAGCACTCATGCACAAGTATCCCATAACTGTTTTCTATTCAGGAGTTATTTTAGGCATTCACAGGTTACAATGAAAAAAATTTTATTATAAACTTACAATTTTTACTCTTACAGTATTTACTTTTTCACATGCTGCGAATCAACTTTTAGCTTGGGAGTTTCATCAAACAATGTATGCATAGTAAATAGTATCTATATTCTGAGAAAACCCAGTAAATTACTCCCTTTTACAAGTTTATCTTTTTTTGTCGAAAACATCTTTTCTCTTCATTCTGAGAAATTAAATGTGTTGGTATTTTTGTTAAGTACCTTAAGTGTAGCAGGGTTAAGCAAAACAGTAGTTGAATTATGAATATTGAAATAATGTTCTAGAATGCCAGATAGATCTTGTAAATGACAGATGTTGTAACGTATCTTTTAGTAAAAACTTACATGTTATAATATTATCTAGTTATATGTAAGGAGTTATGAATAATGACTTGCTCAGTAAGATATCCTTTCTTATGAACAAAGTCTTTAACTGTTCTTTAATGCTGTTCTTGGCTAAAATGATTGGCAAAACAGTGGAATTTTCAGAGCGGTCTAAAAGTATGTATTATCATATGTTGTCATTCTTTTTATATTCAGAAAGTCAAACAAAATTAATCTGTCCCTGCATTTTCTCATTAAATATCTTCTCACTATTTTAAATATAGGAATGTTCTGTCCCTGCATTTTCTCATTAGTTATCTTCTCACTATTTTAAATACAGGAATATTCTTTGTTGTATGCAAAATTCACACTTTTGTCTTAGATTTTCCTTGTGGAAAATTATTTTAAAATAGGACACTACCACATCCAGCGTTCTGCAGAAATTGCAGGCTTCATGCTATCTATGACACAGCTACAAACCACTCCTTACATTTGTAATTATTACTTTGTCTTAGAATTTGGAGTTTAATAGACCATGCTCTGATTGCCCGGTGCAATATGGAGGAACCCATTCGCTGTGCCGCAGTTAGTACCGATGGAATCCATCTTGCTCTTGGAATGAAGGATGGCTCTTTCACTGTGCTTCGAGTCAGGTGTGTTACAAAAATTAAAAATAGGTGTGTTATTAACTCATTCAAGCATGTTACCTAATTGCTTTTATAAATTGTATGTATATTGACACCGTAGTGACCATATATGAGTAGATCACTTACATTTCTGTTTTAAGTCTTGAGGGTGCTCAAATTTTTTAAATGTGTGTGCTACATGTGTTCATTTTGTTCCATAGCAATACATTTGAAAAAGTTTATTGGTCTATTTGCAAAGAATGGCAGTGTTCTAGGAAGTGTTTTACTTTAGGTTTTAGCTCTATTAATTATTCTTGAATTACTAAGAAATAAATTTTCATTACTTCCTAAATTGTTTCCATGTGTTGGAATGCTGCTGCCAGCACATCAAGCATACAAAACCAGTGCTATCTTGTTGCTGTGATCCCACAGTTTCAAAGGGAAAATGAGATCTGTGTCTCATGTCAGTGAAGTTTTCTTCCCTGAGTGAATGAAGATGTGGTAATCTACCTGATGAATTTTTATTTTTTTTTTTGCAGACCCAGCTTGAACAGTTCCTTTTGTTCGCTCTCTCTCAGCCTAGTGCAGCACATTCTTGTGTCACTGTTCCCTTCTCTTTTTTTTGCCATGAAGCCCTACCCAACTCTAAAAATCGCAGTGTTGGGTTTGCACATGTGATAGTAAAGTTCACTTCATCATTTCACAGTTTTGTCCATTTTTTAAAACTGGGTACTTGACAGTGTGATAAGGCTCTTCTATACTTATGACGTGCTTTCTTTCATACTACAGAGATATGACTGAGGTTGTTCATATCAAAGACAGGAAAGAAGCTATTCATGAACTGAAATATTCACCAGATGGGAATTTCCTAGCTGTTGGTTCCAATGACAGCTCTGTGGATATATATGGTGTTGTTCAGCGATACAAGAAAGTTGGGGAATGTATTGGATCTTCAAGTTTCATCACCCATATGGATTGGTCTTCGGACAGTAAATACTTACAGACCAACGATGGCAATGGAAAGAGACTTTTTTACAGAATGCCAAGTAAGATTCTGAGTTGGCTTTATGATATTTCTTACTTATTACAGAAAGAATGTATAATAGTTTTGTAAAAACAGCCAAATACAGATCCTGGTTCAAAGCACTGGGTTACAGAGAAATTTTTTTCTAAGTTCATATAAATACTTGCTATATTTGATTAATTATTATACAAGTATAGCATTTTCTGGCAAAGTTACTTAAATATTTTTATCCTTACATGTTTACTCTTCTTTATAATGCATCTTTTCATGGTAGAGATGATGGCTTATAATTTATTTTATTTCTCAAAACAAAATTTTTGCTCCCACTTTTTTAGAAAAAGAAGAATATTGCATTCAAATTCAATTTTGCAGTAGCTTAATAGCTTTGTACTTATTCAGCTTGGATATTAAATGAATTATCATTTTTTTGCACTGTATGGTTTTCAAAATGTGTGGAAATATCAATATGGTGCATCTTGGAAGAGTCATCTAGTTTTCTAGAACTATGTTTGCAGCAGAACTGAGGAATTTAACGTAAAAAAGCTTTTACAGTGAGAAATTTGTAATAGAAACAATTGGAATGCAAATGAATTTGGAGGTATAATGGGACTAGGTAACTGTAGAGAAAATAAGAGTACCTGATATAAGGGTGCCAGAATGTTAGTAATTACTCACTGGAAGCAAAATTATATAGAAGCTGTGATACATATATGATTCAATCATGCAACCTTCAAAATGAATAAAAATAACCAAATGAAATTTAGCTGGGCAGTCTACTGATAACGCAAGTTCAAATATGTCTTTTCTCTTTTACGGCAGGGGACTGTTAAAGAAAATTAGTATATTAGATAATACTAAAATACAGTTTTCAGATTCAAAGTATGTGACAAGCCCATTATTGTAAATATTTTCAAGACAACACTGTCTTGAAAACTTGACTGAACTATCCCATACTCTTGAAACAGTTTTCATCAAGACAATTCGCTCTGCAGAGGACATACACACATAGGACATATATCTTAAAGCTTCAAATTTAAGTAGTCCTGATTACAATATGTCAAGGACAGTGTTTGTCACAAGATTTTACTTTTCTTCTGTGTGTATACACTCTTTATATAATATCATTCTATATTTTCCCCCTCATCGTATTTGTAGTATATATTTATTATCATCACCACTTACTATATTGTCCCTTCATTTGTTACACAATATTTATGCTTTGCGCTGTACATTATTCATAGTTCCATGGAGCTTTTTGTGACTATCTTTGCTGAAGCATCTAATTTATTCTATGCACAAGTTTGATTTTGTGCACTGAATGAGGCAGAAGATATGTAAGAAAAGATATTGAGAATTTAATTAGACTGTAACAAATACATACACCCAGGAGGAGCAATTTGAAGTTATATAGGCAGCTTTCAGACTGGAGTTTCTTGATATATTAGAATGTGGGATTGTGAAAGCTTGTTTATGAAAAAGTTTAGCAAAGTCAGTGAAGTTAAAGGATTCTCCTAAATATTTCAAAATAATGATTGGAATCACATAACACTTGAAATTCCACTATAAATGAGTAAAGAACTTGCAGTTGCCTAATACAAGAGATGTAGGACTTAGTCACGGATATAACCAGTATTAGTAGTCATCGTTTACGTGGATTAGTGATTGAAAGAGATTACAAGGTAAACCTTGTCAAAGGGTGCAGTTATTTCATCAGAGCTGAAGGATCTTCAAACAGGGCGGTTGAGTTCCTTTCCAGATTTTGGAGGGGTACAGAGTAGTTAAACTTCCTCGAGTATGGGGTTTTTTGGTTGGTTGTTTGGGTTTTCTTTAAGTTTTCCTTTCTGATTTATTTGCCATTTTCTTTTATCTTTTTTCTATGGCTGTTCTTTACTCTTGTTTATTCCAGTCCACTTGAGTTCTCCCTTGCCCTAGCCCTCTGTTGAAAACATACCTCCTTACAGTACCTGAGGCTGCTCCCCCCTACATCCCCTCCTATCCCCTCCCACTAGTCAGAATCCTATTAGCAATAAGAAAACAGGAAAAAACCTAGCCCAGTTGCCTTCAATTTTGTTACCATTGAAGACTGAGAGGTGAGTTGTTGGCGGTGTCCTGCTGAGGTTCTGCAGTTGCACACTCAGTCTGACTCACAACTTTTACATTTGCTTGCATTGTTCTTGTGTTGCTCCTGCACTCTGCTTCTGGCCATTCCTGAAACAGTATTTATTAAATGACCCTTTGGTCTGACTCAGTACTTAAGCTCTTACATGAAACTTTGTGGGATTGGAACAACCTTATTACAGCTAGAGCTGATGTGAAATAATTTATCAAGGATCTAAGCATAGAATTGGTATTTTCAGTAGTTTACAGCAGCCAAATAGAAATGAATTCTTCAGGTTTTGCTCTAAACAGCCCAGGTTTCTAGAACAGTTCAGCAACAAAATTTTTCAAAACTTTATCTTAGAATGGCTACATGTATTTTTTGATAAACATTTAAAAATGACACAGCCTCAAGCAGATATCAAGAAATAATAAAAACCATAAAGTGCCAAACCCTTGATCTTCTGTTAAGTAGTCTGGAGAAGCCTTACTACTGATACTGTTGGTCATAATAGAGAATATTAGATCATGACAGTTTTAGAAGTCAGTTTTTAATTCTGTCTCACTTGGATTTGATTTCTGGAGAATTTTAAGAAATTTTACATTCTTTAAAATTGCACAAGTGAATATTGAAAAATAGCTCTTTATTTTTGTCTTAGGTGGAAAAGAAGTAACAAACAAGGAGGAATTGAAAGGCATTCAGTGGGCGTCATGGACTTGTGTTTCTGGCCTTGAAGTTAATGGAATCTGGCCCAAATATTCAGATATAAATGATATAAATTCTGTGGATGCAAATTTTATTGGGCAAGTTATGGTTACAGCTGATGATTATGGAATAGTAAAGCTCTTTCGATACCCATGTCTAAGAAAAGGTAGTACCTTTAAGTTCAGTTATAAATGCGTATTTTTGAGTTTTGGTTATTCAAGAAAAAGGTTTTAGAAAACTGGGGTTTTGAAAATTATATAAATAGCCAATATTTATTCTTTGAAGTTTAGTTTGAGCTCAAAGGTAGAAAACAATAATAGGCTGGTGTATTGTATTGGTATTCATTGTAATAGTAACAGTATTTTATTTGCATTTTGAATAGGGTAGCCAAAAGTTTTACATATATTTTATTTAGTGAAATAGTTCTTTTTTTTTTTTTTTGATAGAATTTCACAAGGCAATGCAATATCTACCCTTTTATGAGATGTGTATCTTTAATTAGATCACTTTGGTCTTCGAGTAGTTTTCTTTCTTCCTCTGGATCTGTGATAGAGATTTGGGCTAGGAACTAGAAAAAATAACTTTCTAAATTATTAGAGGCAATTAATAAGTGAACAGCAAATTGGTCCTGTAATCAGAGTATGCCACTGTACGTTATTTGAAGTTTAAAAACTTTTCCAACACACTTTTCCTTAAAAATTTACTAGCAATAAGGACAAATCTCATGTGAAATTTTTAAAACTGAAGCCTAAAACAGGGTATATAGTTTTCAAGTTTACTATTCAGGACTGAATGAACAGGGGAGAGATGTGGATCTTTTTAGATGAGAAAGCTTCATTTTTTCAGAGCTGTTTGAAGAACTTGATTCTAGACATCATTCAACTTGGAACTGTAACAAATTATCAGTAGCAGAGATCTCTCTCTTGGAGCTGGTAACATGATGATGATGATGATCAGAGAAAGCCTGTGAAACATTCCCTAGCTTTTAAGAAGAGTCCTCTTAACCTAAAAAGTTTGCCTGGGGACTAGATCAAATCTCTGTTTTGAAAGGGGAAACAAAAAGTTGCACCATTGCATCATTGCAATTTGCAGCACTGCATGTTTAATGCTGGCTAAAACCACACAATCTTCGTAATGGGTCTTAGGATATGTCTTCAAGCAGTATGTGCTTAAAGAATTTATTTTTTTTTTTAAATGACTGATACTCCCCCATAGTTTTTTCAACTCTTTTTGTCAAAGGTGATATTAAAAAACACTTCATTTCAATCTTTCCAGTTTTATTTTTAAAGTGATAAGGCTTTATTGGTACCTGAGATAATAAAAATATATGTTCTTTAAAAAAGTCTTCTGTCCATTTGAAAGAGGCTGAATTTGTTCCCCTTTTATCCCCTATTTTGCACTGGGATTATAAAACAAAAGAAAAGGCACAAGAATCTGTATAATAGAGTGCTGTTAGGAACTTCTTTTTAGTAACTGATCCAATGATTGTGTTGTAATTATGTAGTAGTTAGTGAAAACATTAACTTGATGTAGTTATACTACTGCTACCACTGCTGCTACTACTACTACTAAAGGTGTGAGGACAGAATTGCTAGAAGTGTTTAGCACCCAAATTGCACAAACAGTGGGAACCAGCACACATATGGGAATGTTTTCATAGAGCTAAATATACATCATTTAACACTTAAATAATTGCATCTTTTAAATGTAGAAATAATAATTGGCAAAATCTTGGTTTGTAAAAAATAACATAAAATTAATACAATAAAATTTTTTTTTAAATCTTCCTTTAGTACACCTCATACATCACTATCATATGTTTTATCTCTTTGCGTCTGACTTTTTAAAGCTATTATCTCCTGGAATCCAAATTTAAAAATTTATCTTTAAAGACAGATTAAAATTTTTGAATACTACCAAAAGCTGCTGCTACTAATAAAAATATCACTAGTAATTAAAATATCTTAATTAAATTAATACTTTTTATAAAGGTTCCTTGATATGTTTTCCTAAGGTGCTTCTGAAACATTTATTCCACATATATTGAAAGACATTTTTATTCTTGTTCTAGGAGCAAAGTTTAAAAAATATCTTGGTCATTCTGCTCACGTGACAAATGTCAGATGGTCACATGATCACCAGTGGGTTGTTTCCATTGGGGGAGCTGATCATTCTGTCTTTCAGTGGAAATTTGTCCCTGACCGGAAGTTGAAGGATTCTCTTCATATAGCACCCCAAGGTAAGTAATTTATTTTAAAAAAAAGGAGGAGGGGAGGCTAAAAGAGAAGTAAATTTATTTGGTGCAAGTATAGAAATAAATACTTAAAATTTTCAGTCTGCACAAAATTGTTGTTCTTTAAACTTTGCAGATGCCTGAAGTACCTGATAGTGTTGCCTAATACTTGCCTTTACCCTTGTATGCTCAGTCTAGCAAGATTGTGAGAAAAATTCACCACTGTGTTCCCTGTGCAAAGGGAAAATTTAAAAGTTCAGATCATAGATATGAATTTATGAATTCCGTACATATCATCCTTTACTAAATTGACAACAACTGGATGCCCAGGTGTCACTGGAAAAAAAGATGTATATACTCCTTTGATTAAAGTTTGAAGTATTTAGATGATAATTTAAGCATTGTAATTGATTTTTTTTTTAAAGCAGAGTATTAATAGCAGAATATTTGGAAAAAAAATATAGATCATGTTTCAACCAGTGATTAATACAGCAATTATTCTTATGACTGAGTTTCCCAAAATCAAACAACTAACTGAGTGCCTCACTTGGAAATTCCTAAAGGAATTCAGAGAGTCCTTTGGGGAAATAAGTATATAGAGTTACAGTGAAATAGGCTGTTTCACCCTTGAATTGCTAAGATCAGTTGAAAATGTATCAGAATGAATGCTAATTCAGTGCTGGCCTTGTCAGAAATGCAGAAAGAAGCAATAGTTCTCTTCTTTTCCTTGATGAAGCCTCCAAAATGCCTTTAACTGGTTTGATCCTTCATGGTATGAATTCATTTTCAACTAATTATTTCCTATGAGCCAAATTTCTCATTAGCTACTGCTTCCCAAGATAAAATTCTTATATATGAAGTGTTGTTTAGATTCCTTGTTCCTGGATATATAACGTTACTTCTAGCTATCTGACAGTATGTGCAACATACATCTGTTTTGTCACTTGATTGATAATTGTCCTGTTAATGGCTTTTCTAACTCTGTAATCTGCTACCTTTATTGATAGCAATATTGTTTTTCTCTAGATCACTGATAAAAATGTTAAGTAGTGTAGCTCCAAAGATTGCTTTTTATTGCATACATCTAGAAACATTTCTTACTGATTGGTGATTCTCTCTTTGTAATTACATTTTGAGATATTTTAAAATCCATTTGTGTTCTACGCTGATTTTGTGTCCGGCTTCTTAATCAAAAAATGTGCCGTATTCAATCAAAGGTTGCAGAAAGATCCAGAAATAATTTATCAGCCAGGGCATTCTTTTCACTTTCTGTTGGAATGAAACTCTCTGCTACAACATTATCTGGCTTTCCCCAGATGTAAAACAGCAGCATCAAATGACTACTCTTTTTCTCCACAGTCACCAAAAATTTACCAGTTCCTTCCTGTATACGATTTTTTTTTTTCCCCCCTAATGTACCTGAAGAATTGCTACTTATATCAATGCCTCACCTAACCATGTTTCTCTTTGGAGCCCTTTACTTCTCTTGTTAGTTTTCTGCATGTCTTAGTTTCTGCTTTATACTCATTACTTCATTCTCTTCTTTCTCCCTTTGCGCCTAACGTTAATGTTGATGAAATAAGTTGAATGAATGAAAATTAACCAGCTCCCCAAAAGATACAAAATGATCATACTTACAAGTTGGCTTATTTCTACTGTATCAGCAGAATTGATCTGTCAGCCTGTCAATTATTAGCAGTTTATGTTGTAGTTAATATAAGCATATATTGTCAAATCAGAAACATTAAGCAGTTACTTCAAACACTTTCTGGTTTGTAATTTAGGTTGCTTCATTTCCTGTTTCTTTTTTCTTGGTGGCAGAGAGTCTGGTTGATTCTAATAGTGATGAGTCAGATTCAGATCAGTCTGATGTTCCAGAGCTGGACTCTGAAATTGAACAAGAGACACAGATCACCTATCGTCGACAGGTAAAGATTTTAGTTTTAATGGAATGCCTCCCAGGGTTTAAGTTGGTCTTTCACAAAGACCTGTTGAAAACTGAAATCTGGGGAGACTGAGAGCTGAGGAGGAACAGACTAAAACCTTTAGAATTGTTATTATCTGATGCATTCAAAATATTAAGATACGATAGAGAAAAAAAAAGTGATTACATGCATTCCTAGGATGTTCTATTAGAGTTTTGGTTGTAATTTAAAAACAAGTTACACTATACAATAACCAGCTACAGTTATTGGAGATTTTTTTTTCAATGATGTCAGTATAACATTTTTGTGGATGATAACTGTGGCTGAATTCTCAGAAACATGCTTTTCTTATGAATCTCTTAATTTATAAGTGTGTTCTTTCTTAAAGGTTTACAAAGAAGATCTACCTCAACTTAAAGAGCAATGCAAAGAAAAAAGAAAAAGTGCAGCTTCTAAGAGACGAGAGCGAGCTCCAGGGAACAGTATAAGATTACATTTTGTTCATGGGTATGAAAATTAGGATTCTTTAAAATATACAAGCAGGCTGTTTGTGTTTTGTAGATTGCTGTTTATAATTTAATAATCTGATGAAAGACTTTTAGGTCAGTTGCTTTGTGATTTACTGTTTTTATTTGTTTCTGTAAAAATAAATGTACACTAAATTAATAGAAAGCTTTGATGCCAAGCTAGACTGATTCTGAACATGAATTCTGAAGTGAATTTGCACTGAAACTTTAGCTGATACTTATTATTTGAATAGAAGTGACTAAATACAATGTTTGGCTATCACCTGTATTTTTCAGTATCTGGAAAGTAATAGCTCTCTTTGGTGTATTAGTTTGGAAGCTATGACAGAAACTTGGTGTAGCTGCAGATGACTGGGTTCTGTGCTAAGTGGTGTTTCTATCAGTGTTTTATTAAAAAAAAAAAAGTATAAACTGTTTGTACCTAATCTGAAACAATTTACATGTTCCTCCATTTAGGAATTAAATTTAATTCTTAATAGGTCCTGTAAGTGTGTTAAAATTCAGTTTCATTCTCTTTTTTGTGTTGATTTGAATAACAAAATGACTTTCAGATACATCCTTGAAATCTTATGATTTTGTCTTTAGGATTGGTAGTGTCCCATAACTCTTCATAAGTGAAGACTTTGTCATGAGAACAAAGATGTGATGTTTTAAAGCAAACTGGCAGTAGATGTTACTACATTACAATAATGATCAGAAATATAAATTTGCTTGATACAAAGCAAACACAAAGCCTTTATTAAATTAAGGCATTGGAAATCGGGTAATGCTCAAAAGATACCCCTTTGCAGGAATACAACTTCTTTTTAGAGATAACTAAATGCACAAATAAGTTACTGATACTATCTATCTTTATAATGACACAAACAATTTTAGAAGGGCTCCACATGGAATGCTTAACAAATGAATTGACTAAGAATAGTTAATCATTCAACTCAGCAATTTTGTCTGTAGACCAGCTTGGAGTCTGAGGAATAGCTTTGGAAATAATGAGAACTGGGAAGCTTGGTACAGGGTTGGTTTTTTATTTCTTTCTATTTTTGACGCTCCAGAATTCTCAGTTGAAGATTTTTATCTGTGTAGAAAATGCATTAAGGTGGGTAGCTATATGTAGTCTTTAAAATTTGGTCTAAGAATCAAACCAAATGATCCTGAAGAAGATGTAGCACAAGCAAGGGCCCTGGATCTTTGGGATTATTGTTATTTCCTTCACAACAGAAGTGAAGCTTGACCAGAATATCCAGGAATGACCAGAAGTAGAATGTCCAGTTGAGTTCTGTCTGGTTACCCAATGGGCATCAAGGAAACTAATGAAGAATCCATGCTGAACAACAGATTTTTCTCAATGTCCAGGCTGTTAACTTTAAAGTGACCCACATCCAAGTGAGTAATAGGCATATTCTCTGATTCAGGAAGTCTGCTTTGCTTCGTCTTTCTTTAGCTGCAATGGAAATGTCTTGGATGTTCCTTGAAAGTGTAAAAAGTGGTGCTTTTTTGAACTAGGGGAATAGGAAGCTCTTTTCCCTTTGTTTTTGAGCACATTGGTTTTGTGTTTTGGATTTGTCAACTGCCTTGAAAGATGAACTTTTAAAAATCTCTTCATATCCTGTAGTAAATCTTTTAAACTTCTGGTTACTTCCTGTTTTGGAAGGGGATAAAACCAATAATGTTGAGTATGCGAGCCAGCCACTGACGGATACGAATGAAAAAGCAACTTCTATTAACAGGTTAATCTTTGAGTGCAGCTTTCGCTAAGAGGTCTGATGCAGTCGTGATCAGGAACGTATTGAAGTGGTGTACTAGTTTGGCCTCTTTTTGACTATTCCTGTATTTTCTTGCTGCCATGTCTTTGAAGTGGTGGTGGTTCAGAAACGTCAAAAGGATACATCTTTTGAGATACTCAGAGGACCCCCTTTCTCAGACTCAATGCTTATAATACTTTCTTTTTGCTGGCAGGGAATAAGGATGTAAATGTAATACTTACATCCTGTATTCTCTCAAAGCTATGCTGCTGGTCTCACAAGAGTGATATTTTTACTTTTTTTTTAATATTCAAAGGATTTAAGCAAAATCTAGTTTGAGTTTCAGGATATTTGTTGAACTGACCTTATCATAAGATGAAATTTGGTTACGGTTTTAAGATGACATGGGATTTCTCATGCTCTTAAATGAGAGTCTTACGACACCTTGCATGGATTCCTACCACATGGCTACAAACACCTACAAATAACATCTGAAGGGAGTAAGCTCTGAGTGGGTCCTGTTGAGAAAACACTATTGCCATGTGAAAGTATTTAAAAAACCCAACCAACAAACCAAACTCTACCTATGTGCTAAAGACTCTGACCTCAGCCATGTTTAGTTTGACATTTGGTTCTTCTGGAGATTTCTGTGGGAGGATTGCACTACGTTGAGAAATTTCCCATATATACTTTGAAGAATAACGTACAAATTTTGAAACTCTTACAGCATCAGACAAACTATGGACATTGACTCTTTTCCCAGAGAGGAGACTACTTGTGAAATTGCCTCTTAGTTGGCTATAGATGTGTAACTTGCAAGTGTGGGTAGGATCCAGCTTCAGGTTAAAGAATTTACAATTGTGTGCCTAACAGTAGGTGGTTTTATGTGTGTATCTAAACTTCTGTCACAGTCAATGGAGATCCAGTCAGTAGTCAGTGGAGCATGAGGAGTGATTTGGCTCAAGTAAAATTAAATGCTGATGGTTGGTCAGCTGAGTAGCCCTGCAGGTTTCACTGACTGTATTGACTAGAACACTGTTGATCAAAATATAGGTGTTAATATATCTAACAAACATGTGAACATCTATGTTTACATGTCTTAATCTCAAACTGAATCCAGTCTCTGCTTTTCATGACCTTGGTAACGGCAAATTTTTTTTCCTACGTAGCATCGAGGTAGCTATCTTTTCTTCTGAAAGTTACTGTTGTATTAACTTGAATCAGTCCTGGATTGATGGTTTGATAAGCTGTTACTGAAGACCACTTGAAAACACCAACTGCTGCAGAATGCAGTGTTATGTTTATTGTGCTTTGGTATATATTATCCAGTAGCTATGATGTAGAGCTTGCTTTCATTATTTAGTTTCTAGCTGCTAATCAAGATGCCTTGTAAATTACTTCTGTGGTTTGTTTTCTGCATGTGAAGAAATTGTTTCTCTTTGTGCTTTTTCTAAGATTAGCTAATAATCTCAGTTCTAAATTGGTTTAATAACACAGAGCTGTAAGTATTTTGGAACTGTGTAGCATATTCTCAGGGAACGATCTTGTACACTGAAACATGCTTCTTTTCATCTGTGCTTGAACTGTCGAAGCCCATCACTTTATGCTTCCAGTGAAAAGTACCTATATATTCAGGGAGTTAGTAAACTGGCATGTGGGAAAGACCAGCTGTGTTTAACTGGGTTACAAAATGTCTTTGCGCTGTGTGATATTTTGGCAAAATACATTTTTTTTAATTGTAAACAACTGATTGTACACCTATTTTTTTATAACTGGAGGCAATGAACTAAAATCCAAAGTTCTGATCATAAAAAGTCATAGATACGAGTAAAGAGAACTATTTCCCTGCATCTTAGATACATTTTGGATGTTTTGGGTGGTCCTGTGATATATGGCATTAATGTACTCAGTTTCACTGTGCTTAACTTAGGGTATATAGGCAATTGTTATGACGAGCTGGGAAAATTCTGAATTTCTGGGTTGCAGGTAGAAGGATCTGAGACCCATTTGCTGTCTTAATGCTTTTTACTTTTGTAGGTGACTGCTAAGCTTGTAAGAAATTGCTTAATGTTCAGTATTTCTAAAGCATTATTTCTTTCAGCATTCATATTTTTGTAGCTGCTTTTTAAAATATTCTCATTAGGGTGCATATTCAGCATTTTTTTAATTATTCTGTGCTTGCAAAGGAAATCCAGTATTTTTAACAGAGCACAGTGCAGTGAAGTACAGGAGAATGACATCTGAGCAGCGATAGGTCCAGATACCATTTTTGGCATTGTGCCTGCCTTTATAATCCCTGCCCCTCACTGAATGTTGTCATGTCCTTAAATTGTTGAATTTGCATACTGTGATAGGTTATTTTTGTTTTCTCTCTTCATAGTTACTGTAGGTCATTGTATATTATGTCCCTTTAAAAACTAGTGGCTGGACATCAAAGGGTGCAGCCAGGCAGGGCAAGCAGGCAGCATTTTGGGTCAGGCAGAAATCAGCTTCAAAACATCTGCACATGTTGCCACTGGGGGAAGTTGTTAGTTCAGGATATGGGTGGAGGGAAAGTGAAGCTTGACTGAAGAGTCTACACCTGTACTGTGAGTCTACGTTGTTGATCACTTTGAGAAGAGCAGGGAGCAGACATAGAGCTGAGCCTCAGACCTAGTGGAAAGAGAGAGATTTTTCTAGAGACCCTGAAGGGACAGTAACTCAGGAGACACTGAAAAGTTGCTGGACTGGGACCAAACCTGAAGTTAAGAACCTGCCTGTGAGTGCCAATCTAAACAGTGGGTTGGAAGGAGACTCATTTACAAGTTTTTATTTCTGTGCTGTCACAGTTTTTGCTGGTTTAAGAAGTTCACTTTGCTTGTTCGTGATCTAATGAGACCCAGCTTTAGACTACACAGGATCACAGACAGTACAAAACTGGGAAGATTGGCTGGTACACCATATGGTTGTGCTGCCATCGAGAGTGACCTGGACAGGCTGGAGAACTGGGCAGGGAGGAATCTCATCAACTTCAAAAAGGGGAAATGCAGTGTTCTGCATCTAGGGAGGAATGGACCTGGACCATTCGCTGGTCTGTTTAATAACTTTGTGAGATGATTTTAGAGATTTTTCTCTAATCACATATGATCTGACATAAGTACCATTGCATGTAGTGTAGGTGAGCCAACAGAAATACAGCCTGCTCAAGCCTGGTCCAGGTTATGGGCTGTTTTCCAGTAATGCATAGGTCTGGATCCATATGGATCCGTAGCTGGAGTTTTCAGAATAGTATTCATTAAGCTAAAGTTGGTCAACTGTCTTAAAGATTAATTACTTGACCAGTGCATATGGTTGCACCATGTACGCAAGGAAAGCTATATATAATTTTATGAAAGACTTCTGGACTGCATAATTTCTGTGTCATTCAAACCTGTTAAGTGTCTCGTATGCAGTAATTATCTTAATGTTATCACATTCATTTTGTGTATGACACTTACTGGTATGTGTACAGATGCATCTTTTTCTTATGTGATACTTTAAACACCTGCACTATTGCAAAAAAATCCTGCATTTGTTTTCTTCTTAAAAAATAATGTAATTTGTTCTGATGATATATGCTTTTAATTATGCAAAGAAGTGAATATCATGAGAAGTGTAACATAGACATTAGAGATTTCTGTTAGCTTGCAGTTGCTGATGGTGAAAGTTTAGTTATTTTGTTTGCCAAGAATGACTTACTGATCATTTTCAGGGCTTTTTTTCAACTAGTTCAATTAGAAGTTGGGTGCAAAAATACTTAGGTAGAGCCTTATGATCCCTAAATAAACATAATTCATGGCCGATTCAAACACATTCAAGTGACATTCCATTCCTGTAAATTTAACTATATATTTAGAAATGTAACCAGATGCAAACCTGCATCTTTGTAGAAGACTTAAAAAATTGATGTAGTGAATATCTGTAAGAATAGAAGAAGGAACAGAAAGAGGTTAGCTGGGGAATTAATAGCATAGAAACAGGATGTGTCAGGAGTATATGGAGTATTGTTTGTATCAGGAGAAAGGAAGGAATAAATTTAAATTACACATTTTTAAATGTTGTCTCCATTGACTGGCAAGCATAGCATTATTAAAAACACTAATTTAAAACTTGCTTGTTTTTTTAATGTTTTTTAGGTTTCTGAGCCTCTTAAATTACTTCTGAGCGTAGGACCTTTTTGAAAATACCACCTTTGGTTTTTATGGGGTACTGAATCTTAATCACACCTAGGAGGAAATGTGTATACTGTGATAGTGCATACAGACTTCAGTTGGGAATTGGCCTGCTCGTGCCAGTTGCTGTATCAGTACAGAAAGGAGGCAGGTTTTCCTTCAGAAAAGAAACTGATGTGGAATAAAATTTATGCATTTGTTTTCTGTTAGCAAGTTTCCAGAAACTTTCAGTGTTATGATATCTGTGTTGTCCACATTCTTGGGGAAACTTTTGCTGCTTGATTTTTTGAGCAGTGAGAGAGCGAAAATGTCTGAAGTATTAGTTTTGGCTATTTCATTTAATTACATGTTGCATGCTCTAATCCTCCTTGTGGTGTGAAAAAATTACTAGCTATTACTTCCTCTTCTGAACTAGCTGTGGAGAGTAACTATTAAATAGCAGCCACTTTCAAACTAATGCTAGTAGTACTGATGTCTGAATAGTAAATGACATTGATAAATTAGTGTTTCTTTGGGAAAATATGTTAATAATCTTAAGCCACCAAAACAATAATTGGTAAGTAATCTGAGTTTTCACATGTGCAAAATGCATCTTGCATAATTTAATCTCAAAGTTTCAGTATATATGGTTATGACCTTGATGAATAAACTTTTTTTCTTTAATTAGATACAGAGGTTACGACTGTCGAAGCAATTTATTTTACACTCAGACGGGTGAAATTGTATACCATGTTGCAGCAGTGGGAGTGGTGTACAATCGACAGCAGAACACACAGCGCTTTTATCTAGGTCATGATGATGACATTCTTTGCCTTGCTATTCATCCCTTAAAGGACTATGTGGCAACAGGCCAGGTAGGATGCGTGTTTATCTGCAATAAGAATCTGAAGTTGTTACTGCTGAATTTAGAAAAGCCTATTTTGGAGGAAGGAAGTCCAGTCTACATTTATTCAGGTGAAGGACTGCATTTCTGTTCCAGATGGCATCATGTTAAAAAACTGTGTATTTTCCAGTTCTTTATATTAATTCTGATAAAAGTCTTTAGTTGATAGGGTTTTTTTAACCTCTCTTTTATTTATGAATAGATACATATTTCTTATTCAGCATTATGTTGCTCCTCCGCTGTAACAAGTGGAGGAAATGTGCAATTAAAATATATTTTTTTTAGTATCTTAGTTGTGAAGTTAGCTATGTTATTATTACATTCACGTATTATTACATAACATGAAGTTAGCAGTTGTTACTACATTCTGGTATTTCAGTTTCATGCACTGTGCTTTTGGCTATAGCCGAACTATTTACTGTTTGTACATGCAATACAAGTATGTGTGTTGCTAAAATTTTTATAATAGTCCATTTTATCTTTCACCAGACAGTAGTTTTGGGTAAAGTTTTTGCACTCATGTTTTCGGACAAACATCTCTTCCCATAAAAGTTTATGCACCAGGACTTTAAGGTTTGATTTGATGTTTCAGGGTTATTTAATTATTATCTTTATTATTGTTGTTGTTGTTATTGTTATTATTATTATATAATAAATTGGAGAACATGTGAACTGAAATTTTTAATAGAAGTAAACTTTTGCTTATAATGCCCTTAATATGCCCCCTCCGGCCCCCCAAAGACGACTCTAGTTAATTATGATTAATGTGCCTAAGTTCTTTGGAGGGAAGAAAGAGCCAGCTGGGGAGTGGTAATTCTAAAGCAGGAGAAGGAATAATATACTGCTAGGCAGACAGAAGTAATACTAGGAAAATTTTATCACCGTAAGTTTTTCAAATACTTTAAAAAGTATTTGTCAATATTATACTTTTAAACAACTGTGTTAAGTAACTGAGAAATTTTAAAAAATGGTTATAAATATGTATACTTTCAGGTTGGTCGAGATTCCTCAATACACATTTGGGATACAGAAACAATAAAACCACTCTCAGTATTAAAGGGCTATCACCAGTACGGTGTTTGTGCTGTTGATTTTTCAGGTAATAAGTATTTATTTATTTAATTATATACAATTTTCATTTTCTGTATGAAAATACAAGCTAATCAGATCTATTGAGCAATTGGTAATGCCTTTAAACTGAAGATTTTATATTAAAAATATTCTTCAGTAATCAATGTCAAATGAGAGAGGCTGTCTTAAAGTGATCGTTCATTACAAAGAGTTCCTGTGGAGTCTTGCACATCAGCAAATGCAAGAACAGGTTCTGTGCTGTTTAATAGCTGAGCTGATCACTTCGGAATTTCTTTTGGTTGTGTGAAGCATGCACACAGATCTTGAGTGTTATGTCTGCATTACAACTGCGTAACAAATTTTTGAGCAAATTGACAGGTATGCATTTTTTTATTTATTTATTTATTTTTTTTAAATTAAATCCTGCAAGCCAATTTGGTAGCGCACTGATAAATTCAGAAAGTCCAGTTATGCAGTTCTTCTAGGCAGAAACCCAGCCTCTCTCTCCACCTTATACTAACATAAGAGACTGTCAGTTAAATTTTTTGAGATTTTTGCACCCCATATGTTGAATTCCTGTACCAATGTTAAATTTCCTCTTCACCACTGGCTTGTTTTCATTCTTTAATGGTTTGGATTTACTAAATAGGATCTCTTACCTCACAGTGAAGATGTGTGATCACAAAGATGAGTAGTTTGGGGTCTTTGCTTCTTACCTTTCTTTGGTTCTCCTTTTTCAAGATAGGAATCTCATTTCCCAAATTCTGGCATGGATGCATAGCAATTTCAAAGATAGGATACATGTCAGAAAGTCATTGATCATGAGTGAGCACAAATAACTTCTTTCTTGGAGGTTAATGTGGGATACGTGTCAGCTTCTCAAAGATTTCACACTGTTACTAAGTTTAAGGATATTTTATAAACTTCATGATATTGCTTCAGCGCTTTCCTGTTTTGAAATCAACAGGGATTTGCAGAGTGAACAGAAAATTCTCACAGTACAACCTGTGATGAAGGTTTTTGTGTAACTATGTCAGCAACTAGCTGAACAAAGGATTTGATACAGAGAGAATCTAAGTGGAATTTTTAGACAGGGTAACTTAAAGTCCTAAACTCCATCCAACTGACCACTTAAGTTTAAAAGCAGACAATAGATGTGCCTCTAAGCACACATCATACGATTATTTACCTGTTTGTACATTCTTCTTATAATACTCGTGAAGTTATAATATTCTTTAATATGGTTTCTTATTATTGCAACATGATGTTATCCATCTACTCTCTTAATCATAAATTTATTTTTCTAGCGGATGGGAAACGATTGGCTTCTGTTGGAATAGATGACAATCACACCATTGTACTCTGGGATTGGAAGAAAGGAGAAAAACTTTCAGCAGTAAGGTAGGAATTTAACTTTGTTTTAAAATTTGTACCTAGAATTACTGTCAAACGACAGTAAGCAAAATATTTTCATTAAAGAATAATAGTTCTCTAATAAATTAGCAGTTTCTATAACTAAAGTGGTACAGGCGATAACATTTAGCGCAGACTTAAAACTTTCTTTGAAAGGAAAAACTGAAGCTCTGATAGAGTCAACAAGAATTATTACAGTGACAGCTCAACAGGTGAGGTAAGAAGATGTAGAAGACAAAGTTTACTTGCATTTATTTGGTGTGTTCTGAAATAATTTCTTTAGAACTTACTCCATTCACTTCTGTTGGCACTCCCAGAGATGGTGATGTATGCTCTGCTTTTCAGAACTCTTTCATCAGAGGTCATGTCTTTCTTGGGATAGTGGTTTGCAGTTGTTTTGCTCAGTTCTCTTTTCTTCAAGGTTCTCTCTTTTTGCTTACTGAGTCCTGAGCAGCCTGATCTAACTTTGAAGTTAGTTCTGCTTTTAACAGGAAGTTGGACTAAATAACTTCCAAAGATTAAATAATTTGGAAGTTTCTTTGACTCTGCACAGAGTATTTCATATAAGTTTATTAACTAGAGTTTTAATCTACAAGATAGTCTCTTGTTTCTAACGTTAAGTAGTGGTTTTGAAACCCTTGTCTTTGTTGTTTCTACGGATCTATTGCTCTAAATAGAGCAGTTATGTAAGTGGGTTTTTCCCCACTCTGTTCGGATTCAGTATGTATACTCTAAATACTGTTCTAGATAGGTTCGAAAGGGATTTATTATTCTCTGCTGATACAATTTTAAAAGTATCAACTTCCTTTTTATCTATTAAGTTCATTATTGCTCTTCAATTACATTTACTCTCATTTTCTTCTTCAACACGCTTTGAGTTTCTTATCCACTGAGGAATGAAAATCTTGAATAGATGATGTAGATAAAGAAGAGTACTCCCTTCCCAGTTACTTGTCAGAAGCTCGGTTAGTTGGCTTCTCTGAAGATACTGGTTTGGGCCTCTCAGTATTCTGCCTTTCATGTGATTTTTTTTTTTTTCTTTCTTTCTTTTTTAAATCCCCCTGCTCTCTGAACCTACCAATCTCACTTAATTCTTTTTTGTAATCAAACTTTAACCACTTTATACTGGATTTAGTTTCTGGAGTGTTTTTCCTCCTACCTACTCTGAAGAATTGAAAAGAATTTTTGAGAGCAGCAGCTATACTTAAGATTACAGTGTGAGTTTGGAAAGAAACTGGTTCATGGTTTTTGCTACTAGTTCATTTAGTGGTCTGAAAATGACAAAAGGTGAAAGATTATTGCCACTCTTGAACAGGGAGAAAAAATTAAGGATTAGAGGCTCTTCTGCATTTTCAAGAAGAAAAAAACCCAAAACTACTATTAAGCATTGATTTCCTTGCATAGATAGCAAATATAGTTGAAAGCTGTTTTTCAAACTATAGCACTGAAGCAAGGCATTGCTTTTATAGAAGCATAGTAAGAAATCTAAAACACACAAGAGGTTTTAATGTTTTTAGAAACAAATGAAATTTCCATTTAAAATTGATAAGCAGCGTAAGTTTTATTCTAACAAGAAAATAGAAAAATCAATTAAAAGGTGAATGAGAATGGCAATTTATTTTCAAAATGAGAGACTTTTAAATAAGATTTACAACTTTACACATTTAAGTTTCATTATGAGCTGTCAGAGATCTAAATGCCGTATGCCTAAACTTAATGCAAATATATATTCTTCTGCAAAGAAAATGCCACCTAGTGGATTTCTGAAGTAACATAATTACCTGCTTTGGAAACTGAAGGGTAATGAAAATAGAACAGGGCTCAGTATGTTAGTTCTTTGGCTTTCTTCCTCCTCAAATTATTGTTAATGATTTGGAAGTAAATGTTAGCAAGATAGAGAAGATAGTTATATTTTTATTAAAAATATTTTGCTTTGCATTTCAGGGGAAGCAAAGATAAGATTTTTGTTGTTAAGAGTAATCCTTATATGCCTGATAAATTGATTACAGTTGGAATTAAACACATGAAATTCTGGCGTAGAGCAGGTAAGGAAACTTCTCAGAATTACGGCATTTTCTGTAATTGAAGTATAAATACTGCATCTCTTATAGTATGTTTCATGCATTAAAGGCAAATGTTTTCTCTGTATACCTCTTTAAGTTAGTTTAGCCCTGGTAGAAGTAATGTTAATTGGCATTATGGTATTAGTGGGAATGCTTTTTAAGATCAATTTGCTATGGAGCTAGAGCTACACAAGTGGAACAGACCCTGGATTTCCTACTGTCTGTTTTTATATCTAATAATAATATAGTGCATCTGAAAATGTTACAGAGCTGCTTTAAAGTCATAAAACAGTTTTTCGAAGAAGGACCTTTAGAACATGTATGTTACAAAGAGGCAGAAATATAAATAAATCTAAGGTTATAAAAATCCACATACAATAATTCAAAGTGCTTGAAGAGGATACATGTGCCAGTTGAGACCTGTTTGTTTAGATACCTCAGCTGAACTTGACAATTAAAAACCAAGACAAAGCAGCTTGCTTTATCTGCTTGAAAAATTTTGAAGAGCGAAAAATCCATTCCCTGATATTAGTGTGAACCTCATTGTTTCAAACTTCAAAACGTATATAAAGACATATGTGCTACAGAAGACTAGCTTATTTGGTAAGAATGTTCTAATTATTCATGCACAATTTATGCTCACGTGAGTCCCTCATAAAGATTAATTGTGGAGAGAAAAGTCTGATGATAAAAATTACACTAGTTTTCTCAGTTCTGGCTCCAACAGAAACTAATCGAGATTGCCTGAGAGAAAGCTGTTGAAGTCTATGTAATTATTAATTTTAACAATTGTGCTTGCTATCTATAGAGAGAATAAATGCGTCAGAATATTTACTGAACGAATGACTATAAATTCTTTAGAAAGAAATTTCTAACTGTGATAAAAGCCTGAAGGTGGTGATTTTGAATAAAGAAATGAAATTGTTTAAAATGCCTCTTTATTTTCTCTGGCATTGCTCAGTCAGCAGAAATAAAATTTCTCGGAAGCTACAGCCCATCTGTGCGAAACTGCAGTGGCACACTGGCTAGGCAGTCACCATGAAACACATTTAGCAGTGTTAATGTGAGGAGTGGAGTATCAGTGCACCTTAACAAATGCCAAGTCTCTGAAATCTGCAGTAGAGCAGGTGCACTTGATTTGAGAAGTAACACTAAAATATATGCTTTGGACTAAATTTTCATCAGTGCCAAGTGATGGCAGATTGGTTCAGAGACCTTGCCTCTCCTAAGTACGAGAACAGTATGAAGTGTCAGGTCCTGAGGGCCGTCTGTGTTATACCACATGAAGTTTCTCTGAGGATTGTGAAAATATAAATCTGACTTTCCAGCCAGAAGTTACTATGTGTTATACCTGTCAAATGATTTTAGGTATGTTATTTTAAAGAATTTTTAAACTTACATAGCTGTAACATTTCTATTATCCCGAGGCCAAAAGAGCAAACTTCTAAAATAAAATCAGAAATCTTCTCACTGAAAACATATTGTGAAAAGGATGGGTTGTCGAGATTTAAACTTTTTTTTTTCTTTCAAGTTAATTTCATTAGGAATTTCTGTGAACTATGTGGTAAATGTTTTTTGTTTAGATGTGAGTTTACAAATATACTTTCTCTTTGTATGTCTATGTGGGTATATGTATGTATTCAAATCCAGGTTCAAGTAGTAAGTTAAAAGTAATGGGGTTTTGTTGAAAGATGCCAAATAGTACAAAAAATTTATTTTTTGAGAACTCTTCTTGGGCTTAATCTTTTGGGGGAGCATGGGTGAACCAGAAGAAAAGGACTTTTTGCTCTGGGTAAGGTTGTATAGTTTTTGGAAAGTAATTCTAAGCAAACATTTAATGACTTGTTTTTGGTTTCAACCAGGTGGAGGACTAATTGGGAGAAAGGGGTGCATAGGTGCATTGGGAAGAACCGATACAATGATGTGTGCAGTATATGGCTGGACTGAAGAGATGGCATTCTCTGGAACTTCCACAGGGGATGTGTGTATTTGGAGAGATGTGTTTCTCATAAAAACTGTCAAAGCACATGATGGTCCTGTGTTCAGCATGCACGCATTGGAAAAAGTAAATAAACTGCTCATTGTTTTTTGATGTCTGGACAAAAAAGTCTATGAAGTTAGGCCTTTCCCAAACTCAGGAATCCATGGCTGTATTTTGATTACAGAAGCCTTGTGAGGTCAAAATTCAAAATAATGTTTTATGCATGTCTAATTCTTGTTATATATCATGCTGTTTCTCAAACCGGTGTGGTACAGTGACATCTTATTCAGTAATTTTCATGACCTCTTACTAAAGAAATAATAGTAATAATAGTAACTTATGATAAGTAAAAGTACTTTTTGATTTAAGCATTCATAAGTTTAATGGAATATGTGAGCTTGTGAGAGAGGAAGATGGTCATACTCGTACTATTTTGTGCTGTAGTTATTGTCTCCTAGTAAAAGCATTCAGTCTGTAGATCACTAAGTACTCTCTCCTGATTCTCAACTTCTTTTGGCTCAGGAAAGCCTTTAAGCGTGTGCTTAAGTGTGAATGGGTGTTCAGTTAGATTACTTGTATGTTTGAAGTTATGTATATGTTTGTGTTTTGCTAGGTTAGACAAAGTTGCTCCACCTTCTAATATATGAGTTTCAGTATAGTAGCTTCGGACAAAGCATGTGTTATTTATATTGTAAGAACTAAGTTCTTCAAAGGAAAGTACTAATGATTTTGGTATTAAGTATACTAGTTGCTTCATTAAATAGCTGTAAATAATTTTTGAAGACAGAATAGTACAAATATGCATATATTTGAACAATTTAAGCACTAATCAAATTTTTGTGAGTGGTACCAAATTTGGCTTGGAGTAATGAGGTGAAATGCCAAAGGGATATTGAGGCTAAGTATCAAGAAAATCATTTCAGTATGTCAGTTAAATTATTTTTCTGGTATGGTAGAAGCTTATTGGTTGGAACTTTTAAATCCAGCCTGTATACATGGACTGTACAGAACTGCGCTGCCTTTGTCAGGAGGAGAATTAATCATTTTGTTACTCCTGATCTTTTCATCTCTAACATCTGTAGTTTGGTGCATTACAGTGTTGTATATAATCCATTTTCAGTATTGGCAGAAATCACAAAAAAATTAAGGAAAGATAATGATTGTAACTTGTGATTCATTTTTTTTTAATGATTTTTTTTTTTTTTTTTTTTCCAGGGATTTGTCACTGGAGGAAAGGATGGGGTAGTAGCTCTCTGGGACGATACCTTTGAACGTTGTCTCAAAACCTATGCCATCAAAAGGGCTGCTTTGGCCCCTGGGTCTAAAGGTAACACAGACTTTATCCTATTTTTTTATTCTATTTAAAATACTTTGTTTAGGGAACTCTTTCTGTGGAATTACTTTCCCCAGTAAGAGGAAATCTTTTTTGACGTAACAAATACTCAAAAATTTTTTTTAAAGCTTTATTGATTATAAATAAGTCATTTTCCTGTTGGCAGAGGAAAGGTATGTTGTAACATCTCTTGGCAAATTTAGTGGGTGCAGATCATAATATTTACCTTATTATCTGCCTGGTAGCAATATAGTAGTATAGTTGATACTTCACATGGACATTTTTTCACTAAGATTACCAATAAGTCAGGCTGGTTAAACTTCAAAGATACTCTGAGAACAAACATTAATGTCAGTTGGGTAATTGCTAAATACTCCCAAACAAATCCAAACATACAAGTTCTTCCATGCAGGAGTATGTTCTTACTTGTTTACTACTGAGTATCTTTTTGTACAGTGAGAATATAATGTGCATATGTGTGAAAAATCCTCTTTAAGGCATACTTGAGAACTTGTCTTATAACATTTTAACACTCTAGGTCTCCTCTTAGAAGATAATCCTTCTATACGTGCCATATCTTTAGGACATGGTCATATTTTAGTGGGCACAAAGAATGGTGAAATATTGGAAGTGGATAAAAGTGGACCAATAACTCTGCTGGTTCAGGTACATGTTAAATATCAGTCAAATATTCCATACCACAAACACTTGTGTTTTTTTTTTCCTAAGTAAAGACTGTTGTGAAATAACAAGCATTTTAATTACTAGTGAAGTTAGCGAGTTACTATCATGTCATAGATTTTTAATGCTAGGCTAGACCATTATGACTCTTTAATGAGCAAAACAGATCACAGAATTTCATGTACTAATTTGTTCAACAAGTTCATCCTTACAAACAGACCAAGATCATATTTCTATTAAAAAAAAGAAAAAAAGTGTGTGAAACAGTAGATCCTCCACTAAATTACTTATTAACTTTTTCTGAGTACAAGTTATTCTTATTATTTTTAAAAGTTGTCTCCTTGAGGTTTATTTTTAGATTTTCTTTGTAATTATGTAAAAAGCATTTTGGTTTTTTTTGCCATACCAAACAGACTGCACTTTTTAAGGCTGACAACAAAACAGATTTTTACATCATATCATAATATGATTTTCTTTCATACTTAAATAAAAATCTGTGCATCTTTAATTCACACTTTGAGTAGCCAATGCAATGTGTAAAGAACTGGATTTCTTTAAAGAAGGTGTTAGAACCTAAGGTAAAGTCTACATCATAGAATAGTTTGGGTGGGAAGGGACATTTAAATGTCATCTAGTCCAACCCCCCCTACAATGAACAGGGACATCTTCAACTAGATCAGGTTGCTCAGAGCCCTGTTCAACCTGACCTTGAATGTTTCCAGGGATGGAGTCTCTGCCACCTCTCTGGGCAACCTGTTCCAGTGTTTCACAACCCTCATTATAAAAAATTTCTTCCTTATATCTAGTCTGAATCTACCCTGTTTTAGACTAAAACCATTATGCCTTGTACTATCGCTACAGGCCCTGCTAAAATGTTTGTCCCCATCTTTCTTACAGGCCCCCTTTAAGTACTGAAAGGCCGCAATAAGGTCTCCCCAGAGCGTCCTCTTCTCCAGGCTGAACAACCCCAACTCTCTCAGGGTTTCCTCATAGATAAGGTGTTCCTTACCTCTGATCATTTTTGTGGCCGCCTCTGAACCCGCTCCAACAGGTCCATGTCTTCCCTGTGCTGAGGGCCCCAGAGCTGGATGCAGTACTCCAGGTGGGGTCTCACCAGAGTGGAGTAGAGGGGCAGCATCTCCCTTGACCTGCTGGTTACACTTCTTTTGACGCAGCCCAGGATATGGGCTGTGAGTGCACATCGCCGGCTCATGTCCAGCTTTTCATCTACCGGTACCCGCAAGTCTTTCTCCGCAGGGCTGCTCTTAATCTCTTCATGCGCCAGCCTGTATTGATACTGGGGGTTGCCCTGACCCATGTGCAGGACCTTGCACTTGGCCTTGTTGAACCTTATGAGGTTCACATGGGCCCCCCTCTTGAGCTCGTCCAGGTCCCTCTGGATAGCATCCCATCCCTCAGGCATGTCAACCGCACCACAGAGCTTGGTGTCAGTGGCAAACTTGCTGAAGGTGCACTCATCCCACTTCCTGTGTCATTGACACAGAAGTGTGTGAGGATTATTTCACAGGGAAAAGTTTTTTCTAGTACCAATTACTGTAATTTGCACTTTTACTGTAAGTCGCAGGGTGAGGTTTTTTCAGGTGGTCTTTGTTTCTATTGAGATATTTCTTTATTATCCTCTAAAGAGACACATGTTCATTCTCCGTTTTGTTTTGTTTTTTTTAACTTCCTTAAATGTATTGTTTCATATTTCAGTTTAAAATACAAAGTCATCTGATTCATTGTGTTTTTTCAGGGTCACATGGAGGGGGAAGTTTGGGGTCTAGCTACTCATCCTCATTTACCTATTTGTGCCACTGTAAGTGATGACAAAACCTTAAGAATATGGGATTTATCTCCTAGCCACTGTATGTTAGCTGTTCGCAAATTGAAGAAGGGTAAGATGCTTAGTATGAAAAAATATTTAACTGAATTCAGTTGACATTTACTAGCATTATGAATCTTTCAAAAGCAAGATTGAATAAATTCCTTTGCTCAAATTAATTTATCGATGCTGTGTTCATGAGTTATGTAGCCCTTAAGCTAATGAATCTGTATGAAGGATTTCTGTGTAATACTGTTCTTAAGGTTATTTGCAATTGTAACATATTGAAGTCAGTGAATTTACAATAAGTTGAGCCAATTACATAAATCTGCTGTGTTGCTTATAGTATTGCAAGCTTTTTTGAACAGTGGAGGACTTCAAATGTAGAAATATTTTGAAGTCTTAGAAGTAATGCTGAATTTCTCTTCTTTGTGAACATTAGAAGAAACTGGAATCTCAAGGAAAGAGAACAGTCATAAAATTCTTACTTGTTGTATACTATCTAACTAAATTCTATTTTGACAGATGGAAAATCTGTTGTAAGTGACTTCAGGAGAAGGAGACTGTAAGTCTCCTTGTAAGGAGACTTTTTTAGGATTAGACGAGACTGGCCTTAACAAGCTTTTAATGATATATATATGCTTTGCTAGACAGAGGAGTACAATATCTATTTGGCATTCAGTAAGGCATTTTCATCCACCTTATAGGAAGCTTAGTTGAAGATGATTTGGATTGATAATCTAAGAAGAGTCATGAGCTGGCTTGAGCAGGGATTAAACAAGGAAGTTTCCAGTTGGTGAAGTCTGTTCAAGTCTTAAAGCTGATATTTCTTAATACTTTTAAGAGTAGTTTTGGCAGAAAAATAAGGACTGCGGTGACTTAATTTGCTGATGAGACCCATTTTGAGATGCTTTGGCGATCTCAAAAAGTGCCTGTGTACTGTACAGAAAGAGCTGAATACTTAGGCAGACTGCAGTAATGGACATGAGATAATATTTGGTAATTAAAAAAGGCAAGACTCGATGACTATAAGAAAAATGTCTGTGTAGCTGAGGAGTAACTTGGGATGTTCTAGCTGATCACAGGATGATAATTACGTGTGAGAGTGAGGTATTTTTCCCAGGACATATTGAAGTATTCACCTAATTTACAAGAGGCTAATCAGAATATTTTTGGTGTACACTTTTCATCTGTGTTCAGCTGAATGAAATTAAACTGAAAGTTGAGTATGGAGAAGGAGGAGCTACAGGACAATGAATGCGAAGCTTTGTGGTGGAGTCAGCTAAATAAAGGGTTACTGTCTACAAGTTAATCAGAGGAACATATAGTAGGGAAAAATATTTACACTAATGGAAAATTCTGTCATGGAAGCAAATCTGTATAAGCTGACCTGAAATAAATTTAGATTGGAAATTAAACTGTTTTTCAAGTGAAACTTGACATGTTTATTAAAAGGATTATATGACATAGTGACCATGATTGCAAATGACTGGATTCTGTGAGTCTAGAAGGTCTTTTCCAGCTGTGTTCTCCTTACCAGAGCAAATGGTAACAAACAACTGGTGCCAGACACTAAGGAGAGCAAATTAAAAATATATAGACAATAGTGATTAATCTGTATTACTAATGTAGAACATATGTCAATTAATATGGAAATAAATGTAATCTAAGATTCTGGGATTGTGTACTTTTCGATTTGCCAAGAGCTTCTGTGTGCTATCACAGATGTAGAGCTTGGAAATTATCTTGGCAGCATCTAAAAAATTTCATTAGACTATAAACTATAAGAACAGCTTGCTTTTACCACTGGAAAAAATAAATCTAAAAGAGGGATTGTGCACTGTAAATGTACCTGAATGCCACTTCTGTATTCCTCATAGGAGGCAGATGTTGCTGCTTTTCTCCTGATGGAAAAGCATTGGCCGTTGGTCTCAACGATGGAAGTTTTTTGATAGTTAATGCAGATACCCTGGAGGATCTAGTCTCTTTCCAGCACAGGAAAGATGTTATTTCAGAGATCCGATTTTCTCCTGGTAAGTGATTTAAAATGAAGAATTTTATATCAAGGTTCTTCAAGCAAACTTTATAACCTTTAAAAGATAAAGAAGTAGACATTTGTAGTACTCTTTTTACATGTAACAAGTCAGCAAGACTAATACTAACATTTTTAAAAATATTGGGTGTGAAGTCCTATGTTGCTCATTTAAGGATGAATTTATTGGAATAGGCTTGCTCATAGTAACCTCCTGAATGCAACAGTCAATTTTAAATCATGAACATCCAGCATCCTCCCTAGGTCCCTAGGGTTCCACTTTGAGCTGCATAAGTTTGACCCTTCACTGAGGTTACTGTTAGCTAATGAGAATGCTTGAAAGGGATGTGTCAGAAAGGTCTGGCATCTTCTTTTTTCTTCTTTCCCCCTTTACAGTGCTTAGCACTCCCGGTGAGGCTAGATTTTTTATTTTTTTTTCAAATAGTACAGCTTTTATTTAGGAACTCAAATATATGACCTAACCTAATAATACTACTTTAGTGAAAATACTCTTCTGTAGGAGAAATTTGATGCAAACTACTGATACCAGTTCTCATGCAGCAGTACTTTCTGGTTACCTAAGCCTTGCTGCTCTCTGAGTGCAATAGATGTTTAAAATTTCATCAAATGTAGTTTTTATTGTTTGAAGATGTAATGATGTAATGGTTGTATATTTCATACTGATTTTGATTATGTGATATGAACGTTAGTCTGTCAGGGACTATGTATAAATTAGCAGGTTCACTTCAAATAACTCTGAGTTGCATATAGCTAAATTCCAGAATGTACTTGTGTTTAATACACAGAGCGCTACAATTTTTGAAAATGTCTTGTGTTTCTACTGATGTGTTTTAGGGGCTGGGAAGTACTTAGCTGTGGCATCCTGTGACAACTTTGTAGATATTTACAACGTAATGAGCAGTAAACGGGTAGGAATCTGCAAGGGAGCCTCCAGCTATATCACACACATGGACTGGGACGTAAGAGGTAAGTAGCATTCGTTCTAAAAATCTGCTGGAAGACTGATCACATTATAGACTAAATACACTACATCTACAGTATGAATTTATGGTATCACTGATACCACACTGATTTGTTTCTTCAGTTTATGAATATGCTTACAGCACCTGAATAAATATAAAAACATGATTTTTACTATTGTTTATATATTTAGAAGTTGTGTAATTTGAAGTAGAATAGATTGTCTATATAGATTGGTTGGTTTGGAGGTTTGGGGATTATTTTTTTTTTACATCTTCTGTGTTTATTGTTTGACTTCTATTTCTTGAATAATGTACTGCATAATGCAGTGCATCTGTAGCTCAGGATTATGTATCCTTGTTGTCAAATATAGCAGAAAGACTGGATTTCCTGTCTTCCTGGGTCTTAATACATGTTTAATTTAAATACTAACTTTAGTCCTGTTTCATAAAAAGCAAGGCAGTGCGATCGTGCAATCTGTTAGTTCCTGCTCTTATTCCTCTACATAATCACTTTTGAAACAGTCTAATTTAATTTGAAAGAGTGTTATAAGTTAGTTTCCCCTGAGAATTTTGAAAACAGGAAGAGGACAGAAACATTAATGAGAATTTCCCTCAGAAAAAAAGTAGTATAATGGCAAGCAGTCAGCTGCTTGGAAGCAGCCATTGGCTAGGCAGCCTATGTGCTTCTCAATCCCAAGAGCACATGCATACTGGTCAGCCAGATGTCACAAACAAGCTCTGAATTAGACCCGGTACGCGTTGTCCACCATCTGATGGGACAACCATAAACAGGAGAGAAAAGCAGTGCATTATTACAGTTTTCAAAGAGAGGAGGAAGGACTGTGAATTTAAGGGGTCAAAGGACTCAGATCTTCAGAAGCCCATACTTCCAGATCCACTGTTCATGTATGCAGCTTTTTCCAATGGAAACAAATAATCTGTGTAATGCTGTTAGCAACAAAAATTTGAAAATAACCTTTTTTCTGTTTTTTTTTGTTTGGTTGGTTGGTTAGGTTTTTTGGGTTTTGTTTTGTTGTGGGGTTTTGGGTTTGTTTTTGGTTTTTGTTTTTTGTTTTTTTTGTAAAATGGAATCTTCTATTTAATGTCAATATACCATATGTAATATGTTTTATAGGGAAGCTCTTGCAAGTCAACACTGGTGCTAAAGAGCAGTTGTTTTTTGAAGCTCCTCGTGGGAAAAAACAGACAATTCCTAGTTTGGAGGTGAGGAAATAGACTGCCTTCTTAACTTGTTTGCACATTAGAGTTATGATACAACCATCTATACCACGTAAGACAGAAGGATGTATAAAATTATAATTTTAACTGGTCTGTTGAAAAAACTTCGGTTTAGGCATTTGCTGTCCTTGACCCTTTTTTGCAGCCTGTTCAATTAGATAATGTAATCAGAATGATAAAATACGTAAGGGATTATCACATTTGTCTCTTCTGTTAAGAATGGACATTTGGCTGATTTATGCATGCATGAAAGTCTCACTGGGCTTCTGTATGCCTCTTTTGATACCTAAACACCTTTGAAAATCTATTTGCAGATTACTGAGCCCGAATCTTGCTGTGGAGGACCTCACGTCTAACTTTACATAAGAGTGCAATACAGTATACATAATATATATAGGCAAGTGTAGTATATTGTAGCTATAATACTGATTTGTTTTCTCAGACATGGAGCATTGTCATAGGGCAGGGAGTGAAAATGGATAATTTTCAGATAAAGTTTTCTATGAGATTGAAAGGCAGTGTTGAAAAAAGTAATTTGTTTTCTCTAGCATAGAAGGGCAGGTAAGGTCAAAATTTTTTAAATACTTCTAGAGGTTTTTGAACTGGAAGTTAATAGAGGTAAAATTAAGGGTCTTGAATAAAATCCTGAATAGTCAGAAAATAAGTGGTTAATATGTTAAAATAGTATCTTGTTATGTGATGTATCTTTCAATGCAAGGACTTTTTCTTGAAATCAGATATGGAAGAAAACTGCCTGGGAAGAAGCATGCTCTGTCTTAAACAGGTTGTTTTTGTAGGTGGAAAAGATTGGCTGGGCATCATGGACAAGTGTTCTGGGCTCTTGCTGTGAAGGAATCTGGCCAATAATTGGTGAAGTCACAGATGTAACTGCTTCATGCCTCACTAGTGATAGTAAAGTATTAGCCACAGGAGATGATTTTGGATTTGTGAAACTGTTTCGATACCCTGCTAAAGTAAGTAATTTTCAGCTGTTCATAGAGAAGATTGATTAATAAAACTGCCTTTTCATAACTGTAAAAATTCATCACTCGGAAGAAAATAGCACTTTCATATTTTTGTCCTTGTGATCAAGGAATGCATTCAATATTACACTGCAATTTGCAATGCATTAAACTTTCAGTTAGTGAGAATGACCATTCCAGGTCAGACTAAGGAGCCATCTCATGTAGTGTCCTATCACCGACAGTGGCAAATACATAGGGGAAAACTGTAAGAATGGCAATGGGAAAGGCACTGTGTAATAACATCTTAGGCATTAATATCCTCAGTGTGGTTTTTATCAGTGTCATTTTTAGCCCCTTAAGCTCTTGTTTTGGAAGACAGTGAACACTTCTTCTTCGCCTTCATTTCACTCATGATTTTATAGACACTCATTCTGTCCAACCTCTGTAATTTTTCTCTTAAGATGAAGAGATCTAATATTATTTAATTATGCATCATGGAAAAGCCATTCCAAAAACACATTATATTTTTACTGCTCTTCTAGAAGCTTTCTAATTTTCCTGTATATTTATCAGTAAACATGTCTTCAATTTTGGATATTTTGCTATGCTAGGGATGGTAACAATGCACAAGTATTGACTCAAAATGTACTGTGTGCATTTTATTCTTAATCTGTTAGATTATCTTCTCTTTTAAGAAAAACAATACAGTGTTTATTGCTGGAATCTGTTTTTAAACAAATTCTTGCATGCTTGGTATGGAAATATGGTTAACATTTCATGAAGCTGCTATAGTAGAGGAACTTGGCAAATCATGTGATGCATACTAATGCAAAACAGCTGAAGCATAAACTGTAGAGAAGTTAGGAACATGTGCACTGGCAACTCATTTAAGTTTTATCTAGCAGACTGGTTAAATTTAATCTGTGCCTTTTCTTCTCCCTTCTTAGGGAAAGTTCGGAAAATTTAAGAGATATGTTGCTCACAGTACCCATGTAACAAATGTCCGTTGGACCTATGATGACAGTTTGTTGGTCACTGTTGGAGGAGCAGACACCTCTTTAATGCTGTGGACGTACGAAGTGGAAGGACATCGGGATAGCAGGCAGTGTGACAGTGAAGAGTCTGATCTAGATTCTGAAGAAGATGGAGGTCAGTAATAATTTGTAAAACTAGCTGGATTATGCTATCTCAAGAAGACTTTTTTAATGCAAACCTGCTAATTTAGAACTAATCAAGTTTTATATATGATTGTTTTAATCTTAAATAGTGAAGACACTTCAAAAACATTAAGTAAAATGTCTTTGTGGGGAAAGGACTGATAAACTGTTGTGAAGAAAGTTATAATGAAGTGTTTGACTTACTGCTTTGAGTCAGAGTATATAAAAAGACTCTTGACATCTTTTAAATGAAAAAATATTAAGTGCCAATTATAGGTAACTTCCAAAAATCTATATAGAAAAATACACTCATCACAGTTTGAATTAGGGCACTAATTCTAATGGAATGATGTTGAAATCTGTATAATGTGAGATCATAGTTACCTTGATTTTATAGCATCTGTTTCCATAACACGAACGCATAGTGGACTGAGGTAGGCTGATGTTCATATATGAAACAGTCTATTGCAAGATCATAATATCAATAGTTATAAAGTGTTAATTACATTTCATAGAACTAAATTCCGTTGGTTTTGCCATACTTAATGTTTTCCTTTCCATGTTATAATTCCAAGGGTTCATGAGCCTCCAAACTTGTTCTCTGCTCCCAAGTGCAATTTTTTCTCCTTGTCAATTCCTCAGTCTTTAAGCATTTTTAAAGTATCACTGCTACTCTTTCAATAGTACTGTGAAATAAATTAACTTCAGTTTTCACTAAAATCTGCTAAATGACCAAAGAGATACTTTAAATATTAGAGGCTGTCCTGGTTTCATCTGGGATAGAGTTAATTGTCTTCCTAGCAGCTGGTATAGTGCTATGTTTTTGAGTTCGGTATAAGAAGAATGTTGATAACACACTGATGTTTTCAGTTGTTGCCAAGTAATGTTTAATCTAAAGTCAAGGATTTTTCAGCTTCTCATGCCCAGCCAGCGAGAAGGCTGGAGGGGCATAAGAAGTTGGGAGGGGACACAGCCAGGACAGCTGACCCAAACCAGCCAAAGGGGTATTCCATACCATGGGACGTCACATCTAGTGTATAAACTGGGGGGAGTGGGGGTGGAGGGATCACTGCTCCTGGACTAACTGGGTGTCAATCGGCAGGTGGTGAGCAATTGCATTGTGCATCATTTGTATATTCCAATCCTTTTGTTATTACTGTTGTCATTTTATTAGTGTTATCATTATCATTATTAGTTTCTTCTTTTCTGTTCTATTAAACTGTTCTTATCTCAACCCATGAGTTTTACTTCTTTTTGCGATTTTCTCGCCCATCCCACTGGGTAGAGGGGGAAGTAAGCGAGCAGCTGCATGGTGCTTAGTTGCTGGCTGGGTTAAACCATGACAGAGGCATATTAAATATTCTTTGGAGAAGAATTTTTTTGCACTTTCTGCTTTAAAATACTGAAGACTACATCCACAAAGTAATTTTAACTGCCTACAGGGAGACTTGGTCAACTTTAGCTTTCTGAATCAAAAACTGCAATTGTCAGAGTTTTTGTTCGGCTTCTGCCTGCGACCTGTTAGCACATACTTGCCCAATAAACGTTCCCTAGGCTCTGGTACTTTACACAGAACCCTCTTAAGCTATGTGTTCAAGAGTACTCTAAAAGAAAGAGAGGTCTGTTAAGCTTTACAAGAAAAGACATTGACATCTTTTTCCACAAAAGTTTCTCTTCATCAGGTCCTTTTAATTTCAGTTAGAGTTAAGAACTATTCATAAAGTTGGCATTAGTAGCCTCGATCTTTGGGAAAAAAAAAAATGGAGGTAAGTAACAACTCTGTCACTATTTAGCTTTTTTGCCACGTTTACTGTAGTAAACATCATCTTGGTGTGCCTGACTGTCCCTAAGCATTGTGGAGGAACCCTGTGCAGACCTCTGGATTCCACCCTACTGGATGGATCCTGAAATTGAGAACAAACTGGTGCTAAGTCTTCCAGGACTTAACAGCAGGTGTCATGTAGCAAGGTCCTTTGGTAGTGACCCTGAGTTAAGGCCAAGCAGAAATGGGCTAGCTTTGAATGTCCCTTGAATCTTTGTTAATCATTTTTTCCACAAAGATATTATAGAGAATTTTTTTCTTAGAATGCCTTTTATTAACAGTGTTTATGATTTCTAGCTATTTTCTTTGTTGTGTATTTATGTTACTAATTATACATGGTATAATTGTTCTTGTAGTCCAGTACATTGTTGAAACCTGCCAAAATTATGATTTAATTTTTTTTTTCTGGTATCTTATTTTGTTTTGATACTGTTCAATCTGATTTTGTTAGGTTATGACAGTGATGTGACAAGGGAAAATGAAATTAATTACACCATTAAAGCCTTATCAACAAACATTAGACCAATGTTTGGAATTAAGCCTCATCTGCAACAAAAGGAGCCAACCTTAGATGAAAGGTAATTGCTAAATTAAAATTCTAGCCAAGAAAGCAATCTGAAAAGATGATTAATAGTAAAACATAATTATATTGGAATATATATAACTTTAAAAGGGTATGTATAAAAAGAGTGGAAATACTTCTTTAAAAAAAAAATAAAAATTAAGAAAAGTCTTGCCTAAGTACTAGTCTGTATCTTTTTCAGAGAGCACAAAAGACTACAAATGATGTATGTATATTATGTTTGGGGATTTTCTTGAGACAATTATTTGCTGATGTTTGATAATATGTTCTTTTTGAAACTTAAATACCAAGTGGTATCTAGTGATGGCATTATAGGCATGAACCTCTACAATTGTTTTATTGAAAGACAGCTCTCAATTTTTTGTTTTTTTTTCCGACAAACTAATCTGACTAATTCAGCTGTAATTGCTCGCTGCATTGTTTCTGTGTCCATATAACTTCTACCTTTCTTTGAAAAATTCTGTCCACAGTGGTTCTGCAGTTTCTATTAATGAGTCTTGGAAAATGAAGTTGATTGCTTCGCAGTGTTACTTGTATTGCTTGGTTTGCTTTCGTATGCCTTAGAAGAGAAGGGGGTGGGGAGCAGAGTAGAATAAGACCAGCCAGTAAAGTAGATGTGAAATAAGAAAGAGAATTTATAACCACTAGAGCATAATCTGTTGTAGAATCTGCAGCTGAGCACAGGACCCTGCAAGTTGTTGTTTGTTGCCAGCAAAATAGATGTGGACAGTGTATGTGAGGGAAAAGGAAAGAAGGAATCCTAATACGATACAGTGGCAGTTGAGGAATGCTAGTATTAAAGAGAGGGAAAGGAGGAAAACAACATGGTATAATTAGGTGTAAGGATATACAAAAATAGCAGATTGGAAACTTCCTGCAAGAATGTGAGGAGTTCTGTTATGATGCATATGCTTCTTTCAGCAGTGAAGCTGACAGATCTGTGACGCTCTTGTTGAGTAATGCAACCTGGTGTTTGTGGGAGTTTTGGTGTCGTCTTCTGTTTTTAAGTTGTGTTGTTGAAGGAGAGAATGGATGCCTGCATATAAAGCTGTAGCTGCCTGTCTTGCATTTAAAATGAGAAATGGTCTTTATGTTTATTAATTAGATGTATTTGATGTGGAAATAAAAAAGAAATAATGTGCATGGTATCAACATTTTGGATTCATATTTACTCTTGTTAATGAAAGCTGTGATTCAGGATTTTTTTTTTTCTTAATGAAATTATAAACCTCTTGTATTTCTTTGAATAATTGTTTCTGGAAGCTGAGTGAGTTGTGTTTTTCAGTTTCAAATAAAACATTAAAGAAAATTAATTCTGTAGTAAGGTAACAAGGTTCTGATTCAGAATGCATGAAAGTTCATGAAAAAATTCCATTGACTGTATTGTTTAAAAGTTTGGGGGCCCTAAAACTTCAAAGTAAAGTTTTTGTGAAGAATAAAACCAAAATATGGTTACTGTATGCACTTTAACTTCTGTTCTGCTGAAGTTAATATTGTGTAAGCTTGTTTTAGTAAGACTACTTCCATAGATACTAATTTTTATTTTCTTTTTATTTCCCTTTCCTTTTGCTTCCTATGAAGGCAGGGGGTAGTGAGGTAAGTTCATTTACACAGAGTCCAGGATCAAATGCATTTTAATAACTTAAGCTGCTTGGGAAGGTAGTTGTAATTTGAAATAGAAGTGAAGGCTTTAACTCTTTACTATTAAATAGTAGCTTGTTAATGGGTAGAAAGGGGATAAGGGGTAAAGAATAAGCCCAGTTCTCAGAGCAGGCGTAAGTGAGTACTAAATAGAGTATTTGGGAAGAGGTGATCAAATCTCATCCTCTTTTCCTCAATACTTTGGAGTGGCTAAAGGAACAGCTTGGCTTAAGTAGCAATAGTCAGAGAACTTGCTGGACTTCTGTAAGACTATATCACAGTGTTGGTGTAGATGTCCAACATGGAATAAAAAGTGCAGGGAGCATGTTGTAGAGATGCCAGAAGTGGCTATGCAAGCAGTATCACCATGTCTGCACCACTGTGTTGGAAATAATAAAGATTCAGGGATGAGAGGGGCATTATTGACTTGACTGCAGCATTTTGGCAATGCACCTATATTACCTAAGGACCTGAGCTGCTAGGTCCACGTAGCATTCATATGACATGCAGAGTCACTAGCTTAGGTGCCAGCATTAGGTAATGGGGTTTTGCACATACTCTATTTAGAATATATGCATACACAAAAATATACTCTTGCATTTGTAGCACAACAAATCCTTAGGCTGTAGGCTACCCTTCAGACTTGTAGACTGAGCTGCCAGGACACTTGGAGCCACACTGGTTAAGAAAGGAGAACCCCTCTCGTACCTGCCTGGACCCTGTTTCCACAGTGAAATCACATCCCCGTGGTGACAGATGATAGAATTGTGTTAATCTCTGTGTATCCTTCTGCAGACAACACTGTCTTCATCTGAAGTTTAGATGATACCATTAGCAACCTTTATCAAATTAATTCTGTTTTTAGGCTTTTAAAAAAATGTGTTACCTGTGAAGTCAGTGTTTCTGTATAAGTTATACAGAGCATATGTAACTAAAATAGACTTTTCTTCTGTGTTTGTTCATTTACAGGGTTTTTGGGTATACTGCTGTGGTGGGTTGACCCTGGCTGGATGCCAGGTGCCCACCAAAGCTGCTCTGTCACTCCCCTCCTCAGCTGGACAGGGGAGAGAAAATATAATGAAAGGCTCATGGGTCAAGATAAGGACAGGGAGAGATCACTCAGCAATGACTGTCAGAGGCAAAACAGACTCGACTTGGGGAAAATTAATTCAACTTATTACCAATCAGATCAGAGTAGGGTTAAGAGAAATAAAAACTAAATCTTAAAACACCTTCCCCCCACCAGTCCTTTCTTCCTGGGCTTAACTTTACTCCCAAGTTCTTTACCTCCTCCCCCCAGCAGCAGAGCGGGATGAGGAATGGGGGTTGCGGTCAGTTCATCACACGTTGTCTCTGCAGCTCCTTCCTCCCCAGGGGCAGGACTCATCACACTCTTCCCCTGCTCCAGCGTGGGGTCCCTCCCATGGGAGACAGTCCTCCACGACCTTCTCCAGCATGAGTCCTTCCCACAGCCTGCAGTTCTTCACAAACTGCTCCAATGTGGGTCCCTTCCATGGGGTGCAGTCCTCCAGTCACAGCCTGCTCCAGCGTGGGTCCCCCACGGGGTCACAAGTCCTGCCAGAAAACCTGCTCTGTGGGCTCCTCTCTCCACAGATCCGCAGGTCCTGCCAGGAGCCTGCTCCAGCATGGGGTTCCCACGGGGTCACAGCCTCCTTTGGGTACCCACCTGCTCCGGCGTGGGGTCCTCCCCGGGCTGCAGGTGGAGATCTGCTCCACCGTGGACCTCCCTGGGCTGCAGGGGGACAGCCTGCCTCACCATGGTCTTCACCATGGGCTGCAGGGGAATCTCTGCTCCGGTGCCTGGAGCACCTCCTCCCCCTCCTTCTTCACTGACCTTGGTGTCTGCAGGGTTGTTCCTCTCACGTGTTTTCACTCCTCACTTCGGCTGCAGTTGCACAGTATTTTTCCTCCTTCTTAAATCTGTTCTCCCAGAGGCGCTACCACCGTCACTGATGGGCTCGGTCTTGGCCAGCAGCGGGTCTGTCTTGGAGCCAGCTGACATTGGCTCTGTTGGGCATTGGGGAAGCTTCTAGCAGCTTCTCACAGAAGCCGCCCTGCTACCAAAACCTTGCCATGCAAACCCAATACAGCTGCTCAGAGTGTGGGTAGTACATCTGTGGTATTCCATGTTATGCGTAGGCTTATTATATTGACTGCCAAACATCAGAAGAGATACGCTTCTTGTAGTAACGTTTTATTGGATGCCTTGTATTCTTGGGATCACAGGTACACACCAGTGTAGAATGTGCTTCTGAGAATGTCTTTCAAGTAATTTTGACTTTGCGTTTAAAGGAGATTCCTTATCAGAAAGTATCTGAACCTCTTTTACTACTGAGTGTAGGAAGAGTTTAATTCTCTGTGGGAGAAGATGGAGATAAATACTACCAGATAATTGAACTCTAGGGCTATGTATAAAGACTTTAAAGACCATACCAAAAACATAGTTACTACTTAAGATTATTGTACCTGACAGCTGAAGTGGAATTCATAAACCCTAGCTGAGTAGTGAAGTTCCCTCTATATAGAAGGAATATGATTTTTAGTATCCAGAGTATTAAATGAGGTAGGCAATAGGAGAACACTAAAGGAAGAAGCATACCAGACGTCTCATCTGTTTCCTACTTCTGTCTCACAAAAGTGAATCTGTGAGGCCAAGAGTTGTAGTCTGGGACTGTGGCCTGGATTTAGAGTCAGAAATTACTCAGCTGGGTACCAAAAATTTATTTACTAAAAATATTTTGATTGAAATATTATTAAAAAGGTTAAGTTGATCTCACCTTTTATGTTGTAAGTAGTAGGATGACACAGAAAATTGGAGTTTTAGGCCATTAGTCTGTCAAATTCAAATATACATCAACAGGTGGGTCAAAACAGCGTCACCCCTTTTTGCTAAAGCTCTGCAGAAAGGAATGAAAGAATCTCTGGGGTCAGAAGGGGAGAATAAGCAAAAGAGGCTGCAAAACACTGCAGTCTGGTGGGTAGATAACTTCTCTGTGAAGTATGGAACGGAACATCAGAGTCTGCTTTTGGTGTAGCATTATAACTTTCTTCCAGTGACCCTTAATTCAAAATGTAAATGCAATTCGCAGAACAGGAATTGGAGCAAAGAATTATTTTTGCTCTCCAACAGAGGTAGTGTCTTGTTCTTAATTTTATGGTTTTGCTCATAAATTATATTTTTTCCTTGCAATAGCAGATTGTAAAAAAAAATTTTGTTTTCCCCTTGAGCACAGTTTTACTAGGAGCAGTGGACATTTCTATGTTGTAATCATTTTTGTGGCTGACACATTAACTTGAGATATGAGTTGCATCAACTTGTACTTTTAGGCAGTACTGCCCTTATTTTTTCCTTCAGGACAAACATGATTTTCCCCAGCTTCTCTGGGACTTTTTTTTTCTTTTGAACAATCTTATCTAAGCAATTCAGTATTTAAAAGAAAATAGAGAGGTATTCTTTGAAAATAAGAGATGCTAGTGCGATAAAAGGTGATATGCTGAATAGAAATATGTTGAAGCCTCAAATTTCAGGCACTTTTAAAAAAAAAAAACTTATGGATGCTAGAACTCAAGATTTCATTCAGATTCAATCGGTTTAAGGTCTGCTTGCAGTGTAGTTTAAGGCCACCTCTGCTAATGATATGTCATTCTCTAGTAGTAAAATTACCATAATATATTATTGACATGGGAATACTTATTTTAACTTCTGTTGAAAACAAAATGGCATTGGCTGTGAGGCAGCACTTATGTCTTTGATTTTAATTATTTATAAATTCTGAATAATATTAAAAGTATTTTTATGTAAAAAGATGCCTACTTTGTGTCTAATGTGGTTGTGTAATAGCTTTACGGATATTCAGCCACACAAAATAAATTGGAAAACCGTTTCTATCCTTTACTAAAAGTTCTTTCTTAGTATGTTTTTGTGCAAGCTAGATTGCTTAAAAGAAAAATGCATCATGGTTGGTTAATTTTGAAAACACTTCTGGCTCAGCTGCTCCCTGAACTGCATATCACTGGAGGTTTGGGGGAAGAATTTGTAGGATATCACTGCATTCTTATTCTGTTCTTATACTCCCTGAAGCATTTGCTATTTGTCACTGTCAAAGGACGATGCTGTGATTAATGTACCTTACGTAAGAATGGCTGTACCAGGACATCTCAAAACTAAACAACCAGGAATTCTGGTTTAATTTTTCATCATAAATTTACCATACTAAAGATTTGCAAGCAACTAAGACCTCTGATAGAGTATGTCTCTCATGGTCATCACTATCCTATTTTCTTAATACATACCATTACTCAATCCATGTGCTGAGATCTCTTGTATGGGAAGATCCCAGTGTTTGATATTTTTTGAAAATCCTTTAGGTGCTCTGCATCTACTCCCACATGCAATTCAAAACCAGGCATTGTGACAAAATTGCTTACGAATTTATTTTTTTTTTCTTGAGGGTTTTTTATGTGTGTGGATGGACATACGCAAAAATACATAATGTATTTTACATCCTTGTGTATTTATAATGGAAAGGGAACTAACAAACTATTTACAAACTAGTCCTTTACTGATCCAGAAGGGAGCAATTTTTTTTACCTGATACAGACAGTAAATAAACCTCAGTTGTACTTCCAAGGGCGTGAGAGAGGGAGGAAGCTACTGAAATGAGGCTTCTTTTATCTGAACCTTACAATTATCACCTTGTAATTGCCACTGAAAGAGAAATGCAGAGATTTTACACAAACATCTTCTGTACATTTTGGATAAATGAACAGAATGCAATTACATTTTTTTGCTTACTGGTTTAGTGACTGTGATATGAATATAAATAGCACAAATTCCAAAGTTCTTTTTGTAAAAAAATGGCTTTATCCTCTCCTTTTGCTCTGTCAACTTGTGTGATTTGGGAGAGGGGAGAAGCCAGGAATCAAAATGAGAAATTATAGCAAGGAAGTTTCTATTAGCAGCTTCTTCCCTCTCTGTTCACCCTATTTGCAGAATGTTAGATTACAAGAAAGTTTAAATTTTAAGTTAAAAAAAAATTATTTTAACACTTTTAGAAAGAAAGCAGGGTTTTCTGAAGCTAACCTTTCTGTGAATCAGTTTCTGCACATTGGAATGTACATTAGTGTGGGGCATTAACCTTGAGATTGAAACCCCTGAAATTTTTGGAGATTTTCTTCACAAGCAAGAATTTCATTATTATTAGTTACTAGTATTGCTGTGTCTCTGAGCACTAGCGATAGACTAGAACAACATTATGGAAAGGAATGGTCTCCCTTTACCAGTTGGAGGCAATTTTTCCTCCTAAAGCTGAGCTAGAACTCATGTCTTTGAGGAAATCAAAAAGCCAGTTACCCAAGGTATCAAGGCTTACCAAATAATCTCCAGTCTTGAATGCAAGGAAGAAAACCTGTTTGTTTTGCAACTAAAATAATCAGATGTGACCAGGAAAGAAATGTCTAGAGGAGTGATTGCATGGCCCAGTGATGAGGGTTGGAAGATTTGTTACTTGGGTTATGATCTGTGTAGACTGACTTTATCAACAGAACCTAAGATATCTGAACAACATGCATTTATTGAAGACCTCGAGGATAGCTGAAACACAGGCATATTGCTGGATAGGTTGAATACAGCTCCACATAATATTTCAGTGATGAAGAAAGTCAGCACAAAAGCCTCTTAGGAAATCTGCCTTGTACCAGTTAGGCATCTGATCATATCTCCATATGTGTAAATATTTGCCAGGTGATAATTAGATATGTCACATGTGGTCCATGTGGAAAATCTTGTTCCGTATTTAAATCATAAGATTGAGAAAGCAGAATTGGAGATTAAAGAATTGAAACTGCCAAAGGAAAGCTAAAAATTTTCCACTGACGATGTGAACATTTGGTTCAGTGGACTCAGGAAAATTGTAAGAGCAAATTGTGCTTCATTCTTGGAGAATTTCCCCTCTATAGCGCTCATTCTGAAAAATATCTGAAAGTGTTTGAATTATGTAGTCCTTGAAGAATTGCATGTTATTGACTGTAAAACCGGTTCAAGATACATTTGAAATCTATCGGGAGAAAAGGTTTAGCTGTTTTCTGTATGAAGAAATATTGCATCAGTCTTGCATTGCAGAATAAAGTTGGAAGTAATTAGAAGAGATTCAGTAAAACAGATTATTTTCATTGGTGGGAAAAAAGAATCCATTTCTAAGTTGTTAACAGTTTTCTTAATTTTCTGGTAAGTTTTCCCTAACAGATGAGAGAAGAATAATTTTTGCTTCACCTGTAAGTGAAAAAGACTGATAACTAATATCCTCCTTGCTGCACTGGAATTACTTGTTAGTTCTTAAAAGCAAATTGAAACAAAGGAAGTGTACCTGCTAATCGGACTAATGAAAAGTGCCCGTGCATAGTACAAATATTAGGAAATAATCTGTACATGCCCATATATTCTGATGGTTAATAATGATTTTTTGCTAGTCAAAGTATAGGAGCATGCATCATATGTGACTGAGAAAACCCATCCAGTACAACAAATTTGTGAGGCAGATGCTGAAATATCTTCAGTCAACAAAACTGAATTAAACAATCATCAAAAAACAGTATATTTCAGCAGTCCTCAGTACTCCACACATTTTGACTAGCTGTGATAGTTGTATTTTAGTATAACTGAATGTATTTTTATGAGTGAACTTGAACATCTGTCTTTAATAGTGAGTTGGCTGTTCTATCCATCAGCTCATTTTGGGAAGTTAAACCTGCACAACCTTTCTTTGAGTAATTCAGGTGTTGTGTTTGTCAACTCTTTGAAAACTTGATATACTCCAGAGGTTTTTGTGTCTGCTTCTGCTTTCTTTCTCTGTTTACAGTAGGAATCATTCCTAAGAATTATATTCTCATGCCAACACATGTTCATAGTTCCCATTTAAGTGAATGGGGAGTTTTCTGTACAAAGAAGAGATTTACATAACTCATGAAGTTGTGAATAATCCCTTTGAAAAAGAAGTATACAAACCAGAAAGTCAATAATAATTATTTCTATGAATAATTCACTGACACCTAGCTTTCAGCCAAACTTGTAAAAGTAATCCTTTTCTTTTTCCCACCTGCTGCTGAAAAGAGGTTCCAGGTAACGCTTTTGTTTTGCTATCTAGTCCATATTTTACTGTCATCTCCCATTTTCCTTGAAAAGCCATCTGTCATGTTGGGTGCTATACCATGCACCTATCACTCTTCAGAATATTACTGTATTACAAATTTTAAATTTATATGTGTTCATTATAGTTCTGTTCCATACAATAAGCTAGATATTTATTTACCTACCAATATAAAATTAACCACATGGACCATTAAACTTGCCTTTGTTTTACAAATAGTATTTTTCAATAGTATTTATTAAAATATAGAGGTTAGCACTTTCTCCAGTCCCTAGTGCACAGCTATCCACCTCAAAAGTGGATTGTTTTATATTTGATGGGACAGTCTCACCTGACATGTTAAGGTGTATATATGTTGCTAAATTATTTAAGTATTAGATTACCTATATCCACATTAGTGTGTACAAAATGACACTTACTACTCATAGGACACATGAAAATGATTATGACTAATAGTTGTCAAGAAGCAGTATTTAAAAACTACCAGGTTTCATTATCTTCTAATGGAAATCAGACCTCTAAAAGTTTCACAGGTGACTTTGAAAATCTTACCAAGAGTAAATGGAAGAACTCCTCCTTATTTTAAAATTAATTCTCTACTTCATGCTTGCCAACACCTCTTGGGCAGGGCAGTGATAATCACTTCATGCTGAAGGCTAGTGCAAAATCAATTGCTAAGTTCTCTCCAAGTCCCCAAAAGTACGAGGTGCAGCTATGGTGATCCTCACAGGAAGGGACTTTTTCTTTTGTACCAACAGCTGTAATTTGCTTTATGAAATCATGCCCAAAAACCCACTTGGATTTTTAAACAGAAATAAATGTTGTAATTGACATTGTCATAAGTTACCATGGAACTCAAAGAATTGATGGCAGTTTATATTGACCACGGAAGACCATACCTTGTTCTGTAAATAACTTAGAAACTCACTATCAATAATAAAAATAGGGAGTGAAATACAACAACATTATACAAGACAACATGGGTAGCAGTATCAATAATACTGAAACTATGTCTGAAACCATGAAAAAGAAATTTCTTTGTTTCACAGACTACTTCAAAATGCTTGTATTCCTTTTTTATGGTCTCTTAACAAGAAATATTAAAATATACTGATTCTATTTTCATGTTGAAAATAAAGTGCCAATATTAAGGTATTTATTTCCCCCTATGATAGATGGCTGGAACTTTCCTTCCACATGTTCAAACTGACCCCATCCATATGTGCATTCACCCCAAAATGTTATTCATGCTCTCCTTCCCATCTTTTGCACACAGTTTTTGAGCATGCAGCCAGTTACATGTGGGTATATGACGACTGTGTGTTGTATATGCCATTAGTCACTTTCCTGCACATTAAATAGTAAATGAAAAATATCTTCAGCTTTCGCACCTTTAAAAAAAGCACTTGGAAAATGTATTCTGGTGTCCTTCAACTTTCCTGCATTTAAATGCACAGGTTGTCATCTTGAAACTTAATTGGGGAAAAAAAATACATAGGTGCTTGTAATTTGCATTCCAGTTCCACTGCTCTGAATCAATATAGTCTTTCATAGATGGGTACTTGTATAAATTGTTTAGGTCACCTGTGAGATGATATAGCTGAGTATAAATTGTCAAGTCAAGTTTTACTGACCAATGGACATTCACTTTGTTGTTTTGTATGATAATGTGCAAATGTAAATGTACTGCAATGATTGGCTAAGGATGGATATCAACCTATATTTGTATCTGTTTGTCTGTACAGCCTTTAAGTATAGATGGTCTTTTCAAGCAGCTGTATAATGTGAGATTGTTTTACCTCTTCTCCCATTCTGTCACGAGGGATTAGCAGACAGTAGATGTTATAAAAATGCCACATTTTAGATCCAAGGAGCAGACAAATCTTCATTTCCAGTCAGTTCAGTTCCAGTACCATTGAGCCTGTGCCAGAACCATGTCCTTTCAGTTTTTACTGCTTTCATGAAACTTCAGATATGGTCTCCCGCTTTATTCAGTTTTTCTACTTTTTTTGTCTCTAACTCACTTTTCCCTCCATCTTTCAGGGACATAAATGAAATGGGGGGGGGGGGGGGGCATAGAAATGAGGCTTAAGTGCTCTGTGTCAAATGTGAGGGTGACAAGTGGAAGAAGGGCTCTTTATGCTACGTTCTATCAATTTCTAGAGCAATAGTAATAAGACTGCTGGATTGTCCATCACAAATCAGAAATTAAAAAGATAAGGTATTTGGAAGCATTCTGGAGTGAGCAGGAGATTTTTATAGCTGCTTCATAGGATGAGAGAAGAGGTAACGTGCCAGTGGAGAACTAGTGAACGTTGATACCATTTATTATAGGTTCCTCGTTTTCCCCCTTCTCTGATTCTTGGGGAAACTAATGGTTAGGACCAACAGAATCACTGGTATACAATCTGCCAATTTTCAGCACTTCAGCTTTGTTCCTGATTTTCATTTTTAAAAAGAGAAAAGTACATGTTGTGTTTGCTTAATTTAAAAATGGATTTAAAGTCAACATTATGTAAGTGGGTTTTAAGCAACTACTTTTGTATAAGTGTTTCTAAGGAACTTCTTGCATTTGTAAGTGTGCTCCTAGTTATCTAATAAATGAGCAGCAATTATGGAGGTATCAAAGGAATTAAGGAATTTTAATTATAATTCAAAGTAATAAATTGTAGGTGGGAAAAAGATTGGTTAGCAGTGCTTAATATCATGAACCTGTTACACAAATCAGGTATTAGATATATTTCAATAACTATCATTCTTACCCATAAAATAACAGGATATATATAATCATAGGTATGTGCAATTCATTTAACTCGTTAACCCTGTTCATTCTTCAAAGACTTTTGATTGCACAGGCAGAGAACTGGTTATTATTTTGCCATTTCACTTCAGAGATCGTAAGCACTAGAATTTGTTCAGTTTTAAGCAGTACTTATATTCATATGCAAAAAACCACCCCCAAACCCACTCCAAAACCCAAACAAAGCTTTATTTGTTAATATTTTGGGAGGCCACTGTGACCATTTCAAAAAAAGATATTAGGGAAAAAAGTTCTTTATGAAAGAAGAGGGGATCTTAATGTAAATTTACCTCAAAAGTTTGATGAGGCTGTCTGATTCCTGCCCCCCCACCCCAGCAAATTTGAATTGGACCTGGTCTGCATTACTTTCTCTCTGTCTCTTCATTTACTTCAATGAATAAGGGCAAGTTTTTATTCTCTGTATCACTGAAGTGCTTTCAGAAAGCCCATTCCCCATACAGAATCTGAACCTTCCGATTTTTGTTCAGTAGTTTTACTTGATCCAATTTGAGTAGCACAGAGTGATAAGAAGGTTTCTGTGGTACTGGGAGATCCCTGTTACCTCTTGATTGGTGTATTTGTAACTGAAAGTGCTCATGTACTGTGAAGGTGGGGAACAAATATGGTGAAAGATTTTTTCCTCTGCAAAAGTTTAGATGATCTCTCTCCATATGTATTTAATATGATAAATGTTGTGACCTATTGGGAGTGTTTTCTGTTGATAATTTAGAAACTTCTAAATAAAAGTGTAGTTTCTTTGGTTTTTCAAATTAAAAAGTGAGAATTTTAATCATACTTAGTGATACTATTGTAATATGACAGGCTAGATGAGAGGATGCTAGGAGTCAGTGGTGATAGGACAAAGAGAAGAAAAGACCAGGAAAATAGCTGGAGGGGCTAGGAATTTCACATCAAGTATAAGATCTGGAAAGAGCTGGTTGAGACAGTAGTGATTGGAGAGTGGTCATGAAATTGGATGTTGGGATTGCTGACAGAAATGGGATGTATTCCTTGCTTCCTGTACTGGCCAACATGCCTGTATAGACGATGAGGGCAGCCCAGACCGTGCTTGGTTTGCTTTTTGTTCTCTTTTCCAAAAGTTAGGAGAATACTTTTTCACCTTCACACACTAAGGGACAGGATGCTGTAGCTCTGAGCTAGGTCCAGGCTGTATCTGAAAAGCAAATTCAAATGCTTTGCTTTTCTGTCTCAAAATGTATGTGAATTCCTTCTAACTGGAAACCTCAGAGAGGAAAAAAAAGATCTGTAACTGAGGACCTTTGAGAATGAAGTCTGGGGGTACATTCCCACCAGGTAGATTTCGAGCAGGAGTGAAAGAATGTATTTAAATGCTGCTATCTTTAGTATTTGTCTCTGAGTGACAAGACCTTTAGTGCGTGTACACATTGGACTCCTTTACCAACCTGCATTGCTATATATGGTAGATATCCCCAGATTTTGCCTTTACTGGCAGTTTATTAGAAGTCTGTTTTCCAAGGGTAAGAATCTTGGAGTAGCAAGAACCAAGTGTTACTACCATTCTTTGTGAAGTTATAAAAATCTTCCTCCATACTTCCATTAGTGTTCTCTGTTTTAATTTGCACTTATTTATCAATTAATATAAAATACGAGCCTTAGTTATTTTCCTTCATGCCTTGACTTTTCTTTTTAACTTTAAATTATTATTTCATACTTTGCTCTGATAAGAATTTGTTTAATGCAGCCCGTATTCCCTCCCTGCAAAAAGACTTACTGTGTCAACTGTCAAATGTAAAGTAACAATATTTCTTTTTGGATCTGGATTTGTGTTTTCTATTGTAAAGATTTTACATTTCATAAAATCTAGATTTATGGTGCTGAATTAAATATTTTGAGTACCTCCCTCTGGCCCTATCTAACACAATAGCGAGTTTTACTAAACTTTATCATGTTTGGGTGATCCAGGCATCTGTCAGACTTGTTTACCAGACAGAAATTTTTCACCTGTTTTTCTTTTGTAATTTTTTTTTTCCATAGGTACTTCACAGGCTTCTAAGCGTAGAGGAAGTAACTGAAGTGTCTCAGAGCACAGTTTATAGTTGCGCTGTAATTTGCATTATAATATGTACACATTTTTTGATTGGTGTTACGGCATCAAATTGTACTAAAATTAGGCAGGGAAAATTGAGGAATAAAGCTCAGAAAATAGTATTGTATTTTAATAACTGAAAAAATACTTTTTGAATGTAGTTCAAAATATACAGTGTACAAACAAATCATAGTCTATTGTTCTTAGAAAAGACACAGTGATTTGCATCAAAGTCATCATTCAAGAGCAGAGATGGAATTAAAAGTACTTCATACTAAAAAGGGAATATGAAAGAGAGCTGACATTTTGCTTTATGTGTGGTATTAGTTTGCCACACTGCCTACCGGATTAAATCAACTGGATTTCATTTAATTGTTACGTAGAATTTATTTTTAAATGAGTTGTTCCTCTTAAGGGTCAAACTTACAGGTTTCTTTTCATGGCCACGTGCTGTATATATAGAGTCAATAACAAATGCTCCTGCAAATTACTAGAAATAACTGCATGATTTTGATAAATAGGACTTATTTGTTTGTATGTTTCTTTGTATATGAACAGTTGAAAGATATGTTACACATATTTATCAAATATATCTAATTGAGATTTCTTAATTAAATCTGCACTATTCAGAACAGTGGAACATAAGTTATGGCTGATATTCATGCATTTGCATGGTGATGGTTTACATCCAACTAAGCGCTGATCATTAACTTGTTTCTGTTGATGTAAGAGCAAATGCGCAAATGCACCTGGAGTTCTCTACAAACTATTACAAAAACAGGAAAAGCTAGGGCCTACTGAAGGCATGTGGGAACAGGAATGACTCTCTTAAGTATTTAAATTAATTAGGTAAGCCTTTAAAGTTTATCCAATAAAATTGCTACAGAGAAGATTGAAGTACCTTAAGAATATAGCATGAAAAAGCTAAGAATGTTATATCAGTGGTCATTCATTGTAAAACAAGCTTTTGCATTAACCTCATGGATTGTTGAAGAATTGTTGGAAAACCTAGCATGTTAAACAAAGGTGTGGGAGTTTTTTCCTTTGACAGAGGTATTTTTTAAAAGATGAATACAAGTATCAGTTAAGTAGGATAGGGCTATAAGTTTTCCATATGCAGTAGCAGGTTGGAAGGTATTGTGTTAGTATGGAATGGGTGACGGACAGCCTTCTCTTATTCACAGTTCTTTATTTCAGACCACCAGTTAGTAGGGCATTGCCACAGCCGGAGAAACTTCAGACAAATAATGTTGGGAAAAAAAAGAGACCTATAGAGGTAAGAAAAACATTGATCACTTCCTCTTCCTCTCCTTCTAGGATTTTTTTTTTTTGCCAGAAATTGACACATTTGTGGACTCACTAAATGTTTGTTTCATTTTAAATGTATTAAAGATGGAAATATTGAATAGTGAATAAACAGCAAAAAAAGTAGGAGAGCACTTTTTTTTGTAAATCTAAAAAAGCCTGATATTACTTTTTCTTGCAAATGAAATGGAGCACAACTTAATTCTTAGTAACAATAAAATTTTTAAATGCACTGCATAGAAAGCAGTATGTCCTGTTTAGATAATTGGATTGTTAGTGGGTTTATTATTGCTAATAAAACTAAACATCTTTTACTGCAAAATTTTTTAAAATTTATTTTAAAACTTCATTTAAAATTCTTCATTGTTGACAGTTTTAAAAATGAAATAATTTTTTAAAAATCTATTAATGATGCCTTTAGCTCAGGCATCTTTTTCTTTTTTTTTTTTTTTTTCCCATTACATGGCCAATGCAAATAAATTACTCAATCTGAAGTGGAAATTTCATCTCACCTTCAGAAATGCAGTTCTTCGTATCAGCTGAAATATTTTCTACAACATGAACCAAAATATTTGGTGTAGCATAATAAACAGCCTTTTACCATCAGTGTTCTGGAAGTTTTAGGCTATAATTCAGCTTTCTTAATTGCCAGCTGGAATTAAATTGTGGACCAGTGTTTGTCATTCTTTGTTTCTTAGTGTCTTCTGCATCAAAAGAGCTGTGTTCTTCTTGGCTCACTGTAATTTATTTATTTATATGAATGAGTATGAGTATCTCTTTCTGTGTATATACATATGTGTGTGTATGCACATATAAATATTCTACAGCATCCATCAAACAGAGATCATAGGATGATATGACTGTGTACGACAAGAATGAGCAGCAATGTAAGCTGACAAGGAAGGCAGGATCTCAGTTTCTGTTGGTTTGAGACATTGTTAAACTTTTTTTCCTTTACTGCATAAGGACATATTTGAAAAATAAAATCCTGGAAAACATTTTAAAGTTCATAATTGCTATAAGGTTTTGAGTATCTAATAGATGTAAATATCTTTTTAGGACCTAATTTTGGAGCTGGTATTCGGGTACCGAGGCAAGGACTGCAGAAACAACGTGCACTATTTGAATGATGGTGCTGATGTAATATATCATACTGCATCTGTTGGGATCTTGTATAATGTGGCAACAGGTAGGAGAAAACCCACTTGAGGAAAAATGTTTCTTCACACACATGGAATTACAGTTTATGAAGTTACTGGTATGCTTTAAATCTTATATTAGTATGTGGAAAAATTATTATTTGTAGCTGAAAGTTCATTCTGTAGAGAAGATTCATAATAGCTACATAAGCAAACTAAATATATTGAAATGTTTCTGGTGACTGAATTGTGAAGGAAGTAAAGATTTGATTGTTTTGGTATTAGCTTTCTGAAATTTGCTTGTTAAAATGATCACAGAAACTAAAACAACTGAACAGTGAGGTCTTTGTAGTTTAATGTTTCTTCTAAGAGTAAGTTAATTATTTTTCATTTGGTTTACTTTTCAGTCCTCCATATCACATACATTCATTCCCAATAATCAATTTAGTTTAAGTAACTTAGACCTTTTAAAGAGTAACACAATGCCATTCGTTTCTGTGATATTTAAGCAACTTGATGTAGAAAACTTGAGGGAATAGTTTGGAGTTATTGACTGCTATTTGTTAAAATAGAGAAAAAAAAATTAGGAGTTTCTGTTTCCTGGTTTTAAGCTCCAAACTGCAACATCAACATAATGCTGTTTTCTAACAAATTTTACAAAATTTTCAAACATTAACCATGTCTATGTGTGTATAAATGTTTTAATTAAAGTGGGACTTTTTTTATTTTATTTTTTTAGGCTCTCAGTCTTTTTACCAGGAACACAATGATGATATTTTGTGCCTCACTGTAAATCAGCACCCCAAGTTTACCAACATAGTGGCAACTGGCCAAGTAGGTATGTTTGTATTTTTATAAAAAGAAATTAACATAAAAGCATGCAATTAGGGCTTTGTGAGTTCATGATAAATCACAAAAAAAAAAAATCACTTGATTATGCTATCTCCGTTTGTATGAGTGTTACTCAGTTACCTGTCCTCTTTATATGTTTCTGTGAGTGTAATTTAATAAAGTTGAACAAAAAAACATTGAGGCATGAAAGAAGATTAAGCTTATCTTTTGTTTGGAGTGTTATCAAAAATATTTTTTTAGAAATCTTAAGCCCCATGAAATTAGTCTGGTTTTATTTAACTATCAGCCTTGTTAGGCCTTCCAAAGAGTCATAGCCCTTCCAAAGAAGCTTAATTGAGCTATCCTTCATTTCTATATGGACTAAACCCAGAATTCTTAAAATAGATGTCACTTCATGTAGGTTTTATCTCATCAGGCAGATTTATAATACCTACCTGGTGTTTTGATAATACGTAGTTGTAATATTCTAGGCAGAACCAAAACCCTAATGGTGTTTCCCTACAGATAAATTTAGATTTAAGGGGGAAATATGTTTCATAGTAACACTAAAATTGGATCTATGAACTAACCAGGTTAATTAAAAAAAAAAACCCAAACAAAAAAACCAACCCACTGTGCATCTGCATAGCTGAACTAATACTGCTGTTTCTAAATTTTGCTGAAGAGTGTAATTTTTTTAGTCCTACAGCCCAATTGCACTTTTCTACCTTTGATTGTTTCTCAGCAGATTCAAAACCACATTGTTTTCTTTAGTGCATAGAATAAAAAAAAACTTCATTTATTTTAGCCAGAATAGCTTTTTTTTCCCTGTAGGATTGTTTTAGAACTTTCATCTAAATATGGTCAGTTTGTCAGAGTTTATTACCTGCTTCCCTCTGTCTTTCAGATTTTTAGGTGCATGTCTCATTAAAATTGACTCATGGATAGTAGTAAGTGCTTAGCTAAAATAGCTTCATTTCTTGGTGAGCTTCTTGCCTCACATCAATTGAAAGAAATAATTAATGGAAATTATTTAAATGAAAAAACTTACCAGCAGATTTTTGCCTATGCTTTGATTGCAAAGAACATTTGCAGGAATTTCAGACCTTTTATTGTCTTTAGGAATTTGCTTTTTCAGCTTATTTCTTAATCTGTCCCTGATTGCCTTTCCATATGATAGAATATATTGGAAGAATATAGGCATAATGTGAAAATTTGCTCTTCGCATGGATTTTCTTCAGTGTTTGTCTTACTGAAGAAGAAACACAAGACCCTTAGTGCTATTTTATTTCAGCATCATTTATACGTGACCTAGCAGTAGAACAATTTTAACTGTTTTGTGATGTGGATTAAGGCATACAAATCAGGAGCAGATGACACTTAAAAATTAAACTACAAAACATGTTTTAAAGGAGAGAATTAAATCAGAAAAATGAGCTGGAAGCAAAATATCTTCAAACAACGCTTATTTTTAGATTCTGAACAGATGCTAAAGGCTACATACTCCATAAAGAACATACTTAACTGCTGCTGATTTTCTTACTGATATGACTGGCACAAACATAGCTTCACCATCATGATTTAAATGCTCAAAATATTTACAGAAACGTTATTTCAAGTATTTTTAAAATGCAGTGCTGTTACATGGAGTCTTACTTCCCAGAAATGTTAAAGTAAGGGTAATACTTCCCAGTACCTGAACCTTTATAATCCTGATTTCTTAATGCTCCTATAGAAGAATATTGGGTGTATTTGCCACTTGTCAAGATCAGGTTCAAACATTACTACTTAGCAGAATAGCAATCAGCATTTTTTCACTTAATCTGTTAAAATATCAGTAACATGTAAAATATGTTTTTTATTTAGTTTGGCAGAGAGAGACCTAACATAGAGCAAAACTAGATTTTTGTGTTGTAACTCAAAATGGAAATCAAAATATATTCATTCTACGAATTTTTATTTCTGATGTGACCGCCTTTTATGAGTAATTGTTTATCTTTAACACTAAAAGCAGTACTGGTGCTGCTGCAATGCAAAGAGATGACATCAAGGTGTGTGTTAAGAAATTACACTAAATGTGGCATATATTTTCTTTAGCACTTAATCTTATTTCTGGTCTAATTATTTTTCTGCTGCTTTTCCATTACAGGAGACTCAGCAGATATGTCAGGTAAGGGAAATAAAATTTTAACATCTTCAGGTGTAGTTAGCCTATATAGTAGCCGTCTACAGCTTTATAGAGCTATAAGTGACGTGAATTCATTTTTGGTTTAGTAAAACCCTGTATCAGTCATATTACTGTCAGCAATGAATATAAACCACAACAGCTCAGCAAACTGTAAATACAGAAACAATTAAAATGTTAGAACACACTTTAAAAACTACTTTTGTTGTAACATATTCACTTCTTGCTGCCCAGTGATTAGTGAGTTCTAATACATACTGCTACTGTAGCATTCCTATGTATGCTTGCAGGTTTTATAGGCATGTTGGGGCTGACAATTAACATTTGTTTTAGATACTCAATTGAGTATAATTTTAAATATGCATTTCTAAAGTAAATTCTATTGAGGAGGCCTAGGTGACTGAGTGAAAAAACTAATCACCTTTCACATTTATGTATGATTGTCATGCAGTTATTACCACTGATCCAAAATGCTTGTTATGATGTCAGTTTAATTTTTTCTGTATCATTTTGGGTCTTTGATAGTTTGACAGTCTTGACTGATCTATTTTTTATTAATACATTGTTTTTTCAACTGTAGTCTTAAAAATTCATCACTGTCATGTGTGAGTGAGTTCATTGTTGAGCAGCCATAATTGTCTTGTGACACATCTTCAGAGATGCATAAATGTGTGTTCGTGTGTACCTAGAAAGTATAATAATCTTCATGTGGATCTAAAGCTTGTTCTGTGAAGAACAAATGTACAATGGCATTTTTCATGTGTGTTGACTTTTTAAATATGCCAAATTGTGCTTGCTCTAAGGATGGGAGGAAGAATATAGGTATCTTTTCCAACACTTTTAAACTGTATAAAAGAAGCAGTGATGATACAATTGTTTATATGAAAGAACATCTCTAGCCCTACATATAATGCCTGGAGACTTTCCCTCTCTCACTTGCCTTCTTCCTACTGCAACTTTAGTTTGAACTTGTGTATATTACTAAATTCTGTTGTCACTTCCCGAAACCAGCACTCTTACTTTTTTCTTCTTTGTGGAACCATTAGTCTGGAATCCAACCTGCTGCCTGCCTTCATTAGAAAGTTGCATAGTTTCACTTAAAATTTATCGATGGCTATTTGGCACCTTTCTTACTCACAACTTCTGCTTTTCTAGTTCCAATTTTCTGTTGTCTACAGTGATGCAGGGGTTCTTGAAGGAGTGATGTTTGAATAGGCTGGAATGGCAAATTAAGTTTCATAATGACTTGGTATAGATTCGCTTCGTCTTACTGAAGATATTTTTTGTCCTGCCAGCCCATGGTAGCTTTATCTATCTTCTCCCAGAAGGAGATGACACCTTAGAAAATCTCTCTTGCGAGAGCAGATGTTGAGCAGCTGGAGTACTCCACAAGCAGGACGCAATGTCAGGACAGAGACTTTCAGAAGAACACCATCAAGTAGGAGGACTCAAGAGTCCACGTTCTCTGTCCTGCAAATCTTGCTCTGAAAGATTTTGTCAGTTCTTATTCATGAAATCTAGGTGAAAGTTTCTGTCTGCTACCCAAAAGGAAAACTTTGACCAAGGTTATAGGGGAGGTAGACAGGTCAAGGGCAATACAGAGTTTTACCAAGGGCATTGCCAAAGTGGAAAACACAGTTCAGAACCATAATAAAGCTTTCCCTTCCCTCAATTTTCCATAAGGACAGGAAGGAGTTTGCTGAAAATTTTGAGACATACCAGTTGTTGCCAACCGCTGCCCTTTTTGTTTTAATGGCATGTCTATAGTATGCTTTAACGCCTCTCAAAAGGTGACGATAACAGCATGTTGGTGCCATGAAAGGAAATTCCAATGGGAAAGAAATGAAATTAGGAAGACTGTTCTAAAGACAGTTTTGGAACAGCTGTGGGATTGTGATCAAAAACTTCGTTTCACATGGCTAAAATTTTACCTAGGTCCCTGTGCCTATTGTGTCCCATCATATGTGCGCCTTTGAGGGACTAGATTTAGCTGATTAGAAACACAAAGCATGGAGTGGAAATAGAATTTAGTTTATGGGAATCTGGATCTATGACAACAACCGGTAACCTCCAGACTCTGCAGTCAGATTTACTAGAGAGCAGAAGTAAGGAAGTTTGAGGGAGAATCTTACTGTCCTGGAAATGCCCTAGGTGGTATTCGGAGATTGCAAACTATACACGGATTGCAAGATCTTTGGAGAAGGCATTGGATTTGGAAAAAAACTAGCTGTCATCATAATAGAAATAATCACATACATTAGTAGCATGGAAAGATGGTTCTTACTGCAAAGAGCTTGCAGTCTAAACAATGCAAACTAAATTAAATACCCTAGTTCTTCTACATCAGTAAGCAAGCTGATTATTCAGCTGATGCTCTCCTAAGAGAGCATGCATTTCAGACAGATGGCCATTTTGTAGAAAAGGAGATTTTGGCCTTGCACTGTAAACTAATTTATCTGCAGCTATCACTTGTCCAAAAGCCCCAGGTAGAGATTACATTCTTGATGATCTACTCAATATTTATGAAGGTTGTTGAGTTAGCATGCTGAGCTAAGTTTTACTAGGAGAAAAACAGGAGAAGACAGCTTGCTTTCAGAGCTGCTGCTGTGCTTCAGAAGTCCAGTAACAGGTTAAGCAAAGTTTTCATCTTCAGTAGTGTAATAAGGCCAACTTCTTAGTCCTACTTAATGATCCTGTTTGCCGTAAATTGGTTTCCAAAGGGAGGCCAAAATCTCCTTTCTTTTCTTTCTTTTTTTTCCTGTCTGACCAGAACAGTTTTATTTGTCTTATTAAAAAATATTAACTGCTTCCATAAGCAAATCATTAGACATTTTCAAAATGTATACTAATTACATATTTTTGTATTTATGTAGCTACAGCTCCTTCTATTCATGTCTGGGATGCAATGAACAAACAGACACTGTCAGTACTGCGGTGCTACCATTCAAAGGGCGTTTGCTCAGTCAGTTTCAGTGCCACTGGCAAACTGCTGCTCTCCATAGGGCTGGATCCTGAACATACCATTACCATTTGGAAGTGGCAGGAAGGTAGGAAAGTGATTGGTTTTGTAGAATGTATTTATATTGTTAGAGGTATGTTGGCTTGAGTCAAGACCAATTGTAACATAAAAATATCAGCAGATGGAAAATTATTACAATAAAAACTGTGCACTGTGCACTATACAAGAAGAGGTAAAATAAATGTAATTATGCATAGTAGTAACTATCTAGTAACTAGGTTGGTGGTAACTAAATATATCTCTTTTGGAACTGTTGTATAAAGATCAAGATAGTTCACTGATTTCCAGTTAGAATAATTAAAGAAAATCTTAGTCTTCATTCTTTTTTTTTTCAGTCATTTCTTTGCTGCTTGGTAAAAACTTTATAAAATCTTTTTGCTCCCAGAAGAAATCTTCTATTCTTCTCTGTTCTTATTCTTCTCTAAAGTCTGATTACTGACTAGGTTGTTGTATGCCTAAAATTATCCCCCCAAAATGGCAAAATGTAGAAATGTGATGCCAGTACAGCTCCTCTATGCAGATATGTAATTGGTGTCTTAAGCTATACTACATGTTTTCAGATTGGCTTTGATCTGAGTTCAGGATTTAGGCTAAAGCAATTTGGTCAGGTCCTCTTCTCATCTCCTTCCTGTCTGGCAAAGCCATGCCCAGATTATGAAACTGATTCTCTAGTCTTAGGGCTTTATTTCTCTCTCTTTGGAGATTTCTGTTGATCAACTAGTATCTCTCAGAAGTTTAAAGATCAGCTATCAAATTAATAAAAAATGATTCTTCACAGCTTGTTTGCTAGATCCTGTGGAGCTAGACGCAATATCAAATGTGTATTTGTACAATCTTAGGTAGTATGAAGGATGTGTGGTAAAAGCCCATGCAGCAATTCACTGCTGTTTCAGTCAGAACGTGCCTGTGCTCATTCGTAAGAGTCGATACAGATTCAACATGGCAGCTAAGGATCCAGATAAAGGAATCTTCATGTGGGTTGAAATGTCTGATTTTAACACCCCTGAAGAGGCTGGGAAAGCGTTACCTTTGAATCTAAGACCATATGTAACAAGTCAGTTTCTGCATTTTCTGCGGAAGGAAGAAAGTTTTCCAACTTTGGACGAAATTTGCAGATAAGTCATTCATTAGTCTCTTGTAGTTTGTCCAAAGTTTGGGATTTTCAGAGGAGTTGTAGGAATTTAAGAGGAGATGGAAACTTACTTGGATCTGATCTCCTAAGTTTTTTTATACTCCTGAGGAAATTGAAAATTTTAAGTAGATGACGCCTTCATTAGGTGCTACACTTTGCTACTGGATCTTACTAAATGATTATTTTTTTTATCTGCTTCTTAATTTACTTTTAATTTAGGAGCAGTATGTGCTTTTCTTCCCAACCTGTGTGGTCTTGGATGACTCATCATTCTCCATAATTTTAATTTTTTTTTAACCATAAATGTTTATTTTTCTCAGCAAATTCAAAATGTCCATTTTCTTTCTGCCAGGTGCCAAAATTGCCAGCCGAGCTGGTCATAACCAGCGTATATTTGTAGCAGAATTCAGACCAGATTCAGATACCCAGTTTGTTTCTGTGGGAGTAAAACACGTGAGGTTCTGGACTCTGGCTGGAAGAGCTCTTCTCAGTAAAAAAGGGTTGCTGAGCTCCATAGAAGATGCCCGAATGCAAACGATGCTATCTGTAGCTTTTGGAGCGGTACGTACCTTAACAAACTATTTTAAAATGCATACAAACAAAGGTTCTTTTACCCTTCTGCCTTTATTCAGTTCCATGAGACTTTTCTAACCTGCTAATGAGTATGTCAGTTGTTTTATTAAACTTAGTTTAGTGTTTCTACTACTCGCCTGCTAGTTAAAACTAATACCAGCTTTCTTTAGAACAGAAAAGAAAAAAGATTATGGATTTGTATGTTTTCAAAAGAAACAAACATAGGTGCTTTGGACTGATCATACGCTGCTGGGTATTTAATCCAGGTAAAACAAAGCTGGCTAGCCTGCAGGAACCAAACAGTAGAAATGAGGTGAATTTTTTGCCCACCTGGGGGTGATTGTGTTATAATTCGTATGGATTACTACTTATGGGTGATGTGAGAGCAGCATTGTCTTGGGGTATTCATTAACATCTATGACTGTTAGATGACTGCGGTAGGGTTGTGTTTTGCTTTGGGTTTTTTTTGACAGATGCAGGCCTTGTTGCTAAGTTTCACAGCTTTGCCATTTCAGGAGCTGTTCCGTATGAGCAGCACTCATCTCTTCAGCTGGGCAGATAGCCATAGATTTCTTTTGTGAAGCGGTGCTTCTGTTTTATTGTGTGTGTTAGTCCTGCTTGCTGATCTGCCTGTTGGGTCCAGACTGAATTTGTACTGTTGATTTTGATTTTTGAAACTGTAACTGGCTTGTGGTTTCATTTTTCATGAGACTATCTGTTTTCCAGAGTGGTCTCTCTCTCTCTGCTACCTCTGATTTAAGAGAGAGTCCTACAAAGCAACAAGGTATCTTCCAAATGATAACTGTTAGAGATGCACAGCCCAGGCATTAGTCTGGTGTTTGGGAAACCTCAGTGAACTTTCTTATGGAGGGGCAGATTCTTAGCTTGAAGATCAGGCTGTATACTGAGTGTCCTGGAGTATGGTCCGAGGTTATGAGGATGCAAAGCTTGCAGGGGTTTTGGAAAAAGCTGTGCAAACTCAATAAAGGCAAACGTGATGTGTTCTCCATACTTTCTGTAGGGAGCAGTTCTGGGAGTGCTTTTCTTCCTTGATTTTGTCTCAGAAGGAGCTAGTTCAGGTGCTGCTGAACAGGAGTTGGAAACAACGCAACAGTTATGCTGTGAGGATGAGCAGGGTATCTGCTCCCAAGTTCATTTCCAGTCCTCTTTTATTCGCTCATTTATTAGGGCACCCCCCCATACACCCCTTAAAAAAGGATGTAGAACATCAACCCACCTCAGTCAAGGAAAATGTTTTTGCCAAATCTACACATGCATACTGGTACTCTTAAAATACTACACATGATTTTGAATTTGAGGATTCTTCACGTAAGTTACTAAAACAGTTTTGCACAATAACCAGTTCTTGATGGTTTTAAGTGTATCCTAATAAATTGCCCTTAAATTTCAGAGGTAATTAAATGTATTTTTATTGCCTTTCAAAAACAGGAAGCAGAAGTAAAGAAGAACAGGCAGCTTTTAGTTCTCAGTTAAGTCAAACTGTTTTCTTCATAAACTAATGGTTACTGTAATCCAGTGAGTACCTTCACCTAACAATGAGTGCAAGCATAATGTATATAGCAAGGGGGTGCAAATTGCCCTTTTGTGTGACATGTCAAAACTGTTCTTGGTTTTCTACTTTTTTACCACAGTTTGCACACCTGATAGGCTGAAAACATAGATAACCCCATGGCTGAAGCTTAAGTCATTGCATTTCATCTTGCAGTACAGAGCCTATTAGCTAGAAGAAAGCATGTTACAGACTTCAAGAAAGAATATAGTAGCTCGTTGTTTTGTCCCTACAGGTTCTTATTACACCTTCCACAATTTGCTCTTCTACAGCAGCAAATAAAAGCAATCTAGCCTAAATGCAAATAGTGATGATCTTTATTTCTGAATGTTTTTCTTCCTGCCTTACTCAGAATCAGATGATGAGTATATTTTTCCCCTTTTCAGAATAACTTGACATTTACAGGTACTATCAGTGGAGATGTTTGTGTTTGGAAAGATCACGTGTTGATACGAATTGTGGCCAAAGCTCACAATGGACCTGTTTTCACAATGTATACCACATTAAGAGATGGTTTGATTGTTACAGGAGGCAAAGAAAGGCCGTGAGTCATCTTTTTTTCTTTTTTTCTGCATGCACTTGTATTCTTTAAAAATGGTTTGGATTCATCCCATTTAACACTAGGCAGCTGAGACATCAAAGCTAGAAGAGTAGTCACTTTCAGATCCCTGGATAGGTGGTAGGAAAAAAGATAGCCACCACCTCCAACGTGCAGGTAAGCCCACGTGAGCTTCAAGTACCTATTTTTTTCCATTGATTGTAAGAGAGAGAAAGCCTAGAGTCGCTAGGATCCTGACCTGGGTGCCGTGCTTAACTACCTAAAGTCAAGGGGGATGAATCAGAATCTAAATGCTGTACAAGTAGTTCTTCAGAATTTTAACTTCTAGGTAACAGTCATCCTTCTAAAGCATACATGCAAGCTTCTTCAGGCATTTTATGATGACTTTACATTATTTTGGTTAAAAATAATAGGCAAGTGTAAAATAAATTATGTGAATGAATTAACAATTATATTACATTATCAATTATACTTCATTACATCAGTCAGGTAGTGTTTCTCCAAGTACAAATACACAATTATCAAAGAGATGATACAGTCTTCCCTCCTTAAGCTGAAAAGGCTGAAGTATTATAATCAAAACTGGCCTTGAAATCACCTTGTCATGTTATTAAATGGTTCAATGGTACTTATCACAACAGTATTATTTTTGAGAGAAGGCAAAAACATTTAGTTTGAAATACAGCTTTAAGCATTAAAAAAATTGCCTAGTCCTTGGTGGGTTGCTTCTTTTTTCTGAAGTTGAACTGAGGTTGTTAATCCAAGTAATTTGCACAATTGTGATTAAATAAATGAATGATAAATATTAAACAGCATAATGCACAGCTTCTTTTAAAGGAAGGATCTGTTTAGTTATGATGGCAGAGGCAAACTGTCTTCTCTCAAATCGAAGGTACAGCAACATCCTTTGTTTCTGCGGTTTTAAGCAAAATATCTCTTCAAGCATTTTAATTTTTTCTTAGCACCTTGTTAATGATAAAAGAAAATACAGTGCTTCAGCTGTAATACAGTCCATCTGATGGCATGATAGTGCCCCATTTTGCAGGACACAGGCCACTTGTTACCTTTTCCTTAAATAGTCCTTAAAGTTCACGGTTGATATTCAGACCCAGCTGAAAACTTACTTAGGCCTGTGCTTGAAATATTTTCTTCTAGTATTTATAAAACATCAATGTGATTTTATTTGGAGAATGTTCTCTCTACCACTTAGCTTCAGACCCTCTAAATAATTAGTATTTGATGTGAAAGAAATAGTAATGAATAACAGAAAGAAACAATAATTCATTTCCTGTGGGAAAATGGAGTATTTCAAGTATACAAAACAAATTCTACATTTAGGAAAATTGCATGTCTGCTTCTGCCTTGGCATTCTTAATGGCAATTCACCAGCCTCTTTTGATAAAATCTTTTTGCTGAGTATGATGACCAATCATACGTCAAAACAGTGCTATTGGGAAGCAAAGGATATTGCATTGCAAGGACTAGCAATTTATAACTCATTACAGTTCTTTTAGTAATAATAGTACAAAAGCAGTAATTCTGATTAAACTTTCTGGAGTTCTTTGTCAGGGTTCATTCAGTAAACAAAGTTGTAACACTGGCAGCTCAGTATTGTGGAACACTATATTTTCTTTTCTGTTGGGGGAGATGCTTTTCTCTTTGAAGACAGACAAAACATGTCCCAGCTCAACTGGAAATGCCAGATTTATAACTGTTTTATTAAACATTATCTCCTTTTTAGAAATTTTTTTTATTTCAATGTTTTCTTTACTGAAAAACCAGTTCTCTTGAAAGTGAGTGGGAAATACTTAGTGCTTTCATGGTTAATACTTATTAGTTGGGTATCTTATGCAATTAACATTGTGTGATTTTTCTCCTGTATTTTGTCATTTTTTTCACAACAGCAGTGAAAATAGTGAAATTTTCACAAAAGTTAAAATCTTGTCATTTATTTCACAGTTGTAAAATACATATCTTTCCTGTTTCCATCAACTATATTTTTATAATCTCTGCCTGTCTTAATACACACTTAACTGTTCCTTTGACTAGACAGATTCCCTAAGAGCTACTAATTCAGACTAAGCTTAGCAGCAACTATCTTTCAACTCGTTCTGTAAAGTAGTACAAGGAGGACTTTGAATCAGTATTTCTTGCTTACCTAGGAGACTCAGCATATTAACATCACCTGTTCAGTAAAAACAAATGGAATCTTTAATGATTTAGAACATACTAAAATGCCTCGTTTACAATATGTTACATTAAATAATATAGTTCTTTCATACATTAATTGTCTTTTTTATGCCAGCCATTATACTCATGGTTGTTCCTGATTTCTTCGTAGTTCAAAGGAAGGAGGAGCAGTTAAGCTATGGGATCAAGAGCTGAAACGATGTCGTGCCTTCAGACTAGAGACAGGACAAATGACGGACTGTGTTCGCTCAGTTTGTAGAGGCAAGGTAAAGAAAGCATCGTGTCTTTAAAATAAAGCTTATAATTTGTGGATTGATCTGTAACATTTAAAATATGATAAATTGCTTCCTCCTCTTATAATTAGGATTTGAAATTAAAGATTGAGCTAGAAGGTGTCTACAACTGATTTTACAGCAGAAAAAAAAAAACCTACTTTGGGAGATCTTAGCCTTACTTAGGATACTATTCTGTATATATTTTTATTAAAGACTAACTAAGGATTTCTCTTCTATTTTCTCTTCACACTTCAAATAACTGACTTACAAGCAATAACTCAACTAGCATCATGATTTATATACAGCTTTGTACTTTAATAAATCATAGAGGAGTTTAAAAACTAAATTATCTTTGTCTATTTGATTATTTTATTTCAGCAAACCTTCTTGACAGAACTATAGCTTTAGATTGTATATTTATTACTGTTCATCACAAGTAGTTTATGTATTATATCAGAGATAATTCTTTCACTGTTGTTCAAGGGGAAGATTCTCGTTGGGACAAGAAATGCCGAAATAATTGAAGTTGGAGAGAAAAATGCTGCATGTAACATTCTAATTAATGGTCATATGGATGGACCAATCTGGGGCCTAGCAACACATCCTTCCAGAGATTTTTTCCTTTCTGCTGCAGAAGATGGCACAGTAAGACTCTGGGATATTGCTGAAAAGGTAGGTTTTGGAGAATAGTTGTTGTTTAGGGAAAAAAAAAAAATCCTAGACTTGTGGTGGTGAGGACTTGAAACTTGGTTTTTAACATATTCTGAGAATAATCTATCTCATAGTGGCAAACTGTTAGCATAAGGTACTTTTGAAATATGAACAAATGGAAATATTTACTCTTCTGGGTTTTTATTTCTTCACAGAAGATGCTGAACAAAGTCAGCTTAGGTCACGCAGCTCGTACTGTTTGTTACAGCCCAGAAGGTGATATGGTAGCTATTGGCATGAAAAATGGAGAATTTATTATCTTGCTTGTGACGTCTCTAAAAATTTGGGGGAAAAAAAGGGACAGAAGATCAGCGATTCAGGATATCAGGTCAGAAAATATAATGCCTTTGTCTATTGTAGTATTCTAGAAATCTGTATTATTTTGATTTTTAAAAATACAATTTTATGTTCTGAGGAGCATTGCAATGATACTTCAGAGAGCTGGAATCAATGAGTGAATTGTGGAGCGTGTGTGATTACTCTGATACCAAGAATAGAAAGGAAGAAGGAGGTACATGAAGATAAGAGAAAGCGATCAGTCAAAAACCAGGCAGTACCACAGGGCGAGTGTCAGATGATATTGCCAAGGATTAGTTAAAATGAAGGGAGAATGGGGAAGTAAATGGACAATAGGAAGAGACCATCCTAATCAGGGGGCATCTGAGAAGGTGTGAAAAAGAGCAAAGTGAGATGATGTGTAGGAGGTAAAATGAGATCAGAAGTTTACAGACTGGATTGTGAGACAAGGAAATGCCTGCCTGTCAGTTTGCTCTTTGTTGTGTTTTGTTAGAGAGGAGTTAGCAGAAGTAAAATTTTGCTTCTGTTCCCTGAGTGGAGGACAAGACTGTTCCTTCTGTGAGATAAATTGATCATGATTGGCTAAGGGAAGCTTCTGGAGAGCAAAGTAGGATGAGTGGGAGAAATATCAGCAAACAGGGACCTTGCTGCAGGAAGGCAGAAGAGCCCTGCCTAGGGATTAGAGGGTTGCTGGAATCAGAAAGCTGTCCAAAGGTGTGTCTCAGAGATAACAGAAATGAAGAAACTTCCCTAGTAACACAGAAGGGGCTGTGAGGAATTTGTTCAGCTCAGGAAGCTACTGAGTTTCAAGACTAGAAGGGAAAATTGGAGGAAAGAAACCACTGTGCAAAAGATATATTGGGTAGATGAAAGGTTTGATTTCACATCTTTTTATTCAGTACATTTCATCTAGAAGGTCTGGCTTTTCTTTATTTACAGCATTTCATTTTTCTAGTGTGTAGCCTTGTAAGTATAGCGTTAAAGTCATCAGGGGCATGTCACAAAGTTGTTAGACCGTTAAGATGGTAATGAGATCAGATAATGAACAGAGTTATTCCAGATATGTTCCCAGTTCACTTATATGTGACAGCTGTACCAAAATTATTGCCACCTTCTACATATAAGTTCCCTGAAAATTCTGTTTCAAAAGTTATTTTGCTTAGCAGATGAAATACTCTGCCTCTCTCTTCGGATCTGGATAGCAGATACTTGAAATGCAAATTTACCCTTGCTTCGCAAATATTAGAATCTGTTGCAAGTGCCAACCTGTGTTCATAAAACCCTTTTATCTGTTCAGGTTTAGCCCAGATTCTCGTTATTTAGCAGTCGGTTCCAGTGAGAATGCAGTGGATTTTTATGATCTGACTTTGGGTCCCACATTAAATCGAGTCAGCTATTGCAAAGATATCCCAAGTTTTGTGATCCAGATGGACTTCTCTGCAGATAGCTGTTATCTCCAGGTATCAGTCATTACTTGCTCAAGATACTGAATGAAAAACATACTCATGATAGATACTCTGCAAGTATTCTGCTTTGACAACTGCTAAGTTTTGTAATGAAATGTTGGAATAGTAGGTTACTGTTACTTTGTTGTAGTGATAAGTGGATGATGAAAATAGTTATCCTGGATATTAAATACAAGAAATAAGCATAGAAACAAGAAACAGATTTCAAGATCACTTTAATGTGTCTCCCTGCCTTTTTGATGCTGATGGGCTATCTTAGAAGAGGGTTGAGTACAGTCTGTCATTCTGTAAGCCCCAGGGACCTGTGAATTCTTCATATCCCTGACCAGAGTAGTAGCATTACGCGTTGTTTCAGTGCTAGCTGTCGTGGAGCAGCACCAAAATCATGGTGTTACGACTCCGGGCCACAGGGCTCAAGGCATTTCTTAAAATCAAAATCAAAATAAAGCAGGCATACTTTGCTTTCTATATTTTGTTCACATCTGAGAGGAGGATTAAGCTTCTTCCACTATCAAATCAACATCTACAGGCTGAGAGGAATACCTTTGTTTCAGTTTTAAAGATACAAGTTTATTTTGCCTTATTTACTTATACACACACACTTATGCTAATACACACAGTATATACAAAGAATTAATATGTGCAGAATGTGAGATGTTTCAATTATTTTTTTATTAATCAGACATTTTAAAATTTAAGATTTCTTACACTTTCTCACTGTTGCTTTATGCTTGTATAGAATTTTGAGAATCTTCAACTCATTGAGCAAGTTTTATTAATAGCTAAGTTACAGAGTAAAAGATAACTATCACAAAAATGCTTTTCAAAGCTTTAGAGTTGTATTTTCATCTTTTCAAACAAGTTCATGTATTCTACGGTCTCTGTGGTCATCTCAAAGGTCTCTACTGGGTCTTACAAGAGGCAAGTCTATGAAGTGCCTTCAGGAAAACAGCTTGTGGACCAGGCTGTGATTGACAGAATAACATGGGCTACTTGGACAAGGTAAATGATTCACACATTTACACCTGTTAAAACACTTGTAACTTCCAGGAGAAGCACCTACTGTTTAAAAGTGTATTTCATCCCTTCAGTTAGATATTTTCTTTTAACACACCCATCTGCTCTGGCAACGGATCAGGTGAGTACAGTACAGCAAAAGACAGTGCATAGCAGATTCCCTCAGTAGAACATGAGGTGTTTGACCAGTGAGGATATCCAGCAAAACCTGACCTCTCGTATGTGTGCCTTTCTATTTGCTGTGTGTCTCTAGTTTCCTTTGATATATCTCTAGCTGCCTCAGTAGTTTTTCATTGCACTGTGCAAATTACCTGGAATACTGCACTATTTACTTCAAAATAGCAATTTGGGGGTAAGAGTACAGAGAAAATTAAAACATATCAAAACATGAAAAGACAACACAAGACTGTGATAATTCAAGTTTTATTTCCAGTATTACACTAATGGTATCTGTGTATTAAAGTTGCTATTAATATTTGCATATTAAAAGGTACACAAAAGTACTTTTAAATACCTTAAAGTTATTATATTTCATTCAAAATAGACTTGGAAATTATGTGAAGAATGATACCATATTTTATTTTTATTTCACATTTAAATGATTTATTTAATATTCTATGGAAATCTAATTTCCTGTGCCTTATTTCAGGCTCCTTTGCCTGCTTTCAATTATTGTCCTCTGATTAGCACCCTGAGACAAAAATTGAGAATAAATACTTGAAAATTTTCCACACATGAACCACTTTAAACAATAATAATCCTGACTATTTGCAGCAAGACATGGCTAAAACTGCGACCTTTTCAGAGGGCTCTGAAAGACTCATTTTACTTGCTTTCTGTTTTCTGTTTGGGTAATCCATTTTTGTCACCTCTTTGATACAAACCAAGAAACCTGTGTTTTCTGACCCAATTCAGTACGTCTGAAGTAAGTAATTCCTTTTTGAATGTAGTGTACTGTGCTCTGATTTGGAGGGCAAGAATCACAGAAAAATTTCCAAATCATTCACCTATTAACAAATAGGTGTTTCTGTGTGTTCTTGGAAGTATGCAAATACATTATAAGAAGAGCTGAATAGAAAGTTACTTTTCACAAGGCTTTGCAAAGGAAATTTTCTGTGTCTGGTTTGGAATCTTAAGATAATTATGTTTCCTGTTTAGGACCATTTTTCTCTCTCTTTCTGATTATAATGATCTTCACTGGACTTAAGGAAACTTTTCATCTAATTAATACAGAAATGTTACAGAATCAACAAAACATAGTTATAATGAGAACACACAAAATTTTATTTTCCAAAAGCTGAAACTTACTCATCTGATGCTTATGCTGTGACATTCTATTTTTAATTGTCCTTTCTGTATTCACTTCTTTGACAAATGCCTCACTGGACAATATTAATACTATTGATTTTTACCACTGCTTCTTAGTGTTGTCATGGGCCACGTTATTTTGGGAATTATATTACTGAATCAGTTTCAGAAGCAATTATGGAATGATACAAAATTAATTACAGAGTAAAACCTGTACGAGATGTGTATGTGTAAGAACAAAATGTAAAAATTACATTTTTATAAAAACAGTTACAGTATGAGAGCTGCTTACTGTTTCCTTATGCTATTTATTTTGCTGTAGTTTTCAAAAGAATCTTCTGCTCTTCTGTTTCAGTGTTCTAGGGGATGAAGTAATTGGAATCTGGTCCAGGCATGCTGAAAAAGCTGATGTAAATTGTGCCTGTGTCTCTCACTCGGGAATCAATCTTGTAACAGGCGATGATTTTGGCATGGTCAAACTGTTTGACTTCCCATGTCCTGAAAAATTTGTAAGAACTTGTTTTTGCATTGTTACAACAAGTACTGTTGGTATTATAGTCTTGTATTGTTTCTGTAGAAGACGTATGATGGGAAGTATTTCCTCCTCTAAATTTGTAGCTTTTTAATGCATCTATGTAACTTTATCTCTATAGTCTCATAAGCATGCTTCACCTCAAAGTTTTTCTACCATTTTGTCTAACAGCTGTTCCTATAAGCTCTTGTAGGTGTTAATATTGTCTGCCAGTCTGCATTAGCATAGTGCCTTCATACTGAAAATCTCAAAGCCCTTAGTTTTATTTATCCACGTCTCCAATCTCCATTTGACAGATGAGGAAGACAGCTGGTAATTTTGGTCCCATCTGTGTATTTCCATGGATGAAGAGTTTACAGATTTTTCACTAACACTAGCACAGTTAATTTTCAAGATTTGGGACTGCACAGTGTAAACTGCTTACACACTTAGAACAAAAATATAATTTTTTTCAGTGTTAGGAATTTTACACAAAATTTACAGGTTAATCATGTGACAAGATATATTTCATTTTATTGTGTTAACTTGAGCATTGTTCCCAATATGCAGGTGCTGCCTCATTTGGTGACAATTTAATCCGCATCACAGCTCAATAGTAGTTCTCCTTCAGGAGATCTTTCACTTTTGAAAACCTATGTTACATTCTGAATAATATAAATACGTGATGCAATAAAAAGGTAGATGAAAACACGCATGTCTTGTTTGATTTAGGACACAGAGTATTTAGACTCTCTCATTTTATTGTTGGGGTTTTGGTTTTTTTTCAGGCAAAACACAAACGGTTTTTAGGTCACTCTGCCCACTTAACTAATATTCGATTTACAAGTGGAGACAGATACGTGGTCAGTGCTGGAGGGGATGACTGCAGGTATGTATCCTTTCCATTATTGTCACAAAGTACACAGCAGTGGACATGGACAGTCCGTAACAGTATAAAGCTCAAGTTCAGAGTCTTCATCTTTTTATCTGTGTGCTTGCTTTTCTGTTTGTATATAAAGAGACGGATATTTGCAACAAAATAAATAGCCCAGATGTTAATATCAACAGTTAAGATTTAATAAATTAAAATATGTTTACATCTGTATTCAGAGTATCATACTTTTAACTGAAATTTTTCTTTTGACTGTATTAGCTATTTCTTTTAACAACATTGTAGTCTTTTGTATCTCATATTTAATATGTTTTTGATAACACAGCTTATTTGTTTGGAAATGTGTGCATATGCCTCATTGAGAGAGACATGGGAGACTTGCAAAGAGGACACTGCATGAAGTACCAGGCATGAAATACCCAGGATTGCAATGTGACATTCTACTGTGCCCTGCATGCATAAGAAATGGTGCTGATCCAAGACACAGAGCAATCTGTCTCTGAAAGACAAGTATCTAGAGTCTGTCAGAAGGATGGACTGTCACAAATATGCTGAGGCCATTAGATTTGCTTCAGTATCGGATAATCCGGGTTTGTATTTCACTCACTGCCAGATGTTGAAAATTAAATACATGGATAAAAGGAAAAAGTGAATTGTTAATCAATGTACAGTTCCACAGTAAGATCCTGGGGTTTTAATCAAGAGATGTTATTTCTGACCCAGTGCTGTACATTGATCTATTTTCAGCATGAATGTTTCTCCTATAAGTTTTGGGGTCTGAATATCATCGAAAAAAAGAATATTCTGTATTTTATTACTGAAAGAAACCATATATTAACTCTTAAGTATATAGTATTTTAATAAATGTTTAATTATTATAATGGAAATGATATTTCTATGAATGGTCGAAAGGAAACATCATCTCATGAAGCAGAAAATAAGAGAGCTGATTCCTTAGGACTTAGAAATATTTCTATATTTAGAGGCCTGGATCACAGTCATGTCTAGTGAAAGCCATTGGATATGCATGATCTTCATGGCTAATTTAGTGTTTTTGTTGCACTTAAACATTAAATTAGTTCTGTGAGCAAAAATAGATTTGCTCACTTTGCGAGTGCCTTGCCCACAACCTAAAAGTCTAACTCCAATTTTTGCCTTGTGAATAAAAGTATTCTCAGTGGAAGAGAGATTATTGCTGTGTTACTTGACTGGGCTGTTAGCCTCTCTGCTGGAAATGTGGACTAGGGTGAGGATTTTATAGTCTTCATAATTGATAAAGCTTGGGTTGTCACCAGTTGCAAAAATAGAATTTCATAGCAATATGGATTGATTTTATTTTCTCATAGGGGGGATTCAGAGAGAATATAAACTTTCCAAACATTATATTTTGTACATTTGAACTTTTTAACAGAGTTAGGACTAGCTGAGAGAGGTGTCTGCTCAGATTTCTCTCCCAGTTGTAAAAAATATCCAATCATACGCTTCTTTGAATGGACCTGCTGTCACTTCTAGCATAAGTGCATTTATTCTATCCTGCAACATAACTGAGAGACTAAGTTGAAAAAACATTTCAGTGATAATGAAAACCTGAACAAAGCTGTTTTGGGTACAAGTGAGGAAGATTTAATCAGCTGTTTGTCTAGATCATGTCATAGAGATGCATTACAGACTGAACCTGATTTTTAATCAGTGCAGTTAATTTTCATGCAACATAGAAGGGAACAGAAGTCACTAATAATCAGCACTACTCTCATAATGACATTCTGCTGTGAATGTCGTGTGCTCTTTTTCTCTGTGTAAGCCAGCATTGCTTTAACAATGGCATTTGTTTAGGTTAGTCAGTAGGCTTTGATATTATTCACGGCAGCAACCTCTTGCATTCTCTTACGCCAGATAAAAGTAAAAAAGAAATAAACCTCATCTCTTTTTGTAAGCATCTTGCATGCATGGTGGTTATAGAGGGAATAGGAGGGCTTGCATATAGAAGAGAAGGGGAAGAAAAGTTAATGAGCCAGACTTCCATGCTCTCCTAGGTCCACAAATGCTTGTTTTGTGCTATACAAAGCTACTTACCCAATGGTCTTAGAGAATATATTTTGTATATCGAGCTATAACAATATTTATTTTACAGAAGTTGATGAACTAAACAATTATCAGGTGTCTCAGCATGATGGTTCTTAGCAAAGTCTTGCCAGTCATGCAGCTGCTCTTTCTACAGGAGCAAAAACTCTGTAGATTTGGTCATGAGTGTACAGGGAGATCTTGCTCCTAACGTTTTTGACTTTAGGGGAATTGCATATGAGAATTGAGATTAGACCTGATCTGTCTCATAACCTTGTTGCCTGCCTGCCTGTTTTATATGAAAATTAGTATCTGGCATTTAAATCTTACCTATGCCAGAGAAGTCAGTTGCAGTGTCCTATTCTATAGCTGTGATTCTATCCCTTGTTAAACACATCTGTGCAGGACTTCTTGACTTGAAGTAAGATTTGTCCTGCCTCTATTTTAAAGTTGCCTTTCATCAGTTCAAGTTGGATGGCTGTTAAGAGCTCCCTCATAGTCTGTCCTACTCAGACTGCCAGATCAAAGTCCCAATTTTTCTGCCTCTGAGTTTTCCCCTCAAAATCCTAGGCTCAGGGTCTCCCAGCCTCATGATCTTCTGTAGGCCTTCACCCAATGAAAGAGGTATGTGGACTATCAAAGGGTTTGTTCCTCAGATCTCCGTCACTGGTCATGTCCTCTTCTCCGCCTTCTCCCCCCTCCCTTCATTAATGCTGTGCCTCTCCACTGATAATTTGTCCATTGGTGCTTTTGTCCTGAGGAATCTCAAATGCCATGCCAGCGGTGAAGTACCAGCAAGAAGCTGACGGGCAAATGGCAGCAGGGCTGCCCGCAGTGGTGCTAGGCTGATAGCTGAAGTGTGGAAGTCTGAGCCTCCAGATCTCCCTGCTTCTTCACTCTCTTCCAAACCTCACCACTACTGTAAAGGGCTGGGATGGGAGCTGGAGGCTGAGGAGCTCTTTAAAAACAAAACTATATCAGCCTTGTTCCTCCTATTGCAGCCAGTATTGGTAGCTGCTGTTTTCCCTGGCAAACTGCTCAGTGGTTGGCCAGGTAAAATGGGGTCAGCCAGCTGGGAACGTTCATGAATGTTGAGGAGAGGAGTGGGTAGAGCCTCAGTTGCAGCTTTCTTCCTGAGGACAAGTTGGAGCACATTTTGTAGGACAAGCTGGGATTCTCTGCTGAAGAGAACACCTGGCTGTAAGCATGGTTAAAGATGGCAGCTTTGTGGGTTTTTTGGTCTTTTTGTCTGTGATGGTGCTTGTTACTGTGCCTCATTTGCTGTTTACATTAAACGCTACTCTAGTAACTTGCTAATTGTTGCCACGCGTGCTTGAAGCACGTGTATACAGGAACGGGCTGCCTGTTTCAGTAGGCAGTGGGAGCTCGTGACTGATTGCTCAGCAGAAAAGGCAGAGGATGAAATAACCCCATAGGATAGGTCAGGGAAGAAGCTGGAATGTGGAGGGACTGGTGGCAGCCTTTTGTTTGGAAGCATTAGAGAGAAGAAATGTGGGCAGGAAGGCTCTGTCTGAAGCTGGAGAAAGCCTTTTCTGTGATTATACAGCACCAAGGAAGGGGAGGCAAAAGTTTTTTGTGTAATTTAATCACTTATAGTGGATGATTTCGTTCTCTAGCTTAATTGTCTTTCTAACTCTTTTTCTGGCTACAGCAAACATACATCTTTGGGATCTTTAAAGTCAGCAATATTTTTTGTAATAAGAGAAATAAACTAGAGAACTGATTCAATAACAGCAAAATGACATTTCACTTAAAAAAATAAATGTGCCCTTGAAAGCTATTTAAGTGTGCTTAGAAAAAAGAGAAGGAGAGAAGGAAAATCCAGCTCCTGGGAGCAAACAAAAATTATAAATAAACATATTTAGAACTGAAAATTGCTATAGTGCAGGAAGGGAGGAACACAGTTGAGATTAAGTCAGGGAGAACAAATCAGCCAAATGTATTGAATCATTTAGACTTGAAATCTTAATTTTTTTTATTCTTAAGGAGGCAGTCATTGTATATGACTTTCTGATTTTGATAGGGAAGGCAAGAGATGGTGTAAAAGTAAAGATAAACCATTTCAGGAAATTAAGGCTACTTTATCACTTGTTGACAGCCAAAGGAAAGCATGCATTCAGAGTAACTTCTGACTTTGCTCAGTATCAGGGTTTCAGTATTAGTATCAGGGTCATTTCAGAGTAAGTCTGAACTTCATACAAGTCGGGTTAGTGCTGACCTGCAATTGTACCATCAGAAAGCAGACACACTGCAGACAAGTTATCTCCTGGATCTAGAAACTAGATCAAAATAAAGGACTTCAATACCAAGAGCAGGACTTTGATAGCATTCAGGAGTGACTTAGTTTAAAACCGTGATCCACTTCTCTCAGCTGCTGCCTAAACCCTGCTATTTGACTTGCAGGTTTGCCAAGGCAAACAGTGCCCATCTTTCAACAAGCCCTGAGTGTCTGCCTGTGCAGCACCTCACCTGCTTTCTGGATTGCACCCAACAGTGCTCAAGGCTGGATTTCACTCTAGGCCTATGCACTGGAGTCCCTTATTGGACTTGCTGTGCATGGTATAGTAGTGTGACAAGCAAAGGATCTTGGTTTCAAATACAGTTCTTAAATGGACAAGGTGACATGTTTCCGTATTTCATTATCAGTGTCACAGATTTGACAAGCCTTAAAAATATTTCTTTTTCCTAATTCTATTAGCATAAATTATAGATAAATGTCATCAGTGTTTTGGACAAAGTGAATCATCCTGTAGACTCTACAGAAAGGGAAGTAAGATTGCAAGTCACAAAATAAATTACCACATCAGTGATTTTAACATCACTAGCTGTACTGCATTTGCTTACTCTTTTGTTCTCCTGGTTTTGTTTTGCTTCCTTGCAATCTGCTCTGTTTTACTAAAGTTTATAGCACCATTCAGTTTTTGCTCATGTGGATAGATACGTGAGCTTGCCAAAGCCTGCTATGTGTTCTTTATACCAATCACTGTGGTGTGGTTACACCAAGCCTGTTTCTTTGGTTGTCTCCAGATTCAGCAGAGATTCTGCTCTTCAATTAGCTTTGACTTCAGACCTAAACTCTGCATATCTCATTTCAGAAAAAAAAAAGAATAGTTTTAGGTGTATAATACACATAAAAGCCACAGTAGCTTTCCTTGCCAAAATCATTCATAAGTAACTAAAAATTATTAGGTGGGTTTGGTGGGGGGTTTTCTCTGGTCTACTTGATGCTAGAACAGGTAACCACTCGACATCCCCTTCTCAGATTACCAACAGCATACCAGTCATAACCTTGATCTGGTTTTTCTGTTGACTGTTAAACCAGCAATCCAACCGATTCACTTTTTCTTTGGGAAAAGAAAAAAGAGGGAAAAAAGGGCATGGAACGTGTTCTCTTCCCCCCCCCCCCCAATGTAAAATAAAATAACAAGAAAGTGTAAGGTCTGAGCATGGTGACGATAGCCAGTTCTCGTAATTTCCACTTCTTTTTGAAATTATGGAACATAACAAACAGTAACAGGAAACCACTAAATATAAACCCAGAGGAGAAAGAAAGGAAAACAAAGGAAAACAGGAAGGAATGCTCATAAATGGGCAAAGGCAGTACCAAAGAACCAACATGGGGGGTGTGGGTGAGGAGTCGTATCACTTTCTGGCAAACATTTTGTTTCAAATCGGAAGTATTCTGTGGCTGGTTGCGGAGTTTAAGGACTGGAGAGCAGTAGAGCTCTCAGGGAAGGGCTGCAGGCAACTTCGTTTGCTGTGGTTTTGGGAAGATGCAGCTGCTCCCATTCATTGCTCTTTCCACTCCCATACCTACGGGACAACCATATAGTGCAGCAGCTAACACAGACTAACCACTGTTCTAGTGTATGCATGTTGGTAACAAAGAAATACTGTAAATATAAAAATGCTATGTAGTACTGAGAGCTCAGGTAAAAGTTTAAGGGTGTATTTTAAAATGCTACTTACCTTTCCCACATAAACCAATCATGGATTGTTTTAATAGGCCTCTTCTAATTTATCCATATTTTAGTTTCCTGTGCAACTGGGCTTAAATGTGTTCTTTAAACAAAAAATACTAAACCAAAGAAATACTACACTTTAGAAAACTCTTCAGAACCAAGCTGTATCAACTACTGCCTCTTTAATTTCTTTCCTAAGGAAACATTAATCACCAGTTCTTGGTTCTGTTCCCAGACATGCACAACATTCTTCACTGTGAGGGTGGTGAGGGACTGGCACAGGTTGCCCAGAGAGGCTGTGGATGCCCCATCCCTGGCAGTGTTCAAGGCCAGGTTGGATGGGGCTTTGGGCAACCTGGTCTAGTGGAAGGTGTCCCTGCCCATGACAGGGGGGTGGAACTAGATGGTCTTCAAGGTCCCTTCCAACCCAAACCATTCTATGGTTCTGTGATTGAAGATGACACACATTAAGGCTACGGCCTGTATTTGTTCCATTTATCTTGTGGTGTGATGGAGAAAGGTATCTGCAGAGGGAAATTCAGATGATAGGTGAGCTGAATTTTCCTTCGGTGGTTCCTTGCCTGAGGCCTCCAAATATAGGTATAAGTACGTCAGGGAAGGTCAATGTAATCTAGGCCTATGAATAAATTAGTAAAGTTCTTGATTTTATCCCATAATAAACCATTACAAAATAAGAAAATAATTGTCTTAAGGTAAACTTTATGTAAAAAAAAAATGCAAACTCATTACAGATGCCGCTTAGACAACTGAACTGGACTTTTACCTGTAGCAACTCTTTGCAAGACATGTAAAATCTGTGCACAAATAGCTGGGCTGATGCTTCTCCACCTTCTAGAGGACAGTTGAGTTTGGGACAATGAAAGGTAGTACGTTCCTGTCGCTCGGTGTGTTTGGATTTCTCTTCAAAAAGCCAAAATATGAGTTTCCTGAGTTTCTGTTGCTTGTTGTGGGATAACTTCAAGACCTTAGAACGTGATTTTGCTCTTAGTAGTACATATCTTGCTCAGTTTGGGCACAGATGTCATGTGAGAGCTTATTTAAAAACAACAACAACAAAAAAACCCACCAAACCAAAACCAACAAAGCTCAAACTTCTGGTTCTTAAAGATATCCCCCAAATTATTGTCACGTTTGTTGCAGTGATGTAAAGATGTGTCTGATTCACACCATTCTACATTCTTAAAGGAAAGCAGGTTGTACCCACTTAACTATTAAGTAAGTGGGCCCAACATAGCAGGTGTTTTAAACTAGAGGATTAACGTCATTCATGCTTCAGTTTTTCATAAGATTAATTCTTCTTTTGCGGGGGACAAATGCTGCTATCCCATCATTGTATGTAACTGCAGCTTTCAGAAAGCTGGTGCCATCTTCAGCTGGTCTCAGTGGGGCTGGGGCTGGAGACAAGTGCTCAAGGAAAAAAGTGTAGATTATTGAAGCAAGTATTGCACTGGTGGGTTCTGAAGAAGGGAGTTAGTGGGCGTATTTTAGTTTCAGTCCTCTGCAGGATTATAAGCGTTTTGAGGGGAAGGAAAAAAAAAAAGTTTTTCGTGTAAAATACTGCAATTATTCATTCATTAGCTTTGCCATTACTCTTCTTTTTTCTTTTTTTTCTTTCCCACAGGAGCCCTTAACCCAACTCCCCCCCTCCCAACCCCCAAATAAATATTTTTTCAAATGTAGCGGCTGTGAGAGGTCAGCCAACTTTAGCCACAGCTGTACTGTTACTATAGTGATTTACAATACAAAGCATTACGTTGCTGAAAATTAATTTTCTATTAACTTAGTTGCAAATTCTTGAGATTGGGGCTGGGGGGGGGGGGGATATCTTTCCATGCCCAGAAGATAAAAAATAGTTCCAATACCTTTTTCTGGCACATTACTTAAAATCTGAGTAAGTGATATTCAGCTATGGCACTGTAAATGGTACTTCTATAACTCCCTGATTTTTTCAAACACCACTCACAGCCGGGACATGCTCTATACTGTATTCTTTGGGAATTTATTAAATATAGTTTCTAAAGAAACTCCAAGCATGAACACAGGCACAAATTGCATGAAAAAAATAGAGTTTTCTGTACTTTTGTGAAACGTTGGTGCTGTTGGGTAGTACTTTCCACATTTTTGGTCTATTTTTCTTTTACTTCCTACTACTTATCATTGTGTTGTGGTTTTAGGTGCAAAATAGTGGTTTTTTTTTTTAAAAGAAAAGCAGTATCTGGTAATTATAAGCTTCATTTATGCTTTTTAGTTCAGTTACAGGTATACAGCATATTATATTAAGTAATGGGGAGAAGCTGCGTTACTAATTTGTGAAGAAAGTTAATGCATTTTTAATGTAAAAATCTCGTGTAAGAATACACTCGACACCACAATGATCTTAAATCTTAAACTAATGTAACAATCTAAGTAAATGCATTAGAACCATTCCCTTTAAAAATACATACACTTTTAGCTTTGTGGCTTGGTTTATTCACTTTTTTTTAGCAGAGAAAAAGCAGCAGCTTGCCTTATGCTAAACACTGTACAGTAGGCTATAAAACATCAAAGCTGTTGAAACTCAGCAATGGAGGTAGTATTAGTTTGTTGCTGCCCTTACAAATTACTATGATGTCCTCATCTCACACTGAACAGGAAAATAGCTTCATGGTGGCAGTTACTTCTGAAAGGGACGGGTAATGAAGGCATTGGAAAATTCTATAGAAAAATAATGTAATTTGAAGTCTTTCATCTGGGAATCCATTTCAGCATTACTCCGTACAACGCACGAGCCCATCTTCTGCTCATCCACTCCCCTGTCAGGTCACCTTAGGAAAATATTTTACTCTAGTCCTTTTAAGCTTAAATCCAGTTGTCTGTTCAGAGTTGTTGTGTTTCATTATGGAGTGTTTCAGATAATCCCTCTTGCTTTAACAAAAAAAAAAAAAAAAAAGAAAAAAAAGGTATTTTAAACTAGTCCAAAGGTATGGTCATGTATTACTGTAATAAGGATCATGGTTTTAAGTGTACTCCATTTTAGTTTCCACCATGAACATCTAATCCCTGTAACAATGTTGTATGTTTATTTAAAGTATATATATATATATAAAAAAAATTAAATGTAAGATTTTTGCATTAAGATTTTTTTAAATTTGAATATGAACTTTGAGTACTTTATTTCACACAAAAAAAAATTAAAAATACTTTCCTGGAGTGTTAAGTTTCAGAATTCAAGACTATATTTGTCAAATTTAAGTTTAAAATATGTAGCTAACATTGTTTTCTGATATTGACTGTAAATATTTGTAAAAAGAAATTCTTTTGTATATTTTTGTGAAAATGTAGTTCCCCAAAAGATAAAGAAGATTTAATAAAAAAGTGCATCTATGTTATGGCTCAATACTTTTCATTGTTATAATATCACTTAAACATATTATGGTCACCTCCTGGGATTATTTTTTGCAATGTAACTCACAGGAACTTTATCAAATGAGATGAGATAATTACAGAGTAGGCCCAGTAGTCAGGTGTACTGGAACAACAACAACAACAAAAAACAACAAAAAACAACACAAAAACAAAACCAAAAAAACCCCAACACCCCCCCCCCCAAAAAAAAAACAAAAAAAAAAAAAACAAAAAAAAGAGTTATTCAGAAGGAGATTCAGAGAGGTACTTTCTAGCTTCCTGGTATAAAATGGAGACATCTGAAACCATTTCTTTTCAAGTGAAGCAGTATTTAATTTCATAGGCTTCTTAACGGGAACACAGTATCACTAATTGTTTAATTAATTGTTCTTGCTTATGAAGCATTTTTGTTGCCTTGTCTTTGTTTTTTCAGCATTTGAGAAAGTATCATCAGGGGTATGATGACTATTAATGGAAAAAACGCTCAAAAGACAAACCATCTACTTGCTTTTTCCCTGTGAGTGTGTGAAGAGTTCAGTCACTGTTTGCCAGGACATCAGTTCAGTTGTATGCATTGTACCAAACATTTGCCATATGATCTGACTACAAGAATAAGCTAAGTCCTTCTGATGACACACACTTACTTATTTCTTCAACACACCTAATCTTAAGCAAGAAACATTACCCAAACAGAACACAAAATGTGCTTTGAAAGTTTTTAATGGAATTTAAAGTAAAACTTTTCTTACACAGACATTTTCTTCTTACAGCGTAAAAAAAATGTAAAATTGCTCAAACTTACAAACTTTGAAAATTGGAGACATTTCAAGTATGCAATCAACTTCATCTTATGAAAACAATGTATATTAAAAGTTCAAAATGCATGATTTTTTCTAACATCCTGTGCCCCTGGCAGTTAATCTTCCTTTCCGCTACTGTCCAAAGGAGGCAAAGTTCAGTCCGAGGTTGTATCAGGATCATTCACTGAGGGGAAGGAGACAAACAATTCACTTTTACTTAGGTAACACTCCTGCCACTCTGTAAAGAGGATTTGAGAACTGATTTGCATCCTACCCCTGCAATGATTAAGACCGTTGCAGATGAGATTAGTTGGAGAGAAAGGCTCACATGATTTGACTATCTTTCAGACAGGCCAATGACTGCAGCTTTGGGAAGTTTGCTACTGGTTTATGAAGTCATGGACAGATGACCCGAGGGACCTGTTCTGCCAGAAACACTCTGAGAAACATCTGAACATTTTGTGGAGAAGACAGCTTGGACGCAAGATAAAGCAATGGTAAAGAAAAGCTGATGTTGGATTTTCAGCTTTATTCAAATAAAACTCAGTAAACACAACGCGTCCAGATCAGGATTCCAGCGACTCTGCCATACCCTAGCTGCAGGGCACTTGTTTTTTCAGGGTTTCATCACATTAGTTAATGTTTATACTACTAAAACCAAACAGTACAGAGTTCTCTTTAAAGATGCCTGTAACAGGTATCTTCATACAATCTTCATTGTTCATCACACACACACTACTCCTGTGAGTAAAATTACATTAGTGACATAAGTCACAACATATATACACTATAAACCTAACTGAGAAAAATAAAATCTTAAAAAAAAAAAAAAGGGGGGGGGGGGGGAACGTATCTCACCTGGTTTGAGTTCGAGTCCATTTCAAGGCATGGCGTGGAGGTACAGCAATAGTTGGATGGTAAAAAGTGCAGTCTGGTCTTGTACACTGGGTATTAAATCTACAATGCTAAAAATGAAAGCATTTCAGAAGAGGCTGCTCCAAGCTGGCTGCCTGAACTCCTGAACAAGCTAACCTAGAATGTGTTACATGCAGATTTGTATTCCTATATGACATATCCAGTAGCTAATTGAATCAACAGCTCTGTAAACTACTGCAGTGAGTTCAACCCAATGACAGAAGGAAATCCTTTTTCAAAAGCATTAATTATGAATTAGATGCTCCAAAACTGCCACTGCACTGACAGGTGGAAGTTCCTTTGCTTTTAAGGGTTTGCAGAGTTCAGTTTCAACTCATCTGTGGGCACAAGTTAGAAGCATGACAGCATTATCTGAAAGACAGAGGAAAAGCCCGAGTATCTGGCTAACAGTATCTGGGAACAGAGTCTGGGGGACCCAGTGCATTTCAGCATTGTTAGGGCTTGAAAAAGCACTCAATTTACTGGCATAAGAATATACAGGGATGCGATTATGTAGTATAGAAGTACCGGAGGTATAAACTCTTGTACTGTATAAATTACGTTAATATACTCCAGGGTAACTGGGCAGTCTTTAATGGTCTTGTATATTGCAGCATATCTGAATGAAAAGTCAAGAGTCTGAAACGTATTCCTTCCGTATAGGCTACAAGATGTCCTCCCCCTCTGCTCCCAACATCCTGGTGGGGCAGGTTTTTGACAAGCGCTATGGCTGGCTGCGTGTTTGAAACTCCCCAGAAGCATCTGGTAGAAAGATTATTTAAAAATACCATTTTCCAAATTCTTTAAGTCACTGCCATTGCACATTCTGTTTCTGAGCTAAAGTTATGAAGTGAAAAGTAAAAGCAAAAAGTGTGAAATGCTAGTGACATTTCCTGACCCAAAGTAACATATTTCAAGTGTCTTTCTAGAAACGAAGGGAAGAGGTAGGAGATAATTCTTACTTTTGGGTGGTAAAATGGACATTCCATTTTCTTACAAGCAGGAAAAAACTTGCACAGCGGACTACTGGAGGATATAGATGGTGTGGGTAGTGGTGCTAAGAGTAGAAAAGAAAAGAACAGGAAGTGAGCCTGGATCAGAATAAATTGCTTTTTTAATATAGTTCCACGCAAACTTAAATATATCAATCCTTCTGCAAGAAATTATGTTTTACAATACACCAAAGTTCTGCAAGAAATGCAGGAAGCCTATCACAATGCACTATGTGGATCTCATCCTGGGGTCAGAACAAGACTATCAGGTAATCGTTAGTCTTGATTCTTCACCATTTCAGGACAGAAGGTACCCTGGCCATGGCAATGCTTCCAACAAATTAAGCAGAGGTTACAGTAGGCAGAGAAATTAAAATGTTAAGTTTAGACAGCAGCAAGCCTGTTTAAGCTAACTGGGCTGAAAAGCACTGGCTGTGCACTTTCCAGGAATACAGAGGAGCTGCTGGAAATGATACAGGAGATAAGCTTATTGTACTCTGCCTTCTGGCAAAGTAACAACACTGCACGGTAATATGACTAAGGGCTAAACCACTTCCTGAGGAGCATGACTTCAGTGGAGTAAAGGCCCTCCACCTTGGCACTGTTCAAAGCCTCAGCAATACCAACCCGTAATCCAAAAACGGCTATTGCCTTCACTGGGTAACCTCATCCCTGAAAGTCATCTCATCATTACATAAAGTTAACTCCTACAGTGCCATTGAAAAAAAAAATCTTCATACAAAGACAGAAACCTCCATTTCCAATTTGCCACAAGCTCTTGATACAACATGTATCCAATTTAAGAAACAAATTTGAGTAAAACTGCAATGCTAGCTAATCCCTCCAGAAGAAGGGACTACTTGTGCAAGTCACCACTTTGGCCTTACAGAGATTTCTTATGGACTCTTGCATAAGAGCATTAAGGGATTTTTCTGATAACAGTTTTTGCAGTAACACTGGATTATTGTTCTGCATCTAGCATTAAGAGTTGAAAGAAAATTAAGTCAAATCAAGCAAAAAATTATTTTTTCACCACTGTCAGTTTCTGCTTCTAAATACACTGTTCTCCCTTCAGCACTTTTGTTTAAAGCTCAGAAAAACAAGAGATGCTCACCTGGTTTAGGAGATGGATGGGGGGTTCGTCGACTGGCATGAGTGTAAGGACAGTCTGGCTTAGTGCACTTTGCATCGTATTTACAGTTTGGATGGATGAACAAGCATTTATCAGCAAACTTGCAGTTAGGAAAAACTCTGAGGGAAAAGAAATTGCGTCATAAGCCCATACTCCGAGCAAAATCCCCAAGCAGCTGTTGCACGTGAAAGCCAGAATATCACAGAAAGCCAGAACTACAAGAGGGCTTGCGCACCTGTGTTGGTTACTTCCAAAGCAGGACATGCGGGTGTAGTGTACTAGCTGTACATGAGCAGATCTATATTCAGCTTCCCTGTGGACACTCTTTACATGCATTAAATAACTGAACTGCCTCACACTCAGTGGAGTTTGGTAGCAAGCTACTTGTTGCAAGCTAAGACGCATTATTCTTAGCGTGCAGTGCAGAGCAGCAAAGGCACTGTGAATTCAGACCTTCACCCAGAGGGGCACAGAATTCCCTAAGTAGCATGGTTCATTCACCGAAGAGAAAGTGTTATTTTGAATTTAGTTACCAGATTTTAAAAGAAAATTCAAATGTCTGAGTAAATGAAACTACCCAATCTGGTAACATTTATCTCAAAACAGAAATTGTTTTTCTAGACTGTTGCTGCTTGTGGAAGAGAAGTCAAAGGCACAGTGCACATTCAAGAGTTAACCTTTTTTTTCTGTCCGGGTTTCAGCTGGGATAGAGTTAATTTTCCTTCTAGTAGCTGCTATAGTGTTATGTTTTGGATTTAGTATGAGAAGAATGCTGATAACACACTGATGTTTTTAGTATAAACACTACTTAGCAACAACTAAGCCAAGGATTTTTCAGCTTCTCATGCCCAGCCAGCGAGAAGGCTGGAGGGGCACAAGAAGTTGAGAGGGGACACAGCCAGGGCAGCTGACCCAAAGTGGCCAAAGGAATATTTCATACCGATGGACATCATGACTAGTATATAAACTGGGGGGAGTTGGCTGGGGGGAGGGGGAAATTGCTGTTCGGGAATTGACTGGGCATCGGTCGGTGAGTGGGGAGCAATTGCATTGTGCATCACTTGTTTTGTATATTCCAATTCTTTTGTTATTATTGTGGTCATATTATTGTTATTATCATAATCATCATCATCATTATTATTATTATTATGTTCTTCCTTTCTGTCCTATTAAACCATTCTTATCTCAACCCACGAGTTTTACTTTTTTTTTCTGATTCTCTCCCTCATCCCACTGGGCGTGGGGAAGTGAGCAAGCAGCTGTGTGGTGCTTGGTTGCTGGCTGGGATTAAACCACAACACTTTCAAATAAAAAAAAAAAAAAAAAAATCACTGCATTACTATGTAACAGTACCCTAACATGTTCAAAAGCATTTTGACACCTAGCAGAAGAGTGCCTGTTGTTTTAAGACGACACCAATTCCCACATCTCTAAGCAACACAAAACCACCAGCCTGAATGCCGAACTAAGCTTTGTTCTGCATGAGCACATCTTTGACTCTACTTATTGAAAACATCACTGTATTCTGACACACAGTAGATGGGAGGAAAACAGAAGAAATTACAGTGTGATAATCTAGCTCCGATCCTACCCTAACAGACTTACGCTGCCCTGGAATATTTATTAACAGAAGGGAAATTTGTAGCACCAAAATAAAAATAAGGTGTCAAGTGGATGAGCTTTGCACTACTCACTTGCAAGGTAGAGTGGGATGATGGTACACACATTCATCTCCATTTTTACAGGCAGGCCAGTACTTGCAGCGCTCAAGCACCTTCTCCTGTTTTTGCAGCATATTTAACTGTTCCATGTCCACTAGGAAGGAAAGAAAAAAGAAAAAAAACAAGCTGGGACCTTTATGATTCCCATATGCAGTTTGGCATACACAATACAGCACAACTGAAATTCACAATATTTCCTATTCTCTCTCTCCTTTTAACGCAGTTCTTGATAAGCCATTTATTAATCAAAGAAAGCCATGACAGCAAAAATTTATGTAAAATCATATTACCTGAAGAAAATTTCCAAAACTACAAAGTGAAAGAAGTCATAATATTGGACTGAGAGCTGCCTTTTGGTGACAAAAGATCAAACTTGTTTCTGTTTAGAAGCAAAAGAAATTAATTTTCTTCACAAATCCAAATTGAGGTGTGAAAGTCAAACAGACCAGATCTTGATCAGACAAGACAAAGATTCTTCAACTGAACCTTAGTTACGACTGTTCTGCTGAGCCATGTGTTAATAATAGCTCTGCTTCCTTTCTCCAAGATATTTTTGGCTCCAGAAAATTTTTCAAGAGATAAAGTAAGAAATCAATTTTTACACTAATCAGATATGATTTATTAGTATGGGGGCACACAACAAAAAAGAACCACTTCTGTGTAATCAGCTCATACAGATACCAGATTCACTTCAGTTACCTGAACCCAGACTCCAATCCAGAAAGTATTTTAAGAAACTCCAAGCTGAAACATTCAATAACTTCACCACTCTTACATGAACCTTGTAAAACCTCATTCTGCAAATTCAGGCAATTAAGCATATACCTTCACTGTTGTCTTATTTTCCAAAATCTGCCTAAACCTTTGGCTTTTCAAAGCTTTCCAGGACTGCTGATTCTTTATTTAGTTCAGAAAATTTAGGTGCTCTGCTACTATGGAAAATAAAGGTCTTTATTTTCATAAGAAAACTAAAAAGAAAAAAAAAAAAGAATCCAAGCATGACCTTAAGGCACATATTCAACAGGTCTATGACAAAACAATATCCTCTCTATTTTTGAACATCATGTCAGCATTCTAAACAATTCAAACATAGGCTTCAGCAAGCAATTTCCCATGTTATTCAGAAGGTATCCTGAATATACAAATCTTCAAGTCAAAATCATACACTGTTTAAGTTCTACTTTCAGAGTTTCTAGCAACTTGACTCTACCTAAACACCTTATACTTAACAGGCTCCTTTTGATATCACAAATCTAGACAGAAGCATTAATACCACCTGACATTTTTTTTAAAGTTCAAGGCACAGCAAAATGTTCATCATAAAATCTCCTGCCCATCAGCATGGGGACAAATGATAATGGGTCAACCAGAAGTGCAGATTTCTGGCAATGAAGACAAACTACATATTCAAAAGAAAAACCACAAATTTTACCAATACTGAGATGCGTGGAGAATTACCTGTGTGCCATATTGCTCTAGTTTACCAAGACAAAGGCTTCTAAAGATATGACCCCACTGAACTACCACATTTCGTTTGCCTAAAGAGTGTTCTAATTTGAAGAATAAATGCCATCACTTTGATTTCTTAAGAATGATATATCCAAGAGTTCTATCCACAATCAAACCACCACATCAATGTTAGATCCTGTTGGTAAGCATAATTACCATCACAGCCCTCTAGCTGCCTGGTTACAATTTGCATCTGCTGTGCCCGAAGGCCTTTTAATCCTTTGCCGGCACACATATTTTGGATAACTGGCTTTAATCCTTCAGTTATACACATATCTTCCTCTTCTTGATCAGAAAGGTATCCCGGTGGACTGGGCACACCATCCAGAGTCACGATGAACTTGGGACTAGCAGGTTTCTCTGGCTGTGCAAGCTGGTCTCTATCAAACAAAGAAATGTAGTAAAAATAGATTTTCTGACTCAAGAGGTTTGAGTAAAAATGAGCTGCACTAGTAACTAAAAGTAGTGCAAGCTAATCTATGGAGAGTCACGCAGTAACAAACCTTGTTTTAATACTACTAATAATGTACTCCAGTTAAGTTTGCCTTCTAGTCTTCCTGAAGCACTAACAAGAAATACAGCTTTCAATGGCATACAGCAGAGAATTTGGCAGGTACATTTCAGTTTGTTGCATTCTGGTCAACAGACAGATCCGAAAGCTCATTTACAGACACAGTTAAATAAAGGAAAGTGATTAATCTTTTGAGGAATTTACAGTTTTGAGACAAAAAAAGTCAACATAAATAAAATTCTTGGAATCACGAACCTTTTAACACACAGAACAGGTGTCTCCTCAAAAATACTGAACAGCACATTATGAAACAGTGGGTGTAAAAGCCTTTAGGGCTAGGAAGAGAGAATTGAAGTACTGACACCAAGAACTTTGATGCTCAGCCTGATCGAAAGATCAGTCTAGCCTAGTATCCTGCATCTGACAGTAGTCAACGTGGATAAAAGAGGGAGTATAAAAACAGTGGATGCATACATTTTCTCCAATCTGCCACCGTCTCACCCATTTCACCCAAGGGATTTCCTGAACAGCTTGTGATTCTAAATATTTGGAAAGACACTATGGCTTTGTCATCTTTGACAAGCAGTGATGGTATAAATTCTGCTTCTCTATGAAATTAGGCTAAAAGCAACTACAGTGTGAAATGCCTTTAAGAAGAGAGAAAAACAACACATTAAAAACATCACTAGCCAGAACTTTCAGGTTCAAGGAGTCAGAAATTGACCTATTCACATGCAGAAATTTACCACTCTCCTGTAGCACAGTCACAGTTTTCAACTGTGGCATTGTGAGGTTATCCTTTTGGGTTTGTTTGTTCATTGTTGGTTTTATTTTTAATTAACACCGGCTGTTTAAAGCCACTCAAAGAAAGGAAATACTAGCAGTTTCTCAAACACAGCAGCCCGCAGTGATGAAGTACATCACATTGTTGTGAGGGGTTTTTAACTCTAACAGGTAAGATACAGAAAACTATTTGGTAGCAGAAACTATTGAGGCCTTTAACAAGTTAAAAAATGACTGTACACTGGCCATTGTTCGTTTGGGGAAATGAAAAAACATCCACAACACATCATTTGAAGCTGACATGAACTTTAAACTTCTCTTGGCCAAACTCACTAGTAAGGAGCTTTAAATGACTTGTCCCACATGCCACTTAACTGTTTGTTGGCTTACAGGCACTGAGCTACCTGCATGCAGAATGTGCTGTTTTCCTTCTAGCACTGAGAGCTCAGGATCCACCATACTCAATATTGCGTTAAAAGACATTTCTTAAGATATGTAATCTCAGTGTGAAACAGATGTAAAACTAAAGGCAATTTAAGCAAAATTATTACTTAACTAAGATTTCAGAAATCAGAACAGCTATGACAAAAAGAACAGTACTTTTCAGTTCCTTCTTCATCTTTCTCGCAAATCAAAGACATGCTCAAGCTACAGTTTGGGAATTATGTTCCATTTAGAAGGATTTCTGGGAGGTTTTTTTGTCCCTGCTTTTTTTCCTCTGCTATTCAATGTCAGTCCATTTTCCATGATGTCACAGATCCTGACTGGACTGACAAAGCGCAAGTACAACTGAATGATTCCATCTACACCACAAACAAGCATTCTGACTAGTAACAGTCCCAAAAGTAATAACTTTTTACCGTGTCTGTATTAGACGTCCTGAGAGTACTCGTATTGCCTCTGTAGTCCTCTTTCCCAATTGCTGATTCTGCAGCACTATTTCCTCAGATAATTTGGGCTTCTTCAGGATAAATGACCTAGTATCTGTATGGACCATAGATTCTGCATCATAGTAATCTGAATTGGGAGAAAAATACATAGAAAAGAGGAAAAATAAGGTTGTACTCTTAACTTATAGCGTACTTTTTAATATCAATTTACATTGCTGATAAGCTGATTTTATTTTGTTTTCATTTCTAACTAGTAGCTTCCAGAAAACATTTTTACTTCCTTGCTTATTCCACAGAAGTGTATCAGCAGGAGCCACAGGCCATATTAGGCCAGACCAGGAAGCTTCTGTTACTGTAACGGCTGTGCTGAAACAGCATTGAAGGGGGTCCACATACCCCCAAAATCTCTTACACTTTGAACACCTACTGACATTACACTTTTATTCCTTAGAGATGTAGAAACTAGAAAACATTAGAAATCAGTATAATTAATTGAAAAGCAAGTTTTATTTTAACATTCACTGACCAGTAGTGTTCAATTTGAAAACCAGCAATTTTTATTTAGGAATAGAAGAACACAACACTTAACCTTGAGTCACTTGCAAGGTATCTTCAATCACAGGATCAATCTGGAGCCGGGAAGAGAGCTCCTTTTGTTCAGCTCCTAAAAAAACCCAGTAATTAGAAGCATGTCAAAATGAAACTATAGATTAAAGACCTGAAGCATACTCTTCTAATGCCTCTGATTAAAAAACAAAACAAAACAAAACAACCCCAAAAGAAGCCATTCTCACTGTTATGAACCCCTTTCTCATTGTTTCAGAAACAGTACCAAGTTTTCTCCAGCCAGATGGCATGGCAAAATCTAAATACTGAAAGACTCTAGTCTTTCCCATAATCATTGCTCAGTGCAAATTAGGTCTGTGGGTACAGCAACTTATAAAGACCAAGTTCTTCCTCCTTATTTGTAGAGGTGTTGACTATTCAGAGAACACACACAGAGGAAAGCAGCTAACTACAAGGGACTACTTTATAGTCTTCTTAAAAGAGGCGAAACAAATCAGAGTAGCACTGTTCTACATTTAACTTATGGTTTGAAAAATTGTATTTTGCTTTCTGTAGGTTTCCTAAGCAAGCTGTCATTTCCATTTCAATGGCAAAAGCAAAAATACTTAGCATAAATATTTTCTGTACATTAACTCAAAGACTGATAAAGCTTCTTACATACTTTACAGATACAATTCCAACTATTTTATGTTGGCAGAAATATTCCAAATACATCTGTATGAGAAATAAGAGACTGAAAAAAAATATGTATTTTTTTTTTTAATAACAAATGTGGCCCATTCCTTAACAATGACTGTGAGCTGATGTAACAAAGATCCTACTCAAACCAAATTTTACTCACCAATCTAAATATCTGAACACTTAGCAAGAGTAAACTAACTTCTTCTTACAGAAGTGTTTTTCCACTTATTTCTATGATTCCTTGTAGCTGGCATGCACACACACACACATACACTTTTTTGTAACAAAATCACATTGAAAAGATACTTTGATTGCCTTTATATGCTATGCCATTTTCCTCTGGGAGTTTCATAACAGAAGTAAAAACAAAGCTTACTGTTCACACAGTTATACTGGTATCAACTGTCCTGTAACAGCAAATACAGTACTCCAATATTTACACAAAAAAATAAAACATTTAAACTATTTGTGTGGTAACAACATGTCAGAAAGAATCTTTTAATACTTCATATGCTGCAAATGTAAAGTATCTTAACTCTCTCACATAAGCTTTATGACAGAATTACTCCTACAAGATATTAAGGAAAAAAATGCAAAGGATGGGGAAAACAGAAGTTATCCCAATATAAATGATACATTTGCTTACTGCATTTGCTTATGCAAAATTATTCTTCAGTGATACGCCTGAATGCTTTACCACCTTTCCTTACTGATTAATTTCTCTGAGGTTGTGTGTGTGTGTGTGCGCGCGCGCGCGCGTGTGTATTAAAAATTAAAAGCATTTCTTTTCTTTGCTCAGCCTGTTGTGAAATGACATTCCCTGGTATAAATTTTTAAAAACATTATCAGATGACCTTGAATTCCTTCAACTGTCTGCTCCTTTGGCTCTTCTACTTGAAGCTGAGAACTCAGAGCAGGCAGTCTGTTTTGCACATGGATTACTTCTAACTGGGATTCTTCTGGGCTAATTCGAGTTCTTGGTGCAACTGGAACAGTCTGTTTCTGTGGAACTTTAAAGAGACAATGGTAAATCATTTGCATATAACCCAATCACACAACAATATTATTTTTACATATAGTACTAAAATAACTCTCATAAATTCCTACACACACACACACAAAATCCCAAGGATCTGCCTCCACAAAAATCATCTTTAGCTACCTGCAAAATTCTTAGCGTGAAAGCACATTCGTGCATGTGCATAGAGCACTCTGTGAGTGGCACCTCAGAACATCTACTTGTAAGACAAAACAGCATGAGAAGAATTAGAGAGACATCAGCAAAGTATTCATTCATCCACTTCTACACATAATTAATTTGGTACTTTCTTATGGTATTGAAATCACTTTTCATTCCACTTTTCATATAAATAATCACGGATTATCAATGTGTACTTTTCATACCGTGCCAGCTACCCTATGCTAGGGTGCTTGCAAATAGAATATAAAACTCAATGACAGCAGAGTCACAGAATCATAGAATCCCTTATGCTGGAAAAGGCCTTTAAGATCATTGAGTCCAAAACCTAACACTGCCAAGCCCACCACTAAACCACATCCCTAAGCACCACACCTACACATCTTTTAAATACCTCCAGGGATGGTGACTCCACCACTTCCCTGGGCAGCCTGTTCCAATGCTTGACAACCTTTTCAGTGAAGAAATTTTTCCTAATATCCAATCTAAACCTCCCCTGGTGCAACTTGAGGCCTTTTCGTCTCATCCTATTGCTTGTTACTTGGGAAAAGAGACCAACACCCACCTCACTACAACCTCCTTTCAGGTACTTGTAGGCCTCTTTTCAGGTAGTTGTAGCATAGAATTTGGGGATAGCAGGACAACAGGTTGACTTCTTTACTTGCCTTCTGCTAAGACTGTCAGAACTGGTTGTGAAAAGCTAAGCATATTCTTCCCTTGGCTGAGTATCACATCAGCACTCAACTTCTGACACATACAACTAAAAAGGTACCATACAGTACTGGATTTGTCATTTACGATCTTACCATTCTCTTTTACCTATGTATTTCGAACTAGCTTATTACCACATTTCATTCAAAGTAGTTAAAAAATACATGAAATACTACCTCTGAAGTGGAAGAGCCTGCATGATACTTCAGATAAAATTCATAAATCACGCCTGTATTACGCCACAAAGTGGTGCTTTTTGGTCTCTCCACTGAAATATTCTCATGTTGGTAAGCCAAACTACAAGATCACCACTATTAAAAATCAATAGTTTTAACTGATTTTAAAGTTTTCTGGCTATGTTCTATTTCCCTCCATATTACAGGAAAGAGCTTCCTGCATCACCCTGAAGCACTGTTCCCTGTGTTGCTGCTTTTTCCACCATAAACACTCCTTGCGGGATAACTGGCATCAGAACTTAGGAGCATCAGTGCTCTTATCTCTTAAACTGCTCATTCTGCTTACCATCTAGAATGAAGACAAGCTCTTAATGCTTGGGAGGCACTTACATTATTTGCTATTAATGAAGAAGCATAATTTTCCTTTAGAAGTTCATTTACTGTATGAAATATATTTTGTAAGTAGTCAAGCAATTCAATAGTTTACTAGAACTATTCTAACTTAATTTTTCTTCAATTCCAAGTTTGGCAATGACCTTTATTAGTCATCCATACAATTCTCTCTGTTTTAAAATATGCTCACTCTCTATCCCACTTCTAACATGCATAGACATCTCCAATTCAAGAGCCTTTGAACACAGAAAACTCCATACACATCTCATGACTTTAGATCTACTTATCAGCACCTGCGCAACCTTGAAAATACAACAGTAAGAAAACAGGGAAGAAGTTCACAATAACCATTTTGTAAATGTTAATGTAGAAGGAAGATATGTGTTTCCTAGTTAGGTTGCAGGTTTTGAGAGAGCAGGCAAGAGATTTTGGATAGCTTTCAGTCTTGCTCCAGATGGGATAAAAGTCATTACTTAGGTTGTATAGTGAATGCTTCTTCCCTTGCAATGTGCAATGCTTCCTGCTGACAACACTAAATTTATTACCACACAATGAGATGAAAGAACATGAGATAACAGCTGGATTTGCCCTTCTTCAGCAGAAGTGTCTCCTAGCTAGGAGAACTCAATTCTTCCATACAGGCAACTGCTCAGTATCTGTATCAACTCAACTCAATACCTAAAACCACTGAACTAAAAATGCAGCCTCACTGTTTAAAGACAATATATGCTGATATATCAAGCAGTATGTTGCTTGTTATTTTGCATTTCTATTACCTATATCCAGTGCATTTTGATTTTATGCTGTTGGCCTTTTTTCTCCTCCTCTCTCAGAAGGAAGGAAGAGAGTGCAGAAAGGGAAAAAAGAGCAACCAATTAGATCAAACAACCTGCCTAATACTGAACACTTTCTCCTTGGCAACTATTAACTTCAGAAAACTTCTGGCACTTCCATTTTGTCTCTATAAACTTTACAGACTTACTAGCTTGAACTCTTTCCTCTCTTGTTTATGCTTTCACAATTCATTATTGAAGATTAATGTAATGTTCACAGGACTTAGAAAATCCCTTATGTGTATCACTGACATGAGCTATTTAACATTCTCTTTTATCTCTAAGCACTATCTTTAGCTTGGATTTATAAAACAGGGCTTAGAAGTATTACTGCTTAGCACAAACAAAAATAATGCTAATTACCAGTGGAATAATTGGTTGTTTTTGTAACTGACTCCTGTGCTTCAGATATTGCTTTCAGTATTAGATTCTTATTGGCCTGTTTTGAAGGTGGCAATGAAGGTCTAAGGAAGATAGAAAAAATAATTAATTGTACATGAATTGCAACAGCAACTGCATCCTTATTAAACAGATATTTCAACAGGTTAACACAGTTATGCATAATACTGATAGAAAAAATAATCATCTAAAATCACTTTATCTATATTTGTTTTCAGCTTGTTCATCTGTTCTGAGTGGGTGGGGATCCACAAAATGCTTTCAAAAATGGAAGTCCAGAGGCATGATTTCACCACTCAGTTTAAGTTGCTGTAAAACCATGCTGCATCTGAAAGGCACAAACTGTGCCATTCCTTTCCTCCCACCTCTGCCCCTCATTTGTTGCTACATTTGTGTTGGCACTAGTAATTATCCAGCTGCCCCAGGGAGTAAGATCCAGCTAAAAACCGACTCTATCAAAAACACATCAGTTGTAAAAAAAGCTTTCTGTTTGTCTTTGAACATCAACAATAAGGAAGTTTAAATCAGATAAATGTGCTGTGGCACTGAAGATAAATTCAATAAAGTGTGTTAGCTTAAAACAAATCTTATAGAAGCTAGCACTGCAGACCAGCAGAACCATCTCTTCCATAGTTTGCATGTTCTTCCTTTCATTGTTGAAAATCAGATACAAACCACTGATGTACTCTGACCGACACCTGACATTCAGACAGAATTAGGGAGCAGAAAAAAAGGAAAAACCTCTCAAGTCTTTTGAAATGTTAAAACCACCTTAAAGAACAAGTGATAACTGGTTTGAAAGCTATTCCCAAAATAAAAACAAAGCAATTAAAACTCCTGGAAAATTATTTCACCACATCAAATACCTGGTCTGAAACATGCCAACATTTATGTTCTTTTGCCAGATAGTGTAAAATTTCACATTCCATTGCAGCTTATGCACAATAATAAAAACAGGTTACAAAATCAGAGGAAAAAAGTCATATAAACAGACATCTCACCCACAGAGTTGCGAGACAGACAAAATTCAGTGAGCTTTTTTTTTTTTTTTTTTTTTTTTTTTACTGTCAATTTTCAAAACTGCAAACATTTCCCCCACTTCCACTTTCAAAGTTTTTGTTCATTAAATTCATTCTGGAAACTACACAGAATCACTGAGATTTTAAAGTACCTTCTTTCTGGCTTTGCAGGTACAGATACACTGCTGGAGATACTTCCTGTTCGCAATCCATAGTCTTCCTCCTCCTCCTCATCTTCCCCATCATTACAGAACTTTTTCACTTTGACTACTGAGCTTACAACAGGCAACCGTCTCTTCCTGGAGCTTTCTTCCTACAATACAGCAGCCAAAACAACTCATTTAGCATAAAACATGTATTAATAAGCCAGCAAAGAAAATACTGCAATTCTACCTAGAGCCAGAAGATGGAGAACTTCCATTCCAGTCGCGTGAGTCTAGGGACTACTGTACTGTCTGCAGAAACAAGTGACAGAACTGGAGAACATGAAAATCAGACATATTTACATTGAAACATTTCATTAAAAATGTAACTGTAAATAACATTTAGAAAAGGAGAAGAAAAAAATCTAAGGTACAGACAATTTATCCAACACCTACAGAAAAAGTGTTTTCCGAAGAAATTCATACTACCCTTCAAGATGCACCTGTTGAAAGTCTGATAGAGAAAAGTGAAATCAGAATGAATTACTTTCTCCTCTGTATCAACTCTAATTTCAGATTAATGTAAGGATTAATTTCTAGCAAGCTGACATATTCCAAAGAACACTAATAGCTATGCAGAGCCAGGATGGTCCAGTTAGTGGAAGGTCTCTGTTCTGACACAGCCACTCACTACCACAGTGCATGTGGCAGTGACAAATTTAAATGCTAGGCTGCATGAAAGCATAGGAGAAAGCACACATCAATAATTTCTGTAGGAACCACCACTCAGCACTGAACTACACAGGAGCACAATGAGGCACCTGGATGCCAGGTTTGTACACAGGACCCTTTAAACGATCCTATATCCTCCAAGGAGAAAGAAATATCCTAGAAGATGGACCTGGACTACGCTGATACAGAAGATTCATACAGTAAGAAACCCAATACCTAAAGAAATGATCTTTTTAAACTTAAAACTTCCCAAAGCACAAGAACTTGTCTAAGAGAAGGTAGAATACAGCAAGGGTCCACAGTTCCAAGAAATGCTCCTGAAATAGCCCTCTTCTGGACATTATTCATGAAAGAGTAATAGAAGAAAATTATCACAAGACTTCAACATTTCCAAGGAGAGATGTGACTGTCATCCATCAATGGCTTATGTACAGCCTTAAACAAATCACTATATTCTCATTCTCACTTCCCCATCTTAAAAAACAAAGACATCAGCACATGTCTTTGTAAAGCATTCTAGATTTCTGATTAAAATTCACTGTCCTTTATACAGCATTAGGTAAGTAGTAGCAAAGACAGAGAACTATATAAGCAGTAACAAACACAGATGCACTTGGAATACAAGGTATGTAAAATTCCTGCTTCGTTACATTAACAGGCATAACAATCTTCATTCCTCTCACAATGGGCTCTTAACTGCTTCATACGGATAGTCTTAAAACTATCAGCTAGGACTATCACGCTGCCTGCCTTAGTCCGGCCTCCAAAGTATGTAGGGCAGCAATCACCTTTTAGTTTGTCCTTGTACAACACCCATCCCAAAGACTTCTTAAAGGCCATGGTTCCAAATAGTATAATAATAATAATAATAATCCAAATAAGCAACATATCTGCGCTTTAGAGACCAATGTATATCTAGCATAGGTATGAATAAACAGCATCCCAAAAATACTGATTTACGGAACTGTGTAAAGCTGGAGATTTACATAGCACTTACAGAAGACCATGCTGTTCCAATGATCTAGAGATCAAAATTATTATTTCTGATTCATCACGTGCATCATGACGTGCTAACTCATTAGTCCAACCCAATATGGCATGAAGATGTACAAGCTAATTAACTCTGAGATGCAGCAACCTGTCAGGTGATGATGTTAAACTATGCAATCTCTTTTTATCAGCGGACCCAAAGAATGAAATCCCAAACCTACTGGTATCAGTGACAGAAGTCTTTCAATTTCTCTGAGGTCAAGATTTTACTGGAAGTGTACAAAGTCATTTAGGTTCCTAACAAGTGTAAAATATTGCAATAGTTTAGATCGTACTAACCTCACTGCCTACTTTATCGGCACTAAGTTTGGATGTGGGTCTGTAACTTTCTGCTAAGCTGCCAAATGCTTCTGGATTGCACAACTGGCCTGTTTCCAAAGACCTGCAGCTTTGTGTGTCTAACTGCCAGCTCCCCTGTAAGTTGCTCTGTTGCGACAATCTGTGCACATGTACATTGCCATCTGCACTCCTGCTAGCTGGTGGTCGGTATATTTCAGCAGAAGGACGAGAAGAACCGTAAGTTACAGTTACAATAGGTTTCTTCCGCGACAAAGGATTCTCCTGCACGAAGTTTAGGTCTTCATCAATTAGATCATCTGGTTCAGGTTTAATGTCAATTACAGCTTCAGAAGGTGACAATTCCCTCAAAGGCTTGACTGTAGATGTTAAGCGGGACGCAGGACCATCTTCACAAGACTGCCTGATAAAATAAGAAATTACCAACTATTAACTCATCTGCAAATGAAGTTCTGGAAAATGAGAACTGTCTTTTAAACAAAGCCAGCAGGGAAGAATCATTAAGGTATTGTTGTCTATACAAATTTAACACACTGATCACTATTTTTAGTTTGGTTAATTAATCTAAGCCCATCCATTACTTAAAGAAATGGAACTAAATTCCTGATTTAATTTTTTATGCAACAAATTGTAGCAATGCTTTACTGTTCAAAACTACTTTGATCTTTCCAAGTATCCCTGCTCTTCAGAATGGCTACTACAGTCACACAACTACTAATGTCTGAACACGTGTTAGTAAGTAACCAGAAGCATTACCGTGAAGCAGTGTTCCTTTGTTCCTGTGAGCTAGTTGAAACTCTTGAGTCATTCCTTTCAGTCCGAGTGCTGGAAACTGCAAGAGGTGGCAAGACATCCTCACGCCTCCTCTCATCACTCACACATGAACTGCTTTTGCTGGAAGGAAGGTTGCTCTCAAAGATATTAGATTCTGAAGATTTTACACTAGTTGGTTCTGTGGAGACAGGTACCTTTCATTTTTACATCAAAGCACAGCAATACAGATTTTGCAGTAAATGCAACTAAGAAAATGCAAACAAGACATTGCACAGATCTGAAAACACAACAAGCTGAAAGCTGTTTCAGCTGAAAAGATCAGCAACAAAACACCCAGAAATAAATTCTAGACTTAGAAATAAATTCTTTATCTCAAAATATTAAGCAATTTCCTAAAGAGTCAGGACCCAAAAGACCATATAAATTGAAAATTAACAAAACAGTCAGCTCAGATCTTTTTTGAAGCTCATTAGACATGCAACACTACACAGAAAAGATAAACGTACTTTCACTCAAAATTAATCTTCTTACTTACCAGTAGTCACAGATCGCAGCTTATCCAAAACACCATGGAGCCTGAAATAGATGGGGGACAGAGAAGGAAGCAAAAGAGAAAAAGGAGAAATAAAAGAACTTTAACTTAGATTCAGAATAATCATCTTTCAGAAACCAGCTGCCTTTCCCCCGCTACAAGCATCTCATTTATCTAAGACTTCACTTCCCATCAACTGATGTATGTTTAACCTCAGAAGGGAGGCTTTAAGTATCTTTCCTCCAGTGAGTCTTCATACATGCAGGTAGGGTATTCATCACATCATCTATTCTTGGCATTTAGCTGGTTTACATAATTAAAGCCAGTACTTTCCACTCTTTCACTACAATCTATGGTGTGAGTTAAATGTCTTCAAAAGGAGTGATTCAAAAAACCTGAGTTAGAAGTCTAAAGTATAGCTGAAAATTTTACTTCCTGTATGAAACTTTAATTACACAGCAGAGTTAAACATAATTCTAAATACAAATATAAACAATATACAATTTGCAGCACTGAATGTACTCAGAATTCTTTCAGCATGCTTTGTATATACCAACAATATTCTTTGAGATGCGTTGGTGAGCAAAAACATTTCAGCAAGGTAATGAATTTGCCGTTTGCCTGTGAAAAAGGCACCAAGCTGAAGCAATACAGAGTATCAAAAAGCTACAAAATAATAAGGCTATTTAAAAATAAATACACATTACAGTGAGAAGAAAGAGGAGGAAAAAAAAAAGAAAAAAAATCCCAACACTTAAATGCACATCCTACTTGGAATTCAAACCTGATCATGGGCATCTCCATAATTTAGACTGAGTATTAAAAAGGAGTTGAGGAACAAAAACATATTGAAAACTAGGAAAAGTAAGACTGCATGTGAGTATGAGGAAGGCTTATGCTCATCTCCTTGTGAGTTTTTACTAGAACACTCTTAAAATTCGTCAGTTGAACTCTGCTGATGCATGTAAGTTTTCACACTGACCTGTGGATAACTGTGACCTGACACTCGGTTCAGAGTAAGAAGTGTTGGCCAACCAGCAGGATTGCCAGGTCTGCCACAGAATTGCTGTGAAACTTTTGCCAGATGACCCCAAATTACCAGCTACAGAGACAAACCAAGAAAGGCAGACCTTGTTGAGTATTGTATTTAGCCAGAGACCCAATGTTTAAGAATGTAAACATTCTGGGTTGCCTTTAGAAGAAATAAAAGCATATAAAACTCCCAACTACAATGCTATTTAACTTTTTTCCATGAGTCCTCTTACAGCTTATTGCATAGGTTTCATCATGTCTTCTTTTCCATGATTCTTTTAACCAATACCTACTTCGTTACCTGACAAGGCACTCTGACATTGAATTTGTATTTATAAGCAAATGTGGATACTGAATTGAGATTAAAAGACTCATTACATTTAGAATTTAAACAGGTGTCAAAACCAGCAGGAGGTGTAATATCTACATACAGTTGATATCCAGTTCTAAATATATATTAAAAAAATAATCTTGATCTCTCTTCCCTGCTGAAATTTGCTTTCTCTAAATATTTATTATTTCTTTTAGTAAAGTTTTAGTTTCATTTACAAAGCCATAAAAGTGTTTTCTGCTACATATTATTGCATTATTTCTGTGTATCAGGATTCAGTCAAAACCCTAGTACTGGAGTTAACCTCACCAACTTGTAAACCTCACTAATTTGTCTAACTGATTCCCAAAACTACTATGAGAAATAAAACTGCATGACTTACTGATACAGTGAAACCCAAACGTTTTGCCTAGGCAGGCCACAAGAGGGAACAAAGAACATAAATGCCTTTTTTAAAAAGGGGTGCATGCTTAATTGCACTCCTTTCTTGTATTTTTTGACAAATGCAGGTAAAAAATTGAAAATTTTGAAAGCAAACTCAAATTATATCCATACAAGTAACAGTCACATGGAAATACATCAGTTTAAATAGTTAATACAGTGAATTGCAATAGGTGGAACTAATTTTCACTTTTTGTCAATGTTTATGGTTTCATAAATACCCAACTTCTAAAATGTTTCTCTCTGCTATTTAACAGCATAAAAGCTCCTAACCAAATGAAGGGGAACTTGACTAATCACACAGAAGAAATACTGGAAGTGACTGTAACCAGTCAGTATGAAAATTTCAAAGGAAGCAAACTGAAAAAGCAGAAAAAATGTAGTATTTCTCTAATCTATACAAAACAAAACAACGTTCCTTAAAACTATATTAGGTTAGAGACTCAGAAATAAGATTAACTTGAAAAAATACATAACTCTGAAAGCAAGAAAAATCTCTGGACTCAAATATTTGTTTGGACCCTCTGAAACATGGAGTTAATTAAAAGGTTTATAAGCCAAATTGAGTATTAGAAAATGCATGAGAAATATAATGGCTAAGGCTGTCATGCAGCATAGCATAAATTAATCCACACTGTCAGAAGTTTAGAAAGAGTTCATCTGTTGCCAATTTGTCCTGCTCACAATAATTGTGGGGTTCTACTTTTGTTTTGTACAGCTGCGTGGGGGTAATAAATAAACAGGCTGAGGTGGGAATACCTAAGCATTTGGTGCTAAGCCTTGTCAGAGACGGTATACAGAATTAGATCCACTGCTCATCTGTCCTGATATAGTAATTCCCATGCACAACAGCAATCTGAAGCACTATTAGCATAAAGGCAAAGAAGTTTGTCTTTGAAGAACTATTTTACATCTAACTACAGTGAATAACACTCTTATGCTCACAGTAGGCTTTGCAGAAATAATTTTTTTTAAGTCAACATATGGCCCTCACTTACCTGAGCATTTCACACTTCACTCAGAAATTTGACTAGACTTAAGAGCAAACAAAAAACGTAAGCCCTCCAGTCGTTTGCCACTTAATTATCACTGCAATAGCCTAACTGTTGACGGACTAAAAATAATTTACTTGTTAGACCTGCAAAGTAAAAGTTTTGATTAATGTAAATTACACAATGGGAAAATAAGTAACTTCTTAAATTCTCTGGTTTCACTTATAGAAAGCAGTCCTGATTACTGATAAGAAGTGTGACAAGCAGCTTACAAACATACCAGACAGTAAACCTGACAGTATTGTTTCCAAGGAAAAGGGAAAGGTCTTCTGTCATCTGCTCCTGACTCTTCTTATTGGCCACCATAACCATAATATAATCAGGGAGCTCTTCATCTAACAGAAAGAGAAATATGTTGTTTTAAAGTATAATAAATCATAAAAGACATAGCAAACATCCTTAAACATGTAACTAGAATTTGTTTTCCTGTTCTACTATAAAGTCTCTGCAGGCAGAGGATTAGGTAAGCAAATTAACAAGATTTTCATTTCCTCTGAGGTGCAATACAAGTTTCAGCAATGAGTGAGGAATAAAAGATCGCAACTTCACAAGAGCATAAGCTGAAGATAAGATCATAGTATTTAAAAAGTGAGTAAATAAAACACAAAAAGGACACAATAAAAGAAAGCCACTCTGCTGCCTATATCCTTTTACTTGAATACTAACAACCATCTACAATTTTCATCACTTCAAATACTGCCAAATATAGCACCTTACCCTTGTCAAATTTCCTTTAGTTACAAAGACCAAACAGATAGATATCCCTGATTTGTGCATTAAACAAGTCAAAACTGTATTAACTTCCAGATTTTCCATCTAAAAAACAAAACAAAACAAAACAAAAGAACAGCAACCCTGAGAGTCTGATTCTTTTAACTCCCTAACGTATGCAATTTCATACACAGTGAGAAATGCATTCCCTTGCTGGACCGCTCAACACAGGTTACGCCTACTCATCAGAACGGACAGGAAGGTGCTCAGATTCTGACATTAATACATTAAGGGTTTGGGGAGTTTAGTATTCAGCTTTTTACTTTGGCTTAGCTCTGATCTACGCTGAAGGACTGAATGGTGCATTTGTTGCTCGAGGGCATTAGGTATGCTTCTTAGGCACATATTTCAATATAGTCAGTTTAATCTAATGCCTCATGCTCTCCAATACCACTCCATGACATGAACATAACAACAGTAAGTGAAGATAGTTGGGAAAACCACTTCAAATTGTGAATTTGAACCAGGGCACTAACATAGCTGTACTCATTTCATCAAGTTAAGTCTGTACAGAACATTAAAAAGACCTAAAAAATGAAAAATCTTAAACAGAAATCAAAATACAAATCAAAGGAATCTCCTTTCTTCTATGTCTTGCAAATAATTCATCTGTACCCTAGACTACAGAAATAACATTCATATATTGCACCTGCACTATCACTATTCAAGTGTTCCAACATAACACATTCCTAGCCTAGATAAACCCTAGGGTTTTTTTGGTGGTTGTTTTTTTTTTTTAATATAAACTCCAAGTTGCACAGGATGGATGGATACCCACATCTAGGAACTTAGAATGAATTATTTTTTTTTGGCCAAGCTACTTTTAAACCTGATCAGCTCCTCAGGTGGTTCAACATATGATAAAGTAAAGAAGATGATACTTTAAGTATAGATCAAAACATAAGTTAGCACAATTACGTGCAGCAGTACAATAGAAGCAGCAAAGAAAGAAACAAACCCTTCTCTCACTGACTATGTTGGTTTATGCCAACTTAAATTGTATGCAAAACTCCAGCCTTTTGAAAATTTTGATAGTCGATGACTATTTAACTACCTTTATTTTCCTTCACATATACGAATTTTTCCTTTGTAAGTTCTACACAACAAATAAGCTTCAATATGTCTTGTAGAAGACATTTCAAAAGATAAGAACTAGCAGTTACAGAATGAAACAAAAGCATGGTTGTTGCTCACAGAGGCTAGAATGAGGGAGAACCGATTTTTACCAGTTACCTGAAAGAAATAGAGTCTTTGAAAAACATTACTTGAAAAGTTGTCCAAAATACTCTAGACAAGGAAAGAAACCTGACAAGTGACAGAAATATGGAAACAGTGGCCTAAAAACAAAAAAAAGAGGCCAAGGGAAGTCAGACTTGGGGATAAAGAATACAAAGTTATTTAAATAAGTTCAGCAGCTAAGAAGAAAGTGCAGACATTATATGCTGGTCTTGGGAACTGCCTTCTGAATACAGGAAACAGAAAGACAAGAAAAACAGAGAAAGAATAATCAGCCATAGTTGGAATCAGAGTATTCTACTACCATCTTGGTATTAGAGAAAAGAACGATTTTTTTCAGAAATGCAGGAAAAAGCAAACAAAAAATCAAGGACTGAGAAACTGAAACCTGGAATGACAGAAAAAAAAACCCAAAAACGAGTTGCTGAAGAAGACAACTTTTGAGATGGTGAAAAAAGACACCCTTATAATGAAAAAATTCTAATCACAGTTCCTTGGCATCTGCTGAGTTCAGAACATCAGCTCGTAGGTAACTCCCTTCTACGGAGTCAATACATTTTGATTCCATAAATACAGTGGCCCCTTTAAATAGGAAATAAGATGAATTCAAGATCAAACTACAAACTTTGAACTTGGTCCTGCAACTCATGGGATCTCTGAACTACGCTCTCAATTCCTTCACCTGAAATCCAAGTATCACAGACAACAAGGCAGTTGCAGGACTGAGGTATTCTGCTTCCAACAGAACACTGTGTTAAGTTACTAACTTTTACTGTTGTAAAAATCAGCTGCTCTTAAGTGCAATATCCATTTAACCCTGGATTCAGGAAAAAAACCAAAACAAAACACAAAAAACCAGACACTCACACTGCTCATCGCTCTCCCTCCTTACAATCCAAAATAAAATCCCACCCTGCCTCTAAGATTCATTTACATATGTTTCATCAACATTAGCTTAATGTGGCTTAGTTTTCCCCTTAACAGTCAAGCTCTTACATTTTGCATATTTGTCCTACGTGTTTCTGACATTGCCTTTCCACCTCCTAAAACAGCTTATCTCTGTCTTACAGTAATATTCTTTCTCCTGATTTTGACAAATGTCTCACCCTGAATTCAAAAGGCTCTTGAAAAGATGCCTAAGACCGACTCCATCTCAGAGGGGTCACAGGTAACTGCTGCTGTATTTGCAAGGATCTTGCTTTATATAATGCTTCTCTTTGTGCTTCAGAGAAACTTCCTTAAATATTCACAGACCTATTGTTTGTTTTTCTTTCAAATCCCTTGCCACCATTTCTCCTTGAAAGGGGAGATGGTTAGCCTTCTTAGTTATTTCCTTTTAGTTCTTCATACACTGATGTCCACATACTGCCTTCTCTTACACTTAGACTACACATATTTTATGAAGTAAGTCTTTTTCTTTCATACTAGTCCAGCACTTCAGATAACTCATCTCATGCTTAAGGCTTCTGTATGGAGTAACACAAGTAATAACAAGTAAATAGGCTGTTTCATTAACTAGCTGGTTGTCTCCTACCTAACAACAATGAACCTAAAGAAGATTGCTAAACACACAATAAAACTTACCAACATAAGCCCCCAGCTCCTGCAACTTTCCTTTTATAGCACCCTAAAAAATAATGAAATAGCATTTAAGGGATGGAGCAACACAGTATTTCTAACTGCAAAAAAGGTGGAAGGCTTAGCAAAGATTGTCCAAGTAACTGTTTGACCACGTTGGTTTAACATGCTATTTTTCCTATTCTCCACTGCTTGTGAGATGAACGTTGTAACAGCGAGGGACTGACAGCAGAATAGCAAGAACTACCAGGAATCTCACGCTCTCTACCGTATTTCCTATATACCAGTTCCTGGTGCTACCAGACAACCTCCAGGTCCCAGCTGTCCTTTTTTTAAGCAGAGACCACCCGGGCTCATAAGGTGCAAAGAAAACGAATCCCGGATGGTTTGATAAAAGGTCATTCCCTGCTCAGCAAGAAAAAACCAAACCTGCCAGGATTTTCAAGCTGTGGTTGCTGAGTGGGAGCAGCTGACAAGACCTGACGGTAACGGGGGCTTACCCCAGAACGCCCGGCTACGGCTGCTCCCTCTCCCGCGCGGCCCCCGGTACCGGGCCTGCGTCCCAGGTGGGCCGCTGCAGGGCGAGAACTCCAGCTCCGGGGCAGAGATGGCAGCTGCCCTCCGGGGTACAGCAGGACCCCGGCTCCGCTTCCCAAGACAACGGCTCTCCCGCTCGTGCCCCTCCCCGGGGACCCCCGAGGCCGAAGGCCGCCCGCCGGCGGGAGCTCCCAGTAACCCCGGCTGGGGCTTCACCCCGCCGCTTCCTTCCGCCGGGGGAAGGGGGCTCGGCGGTGCAGGGCCCGCAGCGGCCCCACCACCTCGGCGTCTGAGGGGAGGCCGGAGGGAGCCCGGCGCCCCAGCCATCGGCCGGGCCTGCCCCCCACGAGCGGCGTCGAGCCCCTGCCGCGGGCGGAGAGGGGGCGACCCGGCTGCTTCTCCCTCACCCGGATCTTGCGGCTGATCTCGGTGCCGATCTCCATGGTCGCGTCGCACCGCGCCGCCCCGGCCCCGGCCCGGCCCGGTCCGGTCCCGTCGCGCCGTGCCGTGCTCCCGCCGCAGGCCGCGCCGGCTCTGGAGCGCCGCGCCGGAAAGTGCGCGGCCTCCGCCTGCGGCGCCCCCTGCCGGGCCGCCGCCGGGCCTCCGCGCCGCCCCCACCTCCGCGGCCGGGCCCCCCCGCGGCGGGGCGGCGAGATGCGCCCCGGCGGTAGCGCGGAGGCAGAAGGAGGCCCGAGCTCCCGCGGGCGGTCCTCGGCCACGCCGCTGCGCTCCCCGCCTCCCGCCTCGCCCCTCTCCCGGCCGCTGCCAGGCGCTGCCTGCGTAACGTAACGCTCCGTAGGCCCCGCGAGCCCTCGGGCTCCGCGGCTCGCCCAGGCCCGGGGCGGCCGGGTGGGTCGGCGTGCCCCGGGCGCGGAGGCCGCGGGGCAGGAGGGGGACGCGCAGCCCCGGCGGGGAGGCTCGTGGGCCGGCAGGCCGGGCCGCCCTCGGCCGGCCGTCGCCGCCAACCGTCGCTCGAGAGCCGGCGGCCGCGGCCTGCCTTGGTCTGCAAGCGGCAGGCAGCCAGACGCGCTCGGGAGCCTGGCCCTGGAGGGAAGAGCGTGAACGTGTCTTCTAGCGTATTGTTTCTGAACAGTTGCATGTCAGAGGGTCTGCTCGTAATTAGTCGAGTGTTGCGTTCAGCGAGTTGCCAGTTTTTATAAAACTGGTTTACGAAGTCCCGCCACGTGGCTTAGGATGAGTACCCTAAGATTAACTGTAAGGTTGTTTTAATATTAATGCTCCTTCTCAAGAAGTACAAAAATTGAGGATTTTAATATCTAGTTGTTAAAAACCAAGTATGGTATAGCAATACACAAAGCATGAAAGTAACTTTTAATGCCGTACGTAACTACCGCTATATTATAAAAGTATTTTACTACTGAATTTTAGTTTTGTGACCCCATGTTAGATTGATAAGAATGAAAACAACATGGTTTGGGTTTTTTTTTTCTTAGAAAGAGGCTGCAGCATCTGCTAGCCTTAGTGCTACAAGGGATCAGTTGCAGAGGGAGGAAGAACTATGTCGAAGTCGCGTTTGAGCCATACCGTTTATCTTTTGCAGCTATGTCCCAGCTTCACTTCAGCTGATCTAGTGAGTAGTAACATTATAGAAAGCCCAGCCTACAGATAAAGGGTCTTTTACAAGTAATGCCACTGGGTAAAATAAACTCCAGGCGTTGTTGTTAACAGCTGTATTAATCTCTTTCTGCATCACTGCTCCTAATATAAACCAAACATCATACAGAGATAGCCTAGAGTAATTATTGTTAATGATCTGAGCCGTTTGCCTGACTACACTTACACTGGTGTTACAGTGAGATACAACTAGTAACAGATTAATTACAACATTCCGTTTTAACCTTCAAGAGACACATTTTGCTCTCTTCAGATTTCAAATAAGTTGTATTACTTTATTATTGGACCAAGAAAAATAATTATTGAAGAACAGAAATAGGAATTGAGTTTATTCCCTAATGGATTTACTTTCAAAAGAAATTTTGTGTTTTAAAAAAAAGTATCATTTGTGAATACCGACAGGAGCTCATTGCTTCAAGTTCAGCACTGCATTATGCGTAGGATAACTGTCAGTTTTCTTCTAATAGGAAAATTCCATAACCTTAATTAGTTACTTAGTAGAATATGGTTCATCATTTTACAGTGCCTTATAAGTAAAAATTAATCTTGCAAACATGAAATTTCAGGCTTCAAGCAGGTATGCTCATTTTTCTAGCACCTTCCATTCTCTCCGCTACCATTCAGAAAGATGTAATGATGCATGAAGACCCAGCAATCTCTTGCTTTTTCACAAATAAGAAATGGAATGATGAAAAAACAGGGAGGCTTCAGACACAGAACCAAAACATAGAAGTGATGAATAAAGTGAATTTGTTCAGAGAACATCTTTTAAGAGTCACATGTAGAATCAGAAGCATTCTGACTTTTCAGTTCATGAAGTCACAATTTTGCATGGCTAGTGAGTAAATCAAGGTATTTTTCCACATGACTTCTTCATAGCTTCAGCATCCTGGGAATGCCCCTTTAACTAGTAGTTTCTAGATTATCCTGCCTGAGTTTTTATCACAAATGGAAAACTCCCCACTAGGCTATATAGATGCATAGCACTGTTCTGTCTGGAGGGTGACTGATTCTGCTTCCTGATTGGCTCACTTCCAACTTTCTGTCTTACCATTACTCAATGCAAAGACCTGATGCTGGACAGAGTTCCCAGAATCAGAACAAGGTGAATACTTGCGTCAACCTTCACCCTGTTGGCTGATATACTCAACTGCAATCACATATTTGGACCAGGATGGGAAAAAGGAAAAAAATCAAAACTGTCCCAGAAGGGAAGATGTCAATAAGAACAAAATAGATTTAATCCTGTTCCACTATGGGCAGGCAGTATTCAACCCAATGGGCAGAAACTTTTCTTTGTACTTACAGAACAAGGGCTGCAACATTCAGCTGTAGGATATTAGTCTTTTCCTCCCATAATCTTCAACAAGAGAATAAAGAGTACAGCAAAAGATGCAGGTGTTTCTACCCATGCATGTCATGAGTGTTGACCAGGAGCTAGAGGAGAGAAGCAGAAGCACAGTATAGTGCCCTGAGGCAATCACTCTGTCTTATGGAGGTGTCTGTATCAGAGCTCATCATATGTTCATGGACGCCTTTGTCCTTTTTTATTAGAGTTGATAGTTTGAGCAAAGCAGGTACTGGACAGCTGATGAGGCAAAAAATGAGATAGGGCAAAATGGAGAAAGTGCAGAAAACCACAAAGTTAGGATACAAACTAGGTTTATAGGAAGCTGAAGAAAAAAATTAATTCAGGAATGAAAGTTTGAAGAGCTTCAAAAGGAGAAAATGTAGGCTGCAGAGGAGTATATTGACAGTGTCCTAGATGTCTCTTTTAAGATGAGGTGTTGTCTTTAATGTAAATGCAAAGAAAGAAAATGTAGCAAGGACTAACTATGGAAAGTAAGAAAACTAATAAATGCAACTTCTAGATAGGGAATCAGGCAGGAAATGGGTGTGATCAAGATTTAGAATAGGAAATGTGACAGATAAGAGAATTGAGACCTTGTTTCCAGTATCAATTGTTTAGAAATAGGAGGGGTTGCCTCTGTTACCCTAAAATTTCATGGCTTGGATTTGTCATGCATTGTATCAGTCAGTTCTCTCTGGCAAGTAACCATAGTTCGGGCCTGTAGCAGATACCATTAGAAAAGGGTATCAATTTAGGTTAGTTCAAAGTTAGTTTCTTTTACTCAATATAAAATTTCCCTGAATAAATTCTTTTTTTGGTTTATGGACTGCTCATCATAACTATGGCTGATGTATGGAGGGGGAAAAAAAAAGGAGGTATTCCCCTGATCTGAGGAAAGACCATTGTGCCTAAGAGAAATAACTCAGAAGAATTCTTCATAGTACAAAATTACCTATGTATTTCAGATGAGATTATTGTCCTCCTGAGTAACATGTTATTTGCATAGTAGATCTGCAGGTTAGACCTGCTCAGATAGTAGCATGTTTGTGTGCTTTACATTACCAAAACACTTTCTAAATTTTACAGTTATGAGTCAGCGTTCACATATTCACTTTACCTTTTTCCTCATCCCTGACGTGTTTCAAGTTTGTATATACTTATGCCTGGCTCACGCAATGTGGAGAGCCATGAAATTCCAAATTGCATACAGCAATTGTTGATTTCACAGGTGTGCAAGCACAGACACAAGAGGTCTCCATATATTTATGGGACTGGAGTGCAGCCCCTTATATGTTGTTTGCATTGATTAAACACTGTAAGTATTACTTAATTGATAGGCATTTGATGCTTGCTAAGACAGTTGTTACTAAGGGCATAATTTCTACTGACACCTTTGGGAGTTTTAAGTCCAGACAAGGGCTGAAAGATCAGTCTTTAGTCTGCGTTTTCTTGCTGTGTATATTACCAACAGCTGAAACTCTGCTAGGACTTTTGTTTTTAGCTGCAGACATAAATGTATGTGGATAGGTCATTTGGTACAGCACATACAGATTAAACCTTGAAAATATTTCCAAGCTGCGTGAAAATCAGACCAACAGAATTTTTGGTAAGAGATTTGACTTAATTGGAAAGGCTTAAAATAAATGATCATACGATTAAAAAAAGCAAGGATTGCCTGCTATTTGTTGTAACCCCTATTTCTGTAATGCCCCTGTAGCCAGAGAAGCAGCTGTTCATTGCTGACATTCTCCCTGCCAGGCATTCCAACTCTCTGAGGTAATGGGCTACAAGCATACGGGCCTTTGCTTTAATTCTTTCAGCGTATCCTTCCGCATGGATAGAGCGAGGGGAACGCCTCCAGGAAAAGAAATTAAATGCACACACCCAGAGGCACACAGAGACGGGTGATTTGAAAATATTCCCGAGAACGCACTTTGCGCTCATGCAGTGCAGCGTCACATCAAAGAGGCTGCCTGAATTGCTGGCTGGCACAGGTTTATTTTGTTGCAATATTTTCTTCCACCTCTAGCTCTTTACCCAGTGGAATGATATCCAGAGCAAGTTTTTTGAGACAGGAAGTGAGGAATGTTTTCACTATGAGTGATCTGAGAAGAAGGTGGGTTAGCCGAGATAGCAGCTGTTTCGGGCAAGAGGAACACAGAAAGTCAGTTCCTGAGGAATACAGATGAGATGGCTCCGGGAGAAAAAGTCTTGGAGCACTGTGGGGTTTTTTTGGATACACGTATGTGAAAGGAAGCTCAGTGTCTTTGGATCGCTGCACAAGGTAAGGGGAAAACAGCAGGCACAGTAAAAAAAAAAAAAACAGCGGGTGATCTCTGCTGTGTACTGCAAGACTGAGGAGTTTCAAGCATATTTCCTTTTTGAAAAGTAAAGGCTGTAGAACTGTGCTTCTGGAAGTAGGGGAGGTTTGAGATAGGCACTTATTGCTGCTCTTTTAGTCCAGGAGTCATGTCAAAGATTAACTGGTAAAACAAGGGGAGGGTGGAGTATTCTCATTTTTTGGCTTTCCAAATATTCCTGAAATAAATATATGTATTTTAAGCATTTGAAATAATAGGAACCCTTTTTCAACATCATGTATCACAGTTTTATTTTGCATGCTGTCATTCACGCAGGCTGTTTAAAAAAATCTTTGTAAAGTAAAATGCTAATTATTGAGGGGGGAGTGGGAGGTGTAGGTAAAGATACCACAGTGCTCAGTAATCATGTGTCAGTCACGGCCATGTTGCTGAAATTCTAATATAACATTTTTGAAACTACATGTTTGTGTTGAAATATAAATGTACAAAGTTTGACCACTAAAGACATTTTTAGCTGTTGCGTGAAAATTCCAGGCTTGCTAAATAAAGGCTTGTTACTGTAGAGGTCATCAGTTGGATTTGTAACTCCTGGTGGTATGTAGTTCCTTTTTGCTAAAGTAGCTTTATAATGATGCAGATGTGTCCGAATTTAAGTAATGCAGAAGGCAAATAGGACAGCACCTAGCATTGCAGAATGCACAGCTGCTGAATAAAAACAGCACAGCTCTGTCTTCAAGAAGTACACATGGCTAGCAGTAAAAGTTACTGAATGATACCTCAGTGTTATTCATCAAACTTGCCTTTATTCTACAATATTTATTATATGTCAGGAATTTTTATTTTATAGTTGGTCTTTTGTGACATGGACTGGAAGTTAGTTACTTAAGTTTTCCTTATTATAAATGTGTTTCAGAAGTAATGAAGATGATGTCAGACATGTACTAAATTACAATGAAATAATTTAGGGTAAATGCTCAGTAGAGCAGTAAATGCAAACAACAGATCATAACCTGAAGAGCACTCCTGGCATGTTCTGAAAATTCTGCTCTAAACTTCCTATGTTTGCATTGCTGCATGTCTGCATAGTGAAATAACTTAAAGTTTGAGATTGCCTCATGTCAACATTAGGTGGTTTGGAAATTTCACCTGTCAGGTCAGCCTCTGGTTAGTGATTTTTTTAATTTTTTTTTTAATATTTTTTTTCCCCATGCCCTTAGAATACTTTTCTAAGGGCCTGATGGGGGCATGAAAGTTTGAAAGTGTCTCATATTCAGTGGTACTATGTAAAAACTGAGATTAAAACAGCATTGCACTTCTGACTGCAGCTTTGTAAAAGATGAGTAAGTTGGTTTCTCTCATTGCTGCAGCACCAAAGAAAGTACGTAACTCTGCACAGAATGTATTGGAAAATGGGCCCTGGGGACGTGAGCTGAGGTCAGTCAGCCAAAAGTTACTCTGCCAGGAATAAACCCAGTGCGAGATTCTGCTGGCAGTGGGCAGGAAACTAAAAGCTTCTGTCTGTAGAGCATTCCCTGCATGCTGCTCTAGGGGGGCAGGAATTGGAGGATCAAAGTGCAGAGTGAGTAATAAACTGAGGAGTCCCTGTGTATCCCTAAATTTTTCAGGGAAACCTGTTGCTATTCTGCAGCTGCACCCAAAAATAAATTAGTTGGTGTTTGGGTCAGGGTTTTTTTTGATTCATTTAAGTGGTATCTGTTGAGGATGGGGATTGTGTAGGATGGTAGAACTGCTTCCAGGTTATTAGAAGCGTGGTCATGAAATATGTTTATGGTCATTCTTTGGAGTAGGGTTGCAAAGATGTCATTGAGGAAAAATGCTGTGCTGCCTCCTCTTTCTCCCCATTTTAGGCCTGTAGTGCCTTTCCGCCTCCCTTTCTTCTTTGCCGTGCTGCTTACAAGGGAGTCGGGAGTCTGATACGAGGTCTTCAACCTAAAGAGTTTGTTGTTGTGTTGAACTTTCTAGGTATGTATATAAATGTGCAAGTAGTATGCGGCCATCTCTTTGTTTATAGCTATATCTTTGAGTTTAAAAACAGGTGCGCTAGGAAGACTACTTCTTCCAATTCCCCCTCTCCAAATAAATGGATGTCTTAGAATTACCAGAGAGGAGTAACACGAAGAGTCTTCATAAATCAAACTGTGCCTTTTAAAATGTGCTACTAATACATACCGGCCTGAAAAAACCGTAGGTGCTTGTTTTCTTTTTCCTTTCAGGCGGTGCGGCGCGGCGCTGCCACTAGAGGTCCCCAGGCAGAGCCCTCCAGGCCAACGGCGGCTAACAATGAGAGGAGGAAGCGTGGCTTGGCCCCGGGCGGCTCGGCCCCGGCCCCGGCCCTCAGGCCCGGCCCGGCCCAGGGGCTGCGGGCAGCGCGGGCCGGGGCGCGGCCGCCGGCTCGGCTCGGCTCGGCTCGGCTCGGCTGGGCGCCGCGCGGGCAGGGGAACGGCCGCCACGCGCACGGCGCTGGCTCCGGCGCGCTGCCTGGCCCCGCGGCCGCTCGGCCCCGCGGAGGAGGCGGGCCCCGCCCGGGGGTGTTACGCAGGGCCGGGGGGCGCATCGCCCCCAGCCGCGGCGCCGTGAGGGAGGCGCTGCGACCGCGACCGCCCCCGCCCCGAGGCGGCGGTGCCGGCGGCGGCTTTACCTCGGGTGTGTGAAGCGCTTTCGCTTCAGTAGTAGCCGCAGCGCCCAGCCTCGCTGTAGCGACTGCTCTCAACACACCTGCTTCCGCCGAAAAAAACCCCCTGTATTTACAGAACGTTTTTATTTTGCGTGTCCCACTGAAAACCAGCGCTAGGAAGAGTGACAACTTTCTTAGGCTAGGGTGCATGCGGTACGAAACACGCGAGGAGAAGGGCGAAGCTCGCACCTTACGGAGTTGACAGGAGAGGAGGCGCGGAGGTGTTTGCAAAAGGTGGGGAAGCGGGTGGCTGCCTTTAGACTGGGAATAAGTATGTTTTTCAAGGAAAAACTAGGCCATAAATGGTTCTCAGAATCCGCATACTCTCTTGGCGAGGCAAAGCGTAACCCGAAACATCCTACAGCAGCTTAGGTATTAAGAAATAATGGTACAGTTAGCTGTAATTCAGGGAGAATTAGAGGAATTGGATTTTAATTGTCTGGTAGGAAATGGCTAAGGTGTGAGCTTTAATGCCTCTCTTCCTGCCTTTCTTTTTTTTTCCCTTAATCGTTTATGGGGCTTGGTTTTCTGTTTAATCCAACAGATAGCGGCTGAGGCTGCACGCTGCTCTGAAAAACAAGCCAGATTGCTGGATTTGCGCTTACAGAAAATGGCTTTGTTCAGTATTAGAAATACCTTAGGCAACTCGGACTTCGTAGAGGTATTTCATTTAAATACTGATTCAGTTTAGAAATACTTACTGCAGCTGCATTTGATTAAGACTCATTATTCACTTGTGAGTTAAAAAAAAAATACCAACTTGCCAAAGACTGGTGTCGTCTGTGGAAAAACCAGAAACTCTGGTGCTTATTTCATTATTTGAATGCAAAACAGCTATGCATTTTGGAAAAGGAGACTGATGATTTAGATTTAGAAAAAATAGACATGTTATTTCCCATGTTACCATTCCCCTTTTAGTCAAAATATTTCTGATTCTTGTATTTATTCTTTCTCTTTTGCTCCTTACTAGGATTCCAGTGGATGCCCCTTCTACTTGTCTCCTGGTGGAAGACTTGATTGTCTTTAATGGATACTGCTGCTGCTGGTTGATCTCTGGAGACTTTACAGCTCCTTACCTTTTGAGAGGAGATAGCTGCTTGTCCCCTCTCAAGGTCCTGGTGGTAGTAGCTTTTTATCAGTGACCACCTCGGGCGGGGGGGGGAAAGAAGATGCCTCTGCCTTTTGGGTTAAAATTGAAACGAACTCGGCGTTATACAGTATCTAGCAAGAGTTGCTTGGTGGCTCGTATCCAGCTGCTCAACAATGAATTTGTGGAGTTCACGCTGTCGGTGGAAAGTACAGGCCAGGAAAGTCTGGAAGCAGTGGCTCAGAGACTTGAATTGCGGGAGGTAAGCAAACTGGTTGATTGAAGGCGTGATTTTTGTCTCTGGTGCTAGATGACCTATGTGGTGAATCCTTACCATTTGGGGCAATCAGTTTATTTACTGGAGCAGCTGTCCTGTGTTCTCCTTGTTTCTTCACCTTCTGATCTTGAAGGGACTTTGATTGCTCCAAGACAGTTGAAAAACTTACGTTACAGAGCTAGGGAATGCCCAAGGGGAGGACGTGTTAGAAGTGGCAGTGAATAGAAGCTTAGAGCGATAAACAATGCCACTGTTTTTTAAAGCTTACAACGCTGAAAATGCTGTTTAAGAAAAACCCACAAAGGAACAACAAAAAATTTCTGCCTAAGCAACATGGTTAAGAATTACTGCAAGACTTGAAACAACTTTTAGCTAAGGATATGAAAGAGAGTGTTATTTGTGTGCATGTTTTTTGTTTTTTTTTCTGATGGATTAGTACTCTGAAAAGAACCTAAAGCGCAAAATGTGATGTGTACCAGTGACCAACTATTTATATTGCTTGTTCAAATACCACAAACATGTTTGCAGACACTGTCTTGGAGCAAGAATATAGTCATTTAGATCAGGTGCTAGCCTCATGAGGAAACATGGTTCGTACTAGTTTAGTCTGTATATATTTGTGTAACCTGCCTTTTTTCCCCAAAAATTCCTTACTTGGTATTTCGAAGGATCCTTTTGCAACTGAAACTTACTCTTCTCCCACATGTTTAGTGATTATTCATATATCTCCTGTATTGAGTGAATTACTTCTGAAATGCTGAGCTGTGAAACATTGTTTATAGAAATCTACATATATTACCAACATATGAACCAATGTCATTGTTTTATAATTTTGTTGAACACAGGCGGATTTGATTGCAGTAGTTGAATGCTCTTGACCCTGTGTAAATTGACATTTCCCACTAGAGTCTCAAAAGGTTGATTTCATTTTGTAGCCATTAAACTGTGACGGCATGTGTACTTTCCGGGGGCAGGAGAGAGAAAACTTGTAATAAAAGTTCAGTGCTGCTAACATTGTTCTGAAAAAGATGCTTTTGCTCTGTTATGTAGTCTGCCATATAATGGTGTTTTGAATATGGGATTCAAGTACAGGATGAAAACCCTAGACTTAGGTAACCAAAATAAGAGTAATCATGAAAATAATTGTTGCCTAATAACTATGATTTTTTTGAAATGTTATATTATCATTGTCAAGCAATGGCAACTGCTTATAACTTTGCTCAAATATTGAGCAAATAAATTTAGGACTCAATCCTGCAAACATTTATTACTGCACACAGCATGCATTACTGTAGGATTTTCAGTAGGAAATGCTATCTATAGTCAGTTGTTTTCAGCTTTTTTTTTTCTGTTTTGAGAATAATAAATAAATGAAATAGATGTGAATCCATTAATCTCTAAGTGTTTGTTTACTGCAGTTGTTTTCAATCCCAAAATGCATTCTTGTATATTCACCAAATATTTTTTTTACTGTACAGTTATTTTGGAAAAATGCAATTCTGTGCAACAGTATGACTTCTTTTATCTTGCTCCTTCTAGCAAAGGGAGAATCTAATGACTCTCATAGCCTTAGTGTTTACTTAGAATACATCAGATATCATATACTTAGAATTCAGTTATTGTTGTGTGAATGGAGTTTGTCAATTTTATCTATCCACTTTCAGTTGTTACTGCTAAGTCAACAGAAGGTAAAGAATTTTAATTATATTTGGTTTGCAAAACACAAAGGCTTTGTCTTCCTGAATGATGACTGCTAGCTTTTATTGAACGAGGCACAGTGTTGGAGATAGAAGTTTTTTTCAGCTATTCTTCATTATCTCTTTCTTTTGAGCTACTCCTAAAAATCTGTTTAAAAAAAAAAAGAAAGAAAGATGGCAATTCCCTCAATTAAGAGTCATATATTTGACTAAGGGAGTTGACAGTACACTGTTGAACTCTGAGCAGATTCCTTCAGTCATGCATTCTTGCATGGATTATTTTGGCAGGAAAATGTGTTGCAATAAAAGGGAATGGAAAATAAGGATATAGATTACTTTCCAGAGCTTGCATTCAAAAAATGTTGTTCTGCCTTTAAATAGATTGGTCAAGCAGATACTGGATCATTCCTGACTGCTTGCATAGTAGAAAGTTTTCAGAAAGAAAAATTTGCTCAACATTTTGCTTAAATCTGCAAAACCAACATTAGTCCTCAATACTGTAAAATACTAAGCACTTTCTGTAAGATGTTGCATATTGTTAATGCACTAAGCACCCTTAAAGCATGAGTGTGAATTCACAGTGTTAAACATGAAAGTATGACTGTTTATTTGAATACTGAGACTTCAAGCAGTTACGAAAACCAAGGCATCAGTTTCCGATTACTGTGTATGGGCTACACAGTTAGGACATGCAGTTCCCATGCACCTTCAAAATAGCTTATTGCAGGAGGCATGAGGGGAATCTCTACCTTTTTACACATTCAATGGTAAAATTTAGAAATATCTCTTTCTCTCTGGTGTAGTCTGCAATTACGGAATTTGGACAGTGAATTGAATGGCTTATTTTTAATGCAGTGCCATCTTTTAAGATATTTAACAGATTGTTATATAAATGAGTAGTCTTCAAATTATGCTTTGTGTGGCTAAACACTGGTTTTCTTCTGATTTTCCAATTAGTACTTCTCAATTTCCAAGTTGTATGCTAGTATGGACACATAGTTAGGGTTTAGGAAGTCTTAAGTATGTTGACAATTTTATATTTTTTTACTAAGTAGTAGAAAAGTGAAATGAATGCGTTCAACTAAGAACATCATCTGGTATTCCCAGAATGTGACTCAATCAGCAATGAGTATGTAATCCAGCTCTCTTAAACTGAGGAACTGGGGAAAGAAGCCAAAGGGAACAGGGAACTTAAGTTACTTACCCTTTGTAGCGCAGCCTGTGTTTTATCCTGTGAGAGAACTGTAACCAAACTTGATTTATGCAAAAAGCTGTATTTGTTGCAGAAAACCATTCTGGAATTACAAGTTTTGAAAAATTGCTGAGAGGTCTGATTGTTAACTACCTTTAAAAGTATGTGCAACACGGCTCGTCTTGCATCTAGGGTGTGAGTATACAAATTAAATACTTGAAAATATAGGAATGGTGGGGTTTTTTAATGTTAATACAGCTAGGTATCTATTGGATGTTTGGTAGGAGGCATTACAACTGATTTACCTCTGTTGCTGTATCTTATTTTATTTCTGTTTTCTAATAACACTTCTAAACTAGAATGAAGGGGCAAATTCTGCTCCTGTGTACAAGCAGAGTCTGACTTAACTGCAGATACGTGGTGAAGATGGAGACTATGTGTTGTGCATGTGCAAGTTCCTGTGTTTGTTTTGGACATGAATAGGAAAGAAGGGATCAAGGCTATCCAGATCCTGAATAACTTCGAAGTTCTGAAACAGTGCTTCAGAAATGCTTGAACTATGCTGGAAAACTTTGCTCTGAATTCTTAAATATCAGCTCTTGTTTGGAGAAACCACAAAAAAAACCCCTTTAATTCAGTGTGGTGGTTTCTTAAATGTGTTTTGCATATGTAAAGAGTGTTTTTAAAATAAGATCAAGTGAAACCATAAATATTCTTAGATGTATACATATCAGTAAACATACTGACTGGCAAATAAAAGATGGGCCAAGTCATGACAGAGGGATCACTACCATAATTATGTTTATGCCTTGTATCAAAGTCTGACAAAATTTTAGCTAATGGTTTGAGAAATAAGAGGAGGATCAGTGCCCACAGTTGAATTGCTATGATTGCCTCTCTGAACCAAATTTTCCTTAAAATTAAGACAGGAGAAATTGTCATAGAGGAATGTATATAAAAATGCAGACCTTCCGTGTGTAATCTAATTAATATAAAAGATGCTACAAACTTGACTTAATCTAAAACCTATATTAATTGTAAGTGTGCTGTAATTGTGATTTGGAAACCACGATAAATTGAAGGACAGAGCAGTTGGCCAAAAATCAGTAATTGCCTCTGCAATTATTGTAGTTCTTCCTTTTTCTGAAGGAAAAAAGCTATACACTGAGGTATAGGATTTGCATTCAGTCTTGCTATGCTGAGCAGCACAAAATTAAGTTTTTTTCCATGAAAGCAATAGTGGCAATTGGGAATCTTTGCCCCCTGATTTGTTAAGCTTTTTTATAAAGTTAGGCCAGAATTTGAATACACCACTTAATTGTATTTTTTCACTATCACAATGTCTGTGAATTGCTGTACAGTTTTATATTAATTTTGGCAGAAGAGGTTTTCTTTACTTCTGAAGCAAAGACATGAGCTTATTGTTTAGTGTTTTTAGACTACTTTGAAATTTTGCTTTTCCCTGTTGTAAAGCAATCAGAATTTAAGCCTCTGATGAATAGGAATGTGATACTCCTTTTAATGTCAGTGCTGTGTAAAGTGTGAGTCAAAAGCAGATATGTGTGAGTCCATCCTTCTTGGAGCCTTGGACAGTGGTGGGAAAAAGTAACATAATTAAAAAAAAAAAGTATGTTTCTGCATTTCTTTGTCATGTTGGTAGCTGACCTGTTTCTACAAGAGATTAAAATGTCTTGGATAGAATGTGTTCTATGCACTATGAAGGTATTACTCTTTCGCTTGCAAATTAGCTGGTTTACTTTTATTTAATGTACCAATGAGTGGAATCTGCTTTGCCTGTCAGAAGACCGTTTATTCAAGATATTTGAAAGGTGTAAACCACACTGTATTGTTATTCATGCAATGTTTTAATTTGAATAAATTAGAATATCAGATTACCTTGCAAGGTATTGATTTTGTTTATTTCTTATCCCTGCTGTTTTGCTTTAAGGTGTAGTTGACAATTGCTTTGTTTAAATAGCATTTGTGAAACCCATATTGGATTAGTTAGGAGAAAATAATTGGGGGGGGGTGTGTGTGGTGGAAAAGTCATTTCATTATGAAAAAACTAAGACTTAAGACTCACTTCTCTCTGTATTTGTATAGCTACCCTGCTAAATACTCCCTCCTGCAGCTACAGTTGACGATCTTGTCAGCACTAGAACAACAAAAATGGTATAAGCAAAAGGACCCTAAAGTGAGTAGCTTCAAGATGGGGAAACGGGAGAGATGCTAGCCAGCGGTCCTCCTTTTTCTGCAAGAAGAATTGGTCATGGTAGTATGTAGAGGAGTGCAGCTTTCCAGTCGGTGGCTGGTACGTGGCAAGACTCACAGGTTTTTTCTCCACCACTTCCAGGAAGTCTTGGGTCTTGTAGACTGGCCAGTCCAGGCTGCTCCAAATCCTTTCTGCCCTAGAGATTGGGAAGATTTGTGGAGGAGGTTGTCTGCTGTGATAAGAGTGGAGTTTCTGGGGAATTTTCAGGGCCTCTTGTCTCCTTATGTAGTTCTTAACATTGGGCGTAGGGTAAAGCTTTCATGTGGTATCTGGCAGTCGTGCGTAGTACGAGATTATTGACCCAGTTCTCCTGCATGCAGTTTATTTAAACTGTGATATCCTGATGGCAGGAGCTGTTTAGTATCCAAGCATATAATAAAGCTAGACGCGGTGGAGCCCTTAGGCTAACTGGGATTTTGTAAGTCCGACTGCAGTGCTTATCCTTCAATAATGAGAAGGTGTTTTCAGCACCCTGTTCAGGGAAGTCTTATAGCTTGTTTTATTTCTGTGTACCAATGTAAAAGAGGAAAAGCCTGAAAATATATTTTGATTGCATTCTTCTGTAAACCCTGTTATTGTTTTCTTTTTTTTTAATTTCTTGCCTCACATCTTAGGATGGTGATTCCTCAGGTCACTCTACCCTTGAGGCAGGTAGCAGATTGCGTTAATTAGAAGGCACTGTATTAACAATTAGAAAACAATTCTCTCTTCCAGTCTATTCATAACCTGTGAGATATTCTGTAAGATTTATAATACAGGGTATGGAAATTAGCTGGGAAATAAATAATTAAATACATAAGTTCGAAGTAAACTTTGAACACTGCTATGCCTCAGGGGAATGTGTGGTAAAATCTATTTGTCCTCCCTGCTTCCGTCCACAAAAAGTAGTTGGTTTTTTTTCCTTTAGTCTGAGGTTTTATAGAGAATGTGTTGGGTTGTTTTGTTGGGTTGTTTTTTCTTTTTCTTTTTTCTGTTTTTTTTTGTGTGTTTTTTTGTTGTTGTTTGTTTTTAAAGATGGCAGTAATAGTGTTGTCTCAAAATCCTGGGGAACATGACTTTTTCTTCATATTATATGGCCAAAGAATGGAAGGCACAATCAAGTTTGGGGATTATAATGGATGCTTTTAAGCTCCAGTGAGAAGATTACACACATTTGATACCTAGTATATATATTTGTCATTTCTGTTTCTTTTCTAGGTAGTGTAAACTGTGACCAAAATAGACCCTGAGATTCTATATTAAAACATTTTTTTTAATACTGCTAATCAGAATAACTGATATATACAAATGATGTTTAGATTAGATCCAAAGTGGAATTATACTAGGGATGAGCCTGATCTATGTTAAGGAAAATAAAATGAAATACAGCAGTTAGCTGTAGCTAACAAATATCAGGCAGTTGGTACGGGGAGGAAGGACTATCTCACTGATTCCATTTCAAATTATAAAACAGATGAGAAACAGCAAAGTATGCTTAATAGATGTGGAAACTGATGAGAATTGTAAGATTTAAAGCTCAGTTTATAATAGGTTTGTAAAATATAGAATTTTTTTTTTTTTTTTAAAAAAGGTGTTATTTAATTTACATCCAAGAATTTCTCAGTAAGCTGCTTCTATTTGTCAGCACCAATTCTATGATGGCATAGAATCACATAATAGTTTGAGTTGGAGGCGACCTCTGAGGGTTGCATGGTCCCACCCTCTGCCCAGGAAAGCCAGCTTGGATCAAGTGGCTCAGAGACTGTCTGGGTGAGTTTGGGTGCCTCCACGCGTAGAGATTTGACGCCTTTTTGGGCTACCTGTTCCAGTGTTTGGCTAGTCGTCTTGTGAATTTTTTTGCCTGATCTAATGGGAATTTCCCACATTGCAGCTTGTGCCCAGTGTTTCTCGTACTTGCAGTGAGCACTTTCAAGAAGAGGCTGTCTCTGGGTTCTCTATAGCCCGCTCTTAGGCAATTGAAGTCCACAGTAAAATTTTACTTTAGTCTCTTAAAACTGGCCAGCTGCACTTCTCTGACTCTCATCATACATGATGCCAAAAGATATAATATAGTCACCTGCAGTAATGTAGTTTTGTGGCACTCATACCTGATGAATCGCCTCTGCTTAGCTTAGGAAGTCTGGTTGACCTCATAGATGAGGTCACTCCACTCCCACCAACTTGTGAGCTGCAATACTGTGTTGGGCTTGTGGTGCTTTGGTGTTCTTGATAACTCTTGAACTTTTATGCAAAAATGCTTCCTATTCCTGTCCATAGTGACAGAAAGCAGCTATGTAGAAAGTAACTGTGCAGAAATTATATGTTCATTTTATTTCTATTTGATTTTCTTCAAAGGGGTTGGGTCATGAATAAATCACTAAAATAAATGAACATCAAATTAGTGTTAATCTTAACAGCTTAACATATTTTAAGAATTATGTCATGACATTCTTTTTAGCATTGGATGTTGTCCTGAGCTGCTAATAATAAAATGTTTTAGCAATGAACAAAAATTGATTCTATTTTAATCAGTGCGAATATTCCAGGGTGCATAAGCTCCTCTGAAAACTCACAGGATCAAATTTTGCCCTTGAAGTCAAGTGAAAGGCTTGCATGCAAGTCAGAAGACAGGCTTTTGTCCATAGTGTTTTGCTTGGCTTTCATTTTATTTTTGATAGGGCAGATTGGAGGAGTTTGTAAGGGAAAATACCATAGCGGAAAAATCTTGTTTAAAGATATGCTGGATTCCAGAGAATATTTTAAAACATGGAAACATTTTTCTTAGTCTGTTGTGCCAGTAACTAATAGGTTCTGTGTGTAGGCAAGAAAAAGTGGTCAGTGCTATAAAGAAACAGACCAGTGCAAGTGACCATCATGCCTTAAAAACAGGCTACACATTCAGTTTAGACTTCAGGGTGTAGCACCAGGAGTATCTTACATCAGAGAGTTTGAGACAGTGGTGGTGTTAACAGAAGTTTGTGCTCTTTCTCTCCTTACCTTTCTGCAAATACACCAAGGCTGCAGGTGAAAGTTATTCAAACAGTTGCTTAGAAGTTTTTCTATACATTTGTGGTTGTGTTTGTGTGGTATCTTTTACAGAAGTCTTTCAACTTCGTTGGTGTGCTTCTGTGGCTCTGTAGCTGTTACCCTGAGGTTTCAGTCTGCACCTTGGCCTCTGCCATCCCCCAGAAGTGGTGGTTTGACGTTTCAGACCTTGCTCAGCCCAGGGCTGATGCGGTTGACCTGTTGGGCAGGAGGGCTGGGGCAGCACAGCAGGCTTGCTTTTTTGAGCCCTTTCTACCAAGTGAGATCAAGTAGCTCATGGCTTATAGTTCAACTTCGACTGGTGGGTTTGTGGGTGGTTTTTTGGTCCTCTAGTTTACTCGCTGTCTTGCATTTTATATACATTAACGTTTACAACACTCGGAAGTTACAGGATCTCAGCATCACAGTCTGACTGTGGCTCCTGTGACTGTGCCCATGATATTAACAGTCTTGTAATGAAAGACAAATACAACTTTTTACATGCATTCCTTTCCTCATTCAGTCTGCAGGAAGGATTGAAGAGTAGTCATTTGGTACATTTTATCCTTTTCAGTGTGTGATGTTGCCGTGAAGATAATATTTCTTTCTTAATGGAGTTTGTGTGGTACTACTGTTATCATTCCTAATATCTTATGGGATCTTAAGATACTGTCTTCTCAATATCCTTGTGGGGTGGCAGAGGTTACCACACACTGTACCCAATGGTTGGGGGATTGGAGCACAGAAATAAAAGCAAATGTTGTCTAAGGTATCAGCAAATATTGTGTGCCTGGAATGAGAAATTTAGAAAACAGTGTTGTTTATTGTATTTGTATTCAGAGCCACATTCCTTTTGTCCCCTTGAAACTGGAAGTGTTTATGACTTCTTAAATTTGACTCTTGGCCTTTGGAATTCAGAAATGAGGAGCCCACAGTGTCCACCTGTGAAAAACTTGGTTTGTAGGATTTGCTTTACAAGAGAATTCTGTTTCTGATGTGGGAATACAGTCTGTTTCTCTATGCTGATTTTTAAACTTTCCCAACCATGAAACTATTTTGTTTCTATCAGCATTCTGCCTTTTCTGCAGATATCTTCCACTATACTGAAACACTTTTTTCTTCTATGAACAGTTCTAATTCAATTTAATTTTAGTATTACAGCCTGCCTTTCTATCAAATAGGACCAGAGTTGTCTTAGAGTTTGCAGAAGGGATTTTAATTAAGGTTAAGTAGGCAGACTTCATCCTAACATTTTTCTTATCTTCTGAATACTGATTTTGAAATTATACGGTAACAGTAATTTTAATTTAGAGGATTTTTATTTTTTTTTAAACATTGGGGAAAAAAAACCCCCACCAACAATCACTTAAAACTGTTGATGCCGATTTAAGAGAGTGGTAAAAGAAGTACGTTTTGCTGGTATGCAACATTAATGGAACATTATGCTTTAGAATTGGCTCTAATTTCCCAGAGAAAATGCTTTTATGGAATAGTTGGTTTTATTAATTTAATGCTACACCTTGACTTTTGTGCCCCAAATTACTTACCGATCTGTGCTGATACGGAGCATTGACTTCACTGCTGTCCTTGGAGGTTTGGGATGTAGTAAACCTGCCCATGCCATGGTTGTTACATGCATAGTCAGCCTGTCAGAGCTGTAAGGGATAGCCAGAATCCCATGAGTGTAGACTCTTTGTCCTTTTTAGACTATAAACTTAAGAAGATGTACGTATATGAATTTTCAGACGTGTATGTAGGCGAGTTTTCACAGGAAAGTACTAAAGTGGCCTTTCTCTAGTACCAGCTGTCGCTCCCCAATGAATTTCCGATCTGTGCTCCAAAGCATCAAAGTGCTAGAGCTTCTGAGAAAACAACAGTAAATACTTTGTTTGCTAGGTGGACAATTTTTCCAAGTTGACTTAATTCACAGAAATTATTGATGTAAAAAAATCACTATGATGAATAGTCCTTTGTTTTATAAAACTTCATCCTTAATAGCATTATTTTTTATAAGTTAAAAACATCTGAAAATACATAAAGAAAGTGTTGGATTAAAGGTGTTGGTATTTCTACTGTTTCGACATATAATAATGTGTATGTAGCAAGGACTTGGAGAATTTCCATGTAAATGCCTACAGACGTAATTGGTAATTAGTAGCATTCCCTTATCTTCCTCCCTCAATTAAAAAACTTGTAATTGTGATTTCTAGTTTTGTTGTGATAATGACATGAATATTTTCTAGTCCACGTCTGTTTGCTGGTCCAGAACTGAATGAAGTAAGTACTGCAGGGGCAGATTTTAATCAGTTTAAACATAGTGGAGAAATTTAAATTTGAATGAGTGGCTCTGCAGTGTGGATTTAGAACTATACTGTGGAGTTATAGAAAAATATTCTCATCCAGACTCCTTCTCAGAGGAGATCTGATTGAAGTTAGATTGTGTTGCTCAAGATGTTGTCCAGTGGGATTTTGACATTGGAGGGATGGACATCCCTCAGCCTCTCGGTGCAGTCTGTTCCAGTGCATGCTGTATTTTGTGTTTTGGCTTGGTCAAGAGTTGCCTGCTCAGGCAAAGTGGCTTGCTGCTGTGTCCGATCATTTTCTTGCTCATGGGATGAGCCATACATGTGCTTTAATGAGCTTGTCTTGGACTGAGCAGCTGTCCTGTGCTCTTTTGTCCTTCAGCATCCCATGTGAGCCTGCCTGCCAGTTCCCCTGAGAAGCATACACTGTTCTCCTGCTCTCCATTGTCATTTTTTTATTTGCCTTCCTTGCTTCCCTTAGTTTTCCTGTCACACATAAGTGCTTATGACTAACATCTGTGAGTTGCCACAACAGGCTCAGGGACTGTTTGCAAATAAAGAGTACGTTTGATGATGTTTTAGGTGAGGGCCCTTATGTTTGTGAATTGCTTATCTGGAAGTAATGTCTCCTTTTGATATTAAATGTCTCTCCAGTTCTTTAAGTTTTCAATAGCCCATAGCCTTAGGCAGTGTTCTAAAACCTTGTTGTGGTTTAACCCCAGCCAGCAGCTCAGCCCCACGCAGCCACTCGCTCAGTCCCCCCTGGTGGGATGGGGGAGAGAATCAGAAGAGTAAAAGTGAGAAAACTTGTGGGTTGAGATACAGACAGTTTAATAGGTAAAGCAAAAGCCATGCACACAAGCAGAGCAAAACAAGGAATTCATTCACCACTTCCCATGGGCAGGCAGGTGTTCAGCCATCTCCAGGAAAGCAGGGCTCCAGCACGCGTAACGGTGACTTGGGCAGACAAACACCATCACTCCGAACATCCCCGCCTTCCATCTTCTCCCCCCAGCTTTATATGCGGAGCATGACGTCCTATGGTCTGGAATACCCCTGTGGTCAGTTGGGGTCAGCTGTCCCGGCTGTGCCCCCTCCCAACTTCTTGTGCACCCCCAGCCTACTCACTGGTGGGGTGGTGCAAGAAGCAGAAAATGCCTTGACTCTGTGTAAGCACTGCTCAGCAATAACTAAAATATCCCTGTATTATCAACACTGTTTTCAGTACAAATCAAAAACACGGTCCCATACTAGCTACTATGAAGAAAATGAACTCTATTCCAGCCAAAGCCAGCACAAACATTTATTTCTAAGTAGCAAGGCTTTCATACAATGTATTTTATCTAATATTGCAATATTAACTTTTTTCATCATTGAAATGTCTCTTTTTCAGATTACATATTTCAGTCTGTGGTATTATAATAAACAGAATCAGCGCAGATGGGTAGATTTGGACAAGCCTCTGAAAAAGCAGCTGGACAAATATGCCTTGGAGCCAACTGTGTATTTTGGAGTAGTGTTCTACGTGCCTACTGTTTCTCAGCTTCAGCAGGAGATTACCAGGTAAACTTCATACATGTGTCTGTAATTTTGCTTTCAGCATTCTGAAATGTATGGTTTATTTAAAAATTGTCTGCTTCCCTGCCCCACCTCTAGAGAAATGGAAATTATTACTTTAGGCAGAATTTATGTTCAAACTATGTATTTATTTCCCTTTTGAATATTTAAAATATGTGATAAACTAAGCAACTAACTTTTTGGTGATCTTAGGAATCTATTCAAACCTGTGTTCAGTAATGGGCATACTTGCATGGTCAGACTTTTAATTGTTTTAGTCTCTTCATGTTTAGCTCTTTGTTTGTTTGTTTTTTTGTTTTGAAGGGCCACATGTTGCTTTCAGGGATGTCTGTCCTGCACAAAGCACATGCAGATTTTTTTGAGCTGCGCTTTCCTTTATTTTGCTTTCAGTACTTTCTGTACTTTCACTACACTGCATTGGCAAACTACAGGCTAAGCTTCAGCTTGTGATTTTTTTGTGTATCACTGGGCAATGAAGATGGATGTTAGCTTTGATATCATATATCCATTTCTACTGTGAATCCAGGGAACATCACATAAGTGGTGCTCACTGCAGGGGAAAAGTAAAATTGATCATATATACTGGCCAGTTATTCCTATGGGCCTACACCTTGGCTTCTAGTGTCTTAATGTATATAGTTGTTCTGATATAATTTTTAACAGGCAAGTAAGTAGAAAACCAGTAACTGGATTAGAAACATGTATTTGTTATTTCAAAAAATATGTGCTTGCATTAGTTAACCCATTTAAGGGGGTAACTTCAAGTTGGCCCTGCTTTTGAGTGGGGAGTTGAACCAAATGATCGCTCAGAGGTCCTTTCCAGCTTAATTTATTCTGTGGTTACATGAAACTGTCCTTATATACTCTGGTGCTAAAATACCTTGCCAGAGACCTTTCCCTCTAATTGTAGTGTGAAAGATTTTCAGGGAGATAAGTCTCTTGGTGCAGACACTGCTGCTGTAATGTATTGCTCAATGTTTGGCTGCTTTAGTTTTTGTTTTATGTGTAATTTCTGTAAGATTCTTTTCTTTCTGAAAACTCTGAAGTTTTGTGCTTTTTCTCAGGATTTTTACTGACTTAAAAAGTAATTCTAGTGTTTTTTTTTTTTATAATCAATCTTTGATTCAGATTCTATGCTTGTTGGTGTACTAGGATGCATCTGAGTAAGATCAATGTCATGGTGTTGCATTGAAGAGCTAAATTGCCTGAAAAACCTTGAATATTCTTCTCCAGCATATATTTAAAGAATATGATGTTTATGCTGGAGCTGTAACAGCAATTTTGCAGTTTGCTGCCACGTAGAAGGCAGGAATTTATGTGCCAACCTTATACTGAAGTTCTAGAGGATGGTACTTGCTTTGATTAGTCTGGATTAGTTTCAGAAATCTGTGGATTTTTTTTCATGTCTTTTCAATATAAATGAGATTGAGCAAGTTTAAGTAAATTACATGTTTAATGTATACCAGGAAGTGGAAATGTCATAGACAAAAAAGATGGTATTTGTACTATTGTGAGGTGGTGCCAAAGTTCTTCATCTGTATGTTTACTTTTCCTAGCGGTTCTGTGAACAGAGCTTACGTTCTACTGCTTGACTGGGAAGATTTATTTCCCCAAGTGTCTTGATATGCAGTGGCTTTTTCCTTTCCTTGTTTTTTTTAAGGCGTGGTTTAGTCCCAGCTGTTCTTGTGCGTGCTGTATAAGCATATTATCTACTGTCATATGGCATACTGCTTTTCTGTGGTAGGATCCAGAAGAGTCTAAACAATGTTTATAAAATGTCACTGTATTTAACAGGCTGTTAAATAGGGAGGGAAGAGAGCCATCTTGTAGCTTGATAAAAATCTGTGTGGAGTTTACCTGACCTTTGTAATTACTGAATGAATTGCAGCACATGCTTCCATGTTCTCAGTATTAAAGCCTTACTTCACAGGAGTTAACATACAGTATGGGGAAGTTAAGTTTTTAAAACTAGACTTACAGAAGACAAATGCCCTTGTTGGCAAATCTGTGTAGCTATAATGGTATTTTTGAGTTTTGAGATGTTTGGGGCTCAAGATAGGGTGTTCCATGGATGGCTGAAAGGGGCACAAGAATTAAAGAAAACAGTGGTTCGGATTGTGTACAAATGGTACAGCTTGTAGTCGTTGCATGTACAAGAGAGATAACCCAGGAAAAGGTCAGATTAAAGGGAAAAAAATGGTGCCTTGAAAGTGAGAACAAAACATACTCAGAAGTTGTAATGCAGACATGAAAGTCACTGTTGTGATTGAAGGGTTGTGCAATGTTGGATCTGTTGGAAGAGAATGCAGCAATACAGCAGCAGTGTACTAAACATTGTAAAGAGGAGATAATAAGAATATTAAGGAAAGAAGAGGTAAAAAAAAATATGAGACTATGGTAGTAGATAGAAATCGTGGAGATTCTTTTATTTTAAAAGGCAACAGAATTTGATTCTGCAGTGATATTTGAAAGCTAAGGGAGGAGTTAACAATGACCATGAAGTGGTGGGTCTGAATGATGAGGAAGACTACCCTCCACACAAACCAGGGAATGCAGAGAGGAATAGGAGATGCAGGCATATTCATCTGCACTCTCTTTAAATTAAGAAGCCCACACAAGCTTTTTCTTTTTTTCCCATGTAGGTATCAGTATTATTTGCAGTTAAAGAAAGATATCTTGGAGGGCAACATTCCTTGCACACTGGAACAAGCAATACATCTGGCTGGTTTAGCTGTTCAGGGTAAGTAAGGCAATTGTGCCAGTTAGCTAATGTTGCATTAGAAACTTTGGTGAGATATTTTCTATTGCATGTTTTCTATTTATTGCTCAAAGACCCAATTCAGTAAGTTATGAAAGGCTTGCTCCTTAGAACTTTGTCATATGGGCTGAGGAGGTGGAGCAGTAGGATCAGTGGTCCCAAACTTGCTGGTATTACTGTGCAGTCCTCAGAGGTGTGCCTGGGTATCTAACATGTATTTTCAGGAGTTGGGTTTGAACTGGACATTGGAGTTCCTTTGGGGGCAAAGGCTTTAGTTGTCTGCTTACATCAACAGACCTTTCATCCATTTCTGTTAATGAAGACTCTTTATTCTGACATGGTAACAAGGGAAAGAGACATGTTTTAATAAATATGCAAATTCGAATGTACAGTAGTACTTCTATCTCCGCTTTTTCTCCCAAATATCTGAATACCTACAATTATTTCAAGTTAGCATGGAAGACTGTTAACAATTCCTATGTTCAAATCGCTCCTGAAGACCCATTTCTGTGATATCTACGTGAAAATGGCTGCTTTATTTAACTGGGGTCATGTGGGATAGAGTATACACCAGAAAACCACCAGTCTTAAGTCTGCCTGCACTGATTATGTCTGGTGTTCCCTGTTAACATGCTTGTTTGATCTTAAATATCTGAAAATAAAAGTTTTTAATGGCAACAGCTTTGTTTAGTATGTTTGTATATTGCTTCACAGTGAATGTCACTCCAGTATATCTAACAGCAATTGTACATCTGCCAAATTTGAAAGGGACTTAAAATCATTGGCAGTACATACAACTTAAGGGATTTTTGCCTTTTTAAAATTACATGTGTTGGTAGTATCACATTAAAGACAATGATTATGCTTTTTGAAAATGTGGTTACTAGTGGAGTAGGGTGAATTATACTAGTGCCTTGTTTATATAACAGTGAATCTGTTTAATCCAAGCTGGGATTTAATGGTCTTTAACTGACAAAATCTTGCTTTGTTATTTTCACATCTTTGGACAGTGTAAATGTCTCTCTGCTCAGTGAGTTGTTTATAGAAATCTTTCAATATAATCCTCTTTCCAGATGGAAAATATTTATCCTTTCAGCTTTCACATTCCTTTTTCAGTCTTGTATAAGAGAGAAACTGTATATGTTGCTAACACAGTGAAAAAACAATTCAGAAAAAATGCAGGTTCTAAAATAATGTGTTCCGATGACTGAAGTAGCTTATACCAGGTAGGTTAATTAATTTTAGCTGGTGAATGAACAGAAGCAGTTTGCTGTTTCAAGTGAACTGGTTTCAAGAATGATCTGTATTTGAAATAATGACAATAGGCTAATTCTAAACACTGCTTTACCTCAAGTGCTGTGTTGGTATAGCACGTCACAAGTTCTCCCCTTTCAACATAAGTAACTTGCATATTAATTGTTAATGCTTAATACAAATTTGGTTCCTAAATGTCTCTATACTGTTATGGACAAGGATCTGTGGTAATGTAAATCACATCTGTATACTTGGGGAGTGTGTTTATTTTTTGGGGAGCAGCTTTTCCATACAGACTGCTGTTCCACAGTTTCTCCTGTGAGTCTGGTACATAACTTTTCCAATTTAGACTGTTCTATTCCTCTCTTTTGAAATGCTGGCTAGTTTTTTCCTGGAAACAGAAAAAGAGGCAAATTCCTTGGGATGCCCTTTGGCATGACATAAAATCAAAACTGTTATTAAAGTCAAAACTGTTATTAAGTCCCTTCTGAGCATGCCCCTGAGTCTGGGAAGGCTTCTAGGTCTGACTTTCTACATGCCTGGGTGCAGGGAGCTGTAGAAGCCTTGAGAGGGGAAGGGTGCTACAGCTGCTCTGTGCAGTGTTTGAGTCCAGCTGCAAGTTAGAGCAGTCTACCAGTGCTATACTGCAAGTAATTAAGTATCTGACAGGAGGGAGTGAAGATGGAGCCAGACTCTTAGGCAACGGGCACAAATTGAAATACAGGAAATTTCGTCTAAATCTAATAAAAGTTTGCTGTTGTGAGAGTGGTGAAACACTGGAACAGGTTGTCCAGAGAGGTTGTGAAGTCTCCATCCTTTGTAGTCAAAACTTGACCGGAGAAGACTCTGAGACAGTCTGCTGTAGCTGACCCTGCTTAGGGCTAGATCTCCAGAGGCCCCTTCCAACTTCAACTATTCTGTGATTAAAAACCAAACAAATAAAAACCGCAAGGAACTAAGGAACTTGGAGCAACACTTTGATTGTTTTATCATTTCTTCTCCTTTCCTACCCACAAGGAGTGTTACCAATTTTTCTGAACAAGGTAGAAAGATGGGATGTATTTTTATTTTTACTTTTCATAAATATTACTGGTTAGTTTGTTCCATTGTTTTACTTTCAGATCATAGTTCAATAGGATGGAGATTTGCTACTTGGAGATCCTGCTGCAATTAATCGGGTATTGAATCATTTTTTTGCAAATGTTTGAATCCAAGAAATTTTTTATTTTTTAGCTGATTTTGGAGACTATGATCAGTATGAATCTCAGGAGTTTCTACAAAGATTTGCTTTGTTTCCAGTGGTAAGTATTGACTTTAATTTGATACATTAAAATTCTTAAATTGATAAATATAAATGTAAATCTTTCTTTAGATTGGTAAATGCAATTCATTATTAAAGACTCCATGATCCACCTCTCTGACTGCTCCCTAGATTGTCAAATTCAGTAGAGGTTTTCTTTGAGACTGGAGTGAGATACGATACCTTATATTACACAGAAGCAAAGACATTGCAAGATCTTTTCAATTTTATTATATATTACACTGAAAAGAAGGTTGGGGTGGAGATGGGAAAGTGAGTAAACCCACTTCAAAACAGCGTTTGTGCTTTTTGTTTTTATCTGTGTGCATATTACTGCATCTAAGGTCCAAGACTAGAGTGGAGGGTTGATTCGCCTGCGTAAAGAAACTATAACCATTTAATTTTGCAGAATTTTTTGTATTTCATTCTATAAACGCTATCTTGCCTTAAGGGTTGGCTACAAGAAGAAAAAATATTGGAAGAAGCAACACAGAAAGTTGCCTTGCTACATCAGAAGTACAGGTAACACTTCCTAAAACTCTTTATTGCTTAATTTTGATGTGATTGCTACAGTAGCTCAGGAAGTTGGGAATCTCAGAAGACAGTTGGACTAATTTCGCCTCCCATTTAAATGAGTTTTTCACTGATACTTCTGCATTAAAATTACAAGAGGTTTTGCTGAATGAAAGTGAAAAGAGAACAGAATGACTGATAAAATAAATGAGAGGATTCTGCTTGAAAATTAAGAATACAGGACACAATTAAATAGTGTGACTTCACATGTATAATGTTTCTGAAACTTGTTTATATGAAGTTGTGACCCCAGTAAGGATGTTTCTTGATAAAAAACATTGGCAGATACTGAGGGCAGTGTAAATTTAGAGGCAGTCGCTGTGCCAGAATGCTTATGATCTTAAGTAAAAGGTAGCTAAGATGCAGTTGTCCAAGACAAAGGAAAGTTCTCTGTTGTCAGTTCATCAGTGAGAAATACTGATTACTTTTCCTGTATTGTTTTAAAATAAGCATTTGAAAATTTCAAATCAATTTATCTTTGAAATGCTTTCCTAACAAGATTGCATGGTTAAGGTTCAGCAAAGAAAACTTGATGTGCATGACATTAGGAAAAAGTAAGGAAACAGAGAGATTGATGATTGAAGAAGTATTGAGAGACATAAGAATGAGCATGACAGGATTTTGCAGGTAGAGATAATGTCTTTTATGAGATCAACTGAGGTAGATAGGGAACCATAAGCTTTTAATCCTTGTGTCACTACTGCAAGTCTGTGAGAAAACTGTCTTTGCCACTTGGTCTAGTTAAAAAAAATACTACCTTTACCTACAGATCTTGTCCTTCTCATGTTTTCAAACCATTACAGTTAAAACTCTGTCAGCATTTAGAAAATGAGACTCTCTTTCCTGAAATGTGAAGCATCAAACTTCATGTTGGTCCTAAACGTGTATACTGCAGTAGGAGAAATACACATCTTGAACATGTGTGCCAGAATAATCATTCTGATAAAGTGAGAAAATACGGTGGCAATGATGGATTTGAAGAAGAATGTGATAATTGTCTGCCATTAGCAGAGATGATAATTTTAACTGGTCTTTGTAGCCATTTACCCCTAGAGATGCCTGAGAGAAAGAAGTTACTAGAATTGGCGTAAAGGCTGAGACAAATATGTCAGCCATTGGTACAGAGGAAAACAGCGTGATTTGATGGTTGTCTGGATGTCTTGGGGATGCTTTTCAAGCTTGACTGTGTCAGAGTAAGACAAAGATGATTTTTTTTCTTACTGAGAGTACTAGCTGATTGTTGTTTTCATTTGTAGAGGCCTTACTCCTCCTGATGCGGAAATGTTATATATGCAAGAAGTAGAGAGAATGGAGGGCTATGGTGAAGAGACCTATCCTGCAAAGGTAAACAGGGCTTTGATCTTTGTCTCAGTTGCTTTTTTTCCCTATTTAAAACAAGATTTACTTTCTGCCAAAAATAAATAAAACCCAAAAACCACACCACTCCTTTTCTCCCCCAGAACTGTAAAAGTAGTTGCTCCTCATGTAAGTTTGCTTTCAAAGCCCTTTTTCTGTATTTGCATAATTTTTTGCAACTTCTTACAGGACAGCCAAGGAAGTGACATATTCATTGGAGCATGTCTTGATGGTATCTTTGTGAAACACAAAAATGGTCGTCCTCCTGTTGTATTTAGGTTAGTATTGTTCTTATATAAAATGTGAAGTGCACAAAGATATTTTAAAAGTGTTTCTCATTAGCATGAATGACTCTTAGGTGTGATGTGTATTTATTCTTTTGATAAACTGGAACACAGTCTTGCAGTCATCATGCTACAGTGAATACTGAGGTACATGGGAGTTTTTCAGTGTATTGACTGCAGGATGAATCTCTTTAAGCCAGATTAATTCTAAGAGATGAACGTTTAATACGCATTCCAATGCAAAACATTTATTGAGTCAAAAAGGAGCAATTCTTTGCATATAGAACTTCTTAAGTCCCAAGATGGGCCCATCAATTCAATTAGAAATATTCAACTGCAAAATTATCCAGGAGTTCCCTTCATATATTACATGTAAAAGAAATGGAGGAGAGTCACATGATAATATTTGTTTCATTATTTTGGATTCATACATTGTTTTAGTTTATTATTTAATGTTCTGATAGTTAAATTGTGAAATGGCCTTGTTCCCACTGATTTTGAGAGGGGTTGCTTGGGCATCTTTGGACAGAATTTGAAATAAATTTAAAAAAATACATAGCGAATTTTTTTAGTGAATCTTAGTAATCTGCAGTTATTGCTAGAGCAAGAAAGGCTTTATTCTTGGTGAACTTTAGTCTTCCAGAGTTGAATTTTTGGCTGCATATGAAAAGAATCTTGAAATCCTGAGGTCTAACAGTTACTGGAACTCATGGTGAATTTCTGGGGTTAGAGAAAGTAGCAACTGTACTTCTTTTGTTAGTGGTCTTGTTTTTTACTGAATTTATAAATTCGGTATTGTTAACTGTCCTTCACAAAAATCTCTATCTCTGCTGCTGATAGGAGAGCTGATGCCAAGTTCTTTTTAATTGTGTAGAGTTGTAGAAGTGCCCTACTCTGCTTTCTTGCAGAACGAAGCAACAACGGTTCTGCTGTCTGACTTTCCAAGCACACAGGGGAGAGGAATAAAGCTTTGTCCATGCATTTCACATAATTTCCCAAATAATTGTGAAAGCAGTGTCTGTATAAACATAAGAAAAAAGTTGCACATTGGAGAGCATCAGAAAGTACTCCTATTCCAATTTCAGGGTCCAGTTTTCTGCTCTGTTGCTTATTTGTTGTATGATTATGGGCAGTTCTACTGGGGATAGATATATCGTGGTATTTGGGTGGCAAAAAAGTGTAGACAAATGGCCCACTAGTACAGTTTACAAAGGCTGGGTTATGCTTCAGATTGTTGCAAGTAATTTTGTAATTGCATCCATAAATGCCTATGAACCAAGGCCTTAAATTTGAGGGGTCCTTGTTCTACATCAAAATGGGGACATTAATGTTTCTCTACCTCGTGCATATGATGGTGAGTAGCGATAGAAAATGCTATCAGCCACATCTGTATAATGCAAATGGAAGTCATATAAATACCTTTAGAGAGAGTCTTGTATGTAGATCATGCTTTTCCCCTGTGTTTGTGCACTGCAGAATATTCTTTTATTAAATCAATGATATAGACTTTATTTACAGTAATATAATACAAATGGAGCAAACTACATTTATATTTAACAAGAAGTTGTATAAATACATGGTATTATATTTCTTGCAGTCTAACTTTTTCTCATCTGTCAATATGCAAAAGAGTGCTAGAAAATATGTATAATAATTCCTTAATGGTTTTGTTTAGTATAGATTTTTTTTTTCCTCTAGAATGTATGGTTTGCTTTCAAGCAGTCAGGACATTATAATTTACTGAAAACAACATTTGTCTAAATTTGATTTTTTTTTTTTTTTTTAAAAGAAGAACACTTGAAAGAATTTCAAATGGAAGACAAGTAATAAACTTATTACTGTTTGTTATGTTGCTGGCGTTATGTTGCTCATCATCAAAAGAGTTAGTCACATATTTTCCTTTCAGCAGTCGTTTAATGGATATGGAAGTGATGGGCTGCAACGTGTTCAGACAGATTGATGAACTTTTTATTTGTTCTCAGTTCTTTATCCATATTCTTGGTGGTGGTTCTGTTCTACAGTTGCATTTTCTGTGATTTGAAAATCAGAGCTTGCCAGTCATGTTCTGTCCCTTTTGTGTGCAGGTGGCATGATATTGCCAACATGTCCCACAACAAATCGTTTTTCGCATTAGAGCTGGCAAACAAAGAAGAGACAATCCAATTCCAAACTGTGAGTAGATTTTTACTTTTATTTTTTTTGCACTAAGGCATCAGTAAATAAAAACACAAATTAAGACTGCTAATTTAACTCAAAGGATAAAACCTACTTTTTATATATTTAGCAACTTTGAACTGTATGAATAAGTCAAAAGTAATAATACTGTCTCTGGCTAGCTTTCTACAGGAGGATGTTAAATATCTGACCTTTTATGTTGAGTATGTTGACAAGTTTGGTTCAGGTAGTCATAAACATTTTCATCCATTCCAGTAAAATTTCTAGCATATTGTTTCGACTTTTAAATCAGTGGCATTTAAAGATAAGCATGGTCTTAGAGCTTTGCTGGAATGGGCCATGGCATTCCTTGCAGAATTAATTTTATGTAGCATTTACTAGTTGCCTTTGTCAAGAAGGCAGCTGTTGGCAATCTTATGGCATGATATATATATATATACTGTAAATTGTGTTAGTGTTATAACTGATAAGAGTGTCTTCAACAAAAGGCTTCTACTTTCAACTTTCATAAATAATGAAATTGTTAGGCTAGAGTTGCATGTTCAGGCCTACGGTTTTAGGGAAAACCTGGTGACAGTAATGAAGTTATATTAAAATGAAATGGGTCAATGCTAATTTAATCTCAAAAATTAGAGTGGCTTGTCTGAAAGCAAGTGAAGGGTATGCCTATTTGGCCTAATATGCAAATTTTGGTTTTGTTTTTTTGGCAGGAAGATATGGAAACAGCAAAATATGTGTGGAGGATGTGTGTGGCTAGACACAAATTTTACAGACTAAATAAATGCAGCCTGTAAGTAGAACACATTAGCAGAACTCTTGGTGCCCTTGAAGCTTGCGTTGGGAAGTGATATCTTTTATAACGTCTGTAATGTCTTTACTGTCCTTTTTAAATGGTAGTAATTAATGACTTGGGGTTTTTTTCTTAATCTTTTTTGAGAAAATACTTAGCAGCAGTTTCTCAAGCATGTTCTGCTTTATAACAGAGGATGATACTAAACACTGAAATCTTACCAAAAGTAATAGTGTTTGGCCGCTGCTGCTGGATCTCAGTGCTATGACAGACTTCAGTTGCTTTGGGGGCTACTATTGCTAGAATGTTTGTGAGTTACTGGAATCACTGGGATTTTGACCTGGGTTTGGGTGAACTGCTTTGAAAGGACACTCTGGAGGCCTTTAAAAGGGCGGGAAGTGTATGTGAAGCACTCTTGAAATGTGCTGGATTGACAGCTGAGAGGTATGTGGTCTTTTGGATATCCATGGAATCTGTATAGCTCAAGTAGCACCAGTGCAAAGTAAATTTAATACAATTCATCAAATTAAATTTAAATGGGCTGGTCTCCAACTTGTAAATCAAGGGCTGGAATTTGAGCTTCTTCACTGGTACAGCTTTCCTTCAGTTAAGTTACTTTAGTCAAAGAATAGAGAATTAGACCCAGTGAATAGTCTGCCATAAAGAAGCATGATTCCCAAATGTTCCATTCCTCTTCTTTGTACAGAAGAAGATAACTATGGAGGGGTTGGTCCAAAATTTGCTAAGGCCAGTGGAAAGATAATGGAATATTTTGTACCACAGATGACTTGCTAGTGTGTTTAATCCTAATTTATTTTAGAAGAGTAAGATGGATTTGGAATAGAGTAGACCTCATACCTCCAAGCTTGTAAACCTGGCTGCCTTCTGAGAGGGATAAGAAGTGGTCGTAGAGGTAGTGCATTTGTGGGGCTTGTGCATTGCTATCTGAATAATTCCAGTTCTACCGTTCTGTATTGAATGTCAGTCTCTAGGATTACTTATTTCAACCCTTTCACCACAACATGGTTTTACTAATAGGTGAAGTCCTTAAAAAAACTTTTCTTACCATGTCTACTCTAAGATTCCCTGTCATCTGGTCCTGCTGCTGAAAACTGTCTTATGCATGCCTGTATTAAGTTCAGGGGGTTTTTTTTCTTTATCTGTACTTACCTTGTCTTTAGAGACTCCCTGGACTCTCCACCTGAGGAGGGCTCTCAGAAATCTTCCCTCATTCTTTCCCTTCCACGCTTTCCAATCCTTTCTCGTCCTTCACTTCCCAAAGGGTGAGCTGAAAAATCATCTTTCTTTATGAAATCTGGCAGTTCCTGCATTTGTATTATTCTGCTGTCTTTTGACTTCTGTCTTGCTGCAAGATGCAGAGTACAGGTGCAGTGTAAGGTGGGGAAAAAGGAGCTTAAGGTTTCTGAACCGTACACCCTGGAGGCAATCCAACGAATTATGAAAATTTATTAACATTAGCTTGAATGTTAGAACTTACAAATGCTCATGCAGTATAGTTGTGCTTTCCACTTCCTATAGTATCTGTAACGTTATATTCTGTGAACAATTTTATGTCTGGTCTTGTAGAACAGGTAACTTACAGTATGAGATTTTATATGGGGTTCAAATTTGGAAGTAGTCCCCAGTTACTCCGCTGCTTTTTCTGCCCTGCTGCAGTGCTTCAGGGGCATCTCCTTTTTACACTTCATAGAAAAGAGGCAAAGAAATAACTGAGGTATTTTGATCCTGGTTTTGTGATTCTGCTCATACTGTCTACAGTGGTCGTTTATGCACAGAACTCTTTCCTTTTGAGACTGTTGGGGAGGACTATTTAACACAGAGCCTGGCTCCAAGAAACGTAGAGTGATTTTTAACTGAACTTGGGAGCGCTTTCCAGGGTTTGGAATAGGTCTTGGTGTTGTTATAGTCTCACCATAAAATTTCTTCTGTAGACAAACCCAGCCTGTTACAGTGAATCCTGTGAGAAGGCGGTCTTCATCCAGGATGTCCATGGTAAGGAGAGCAAATAGTTTTGTGTTTGCATTTTTATGGATTTCAATTGACTTTGAATCAGGCATTAGTTTCCTTCAGTGAAATTAAATGAGCAGTGAAAAAGATGAGCCTAGTATGTGAGGAACTGTTTCTGACTTGTAGAAAAAGCTGCTATGTAATACCTGAATAATGGAATTAAAATAATTACAAAGAAAAATATTTTAAACACTTCTATTTTTAGTTTGATTGCTCTGTCTCTAGGAGTCTTGTCTAGGAGAACTCTCCTAGATGTCAGATGGCAAGATGCAGTCTTAGGTTGGTGGTGTGTGGTTTTGGTTTATTTTTGGTTTGTTTTGGGTTTTTTGTTTGTTTGTTTGTTTTGGGGTTTTTTTGGTTTTTTTTACTATTTCTTGTATGACCTCACAGGAGAAACTTACATCGCAGATTTAGAGAAGTGGTTTAAGACTAAGGCTTTGTGTATGTGTGTGCGTGTATTATACATTGTATATTATATATATAATAATTTACATTATATTTAAAAAAAACTTCAAGACTTATTTTTAAAATAAATCACAAATTTTTAACTAACAATAAGATGCTTGATTTCTCAGCCCAAGCCTCAGCCTTATATGATGCCTCCACCACCTCAGCTGCATTACAATGGTCATTATACCGAACCATATGCATCCTCCCAAGGTAAGTTCATTAAATCTAAGGCCAGACTAAACAATTTAAGAAGGTAAAAGCTATAATTTGCACTTATAGCTACTTTATCTACACCTGAATAAATTCATAGGGTCAACATGGGATAGGTTTGTACTACAACGCTCATTGAAGTGCTTGCTGCTACTCTAGGCATATAGGCTAATGTGAAGTAGAATCATAGAAGTGTTCAGGTTGGAAAAGACCTTTAAGATCATCAAGTCCCACTGCCAAGTCCACCACTAAACCATGTCCCTAAGCACCACGTCTTCTGAACACCTCCAGGGATGGTGACTTCACAACTTCGCCTGGGCAGCCTGTTCCAACACCTGACAACCCTTTCAGTAAAGAAATTTTTCCTAATATCCAATCTAAACCTCCCCTGGCGCAGCTTGAGGCCATTTCCTCTTGTCCTATCACTTGCTACTTGGGAGAAGAGACCAGCACCCACCTCACTACAACCTGCTTTCAGGTAGTTGTAGAGAGTGATAAGGTCTCCCCTCAGCCTCCTCTTCTCCAGGCTAAACACCACCACTTCCCTCAGCTGCTCCTATGGGATATGAGCAAAGTTAGTTATGATAGCATATACAGCAAGTATAGACTGTGGTCCCTTATGGCATTGTGAGATCCTTGTCAATATTGATCTTAATAGCCGTGAAGAGTTACTGAGCTCCGAGACAATTCAGACAATTAAAAAAAAATTATTAAACCCAGGATGCAGGAAGAGAGCAGTTTCTCTCAGAGTTTGCTAGACTACAAAGTGGTGGAGAATTCAAAGGCTTAGGAATTCTGCAAGTTACAGAATTGGTATACATTTGATTGAAAAAAGGAAAGGAAAAAAACCCAAGCAAACCCTAATTACAGTTCTCAAGGAATGTACACTCCTAATTTGAGTGGTTTACAGTGGAGTCATGGCTGCTTTCTTTCCTTTTTTTTTTTATTGTTACCCATTGTGTCTTTAATTAACGAAGTTGCTTCCCTGAAGGGCTTAATTTAATCTTTTGTGAAGTTGCCTCAGTTTTGATAGGGACCTTCCAGTCCTACATGTTTTCTGCGTAAAAAAAAAATACTGTGACAACTCACTAGTAAGGGAATAAGCACATTTTCTATTAAATAGAGTTACACAAGTATTCACGAAGGTACAGGTATATAAACTCAGAATGTAACTGAATTCTTTCTAATATAGTGTTGGAATTATTGCTGGATACTTGCTACTGCACACATCCTATCTTTGAACAATTTTTTTCACAAACAAAAGAATTTCTGATTATTAGCAAATTCATTAACATAAGTATGGCAGTTATTTTGGTGAACCTGGAGAGTTAAATCATGAAAGGCATCTAAAGCAGTGACTGAACTGTTCTCTTCTGGAGCTTGGCAAATTGTACATCCAATGAAGTAATGGTTAAATTATTCAATATATATTGGATGTATAAACTGTTAGATCATTTTCTTTACCATAAGAGTGGTTATACGTTAATGTGCAGACAATATATGGTGGTGGTTTAAACTGTCTCCAAGATTTCTGAAGAAAAGGTAATTTGATTTTTTGTTTTTAAAGCTCTTGTGGTACTATATCTATTTACAGCTGGGGGGGGGGAGAAGAAGAGTGAGGGGTTTTTTTGTTTGGTCGTTGTGGGGGTGCTTTTAGGTTTTTGGTGCCTTTTTTTGTTTGCACTTTTTTTTTCCTTGCTGTTTAAACTGATCTCATTAGATTAGTGCAAACCTTGGTGTAGACTTTCTTTCTTTCAGTTAATGTGGTTTAAGATTGATATGGATTTTGTTTAACTTGGACTGAAACTTAGCAAAGCTACCATAAACAGAAGAAAGCCATTCTTAAACAGAGACAATGTTTTCCGATAGTAATTTGCATCATCTAAATGAACATAATAGGTTATTCTGGTACGAATACCTTAGGTACCAACAACAACGAAGTTGGGGTTGTGGGGTTGTTTTTTTTTCTTTCTAATTTCAATACATAGCTAAGAATAAGTGAGATTTTGAAAATCTCAGACATTGGTTAGGTACGTCTTAAGAGAGGATATCTTTGTTTGATGTCTCGGACATAAAGATTGTTCTTAAACTTTCCTTTCAGATAACCTCTTTGTGAGCAATCAGAATGGATACTACTGTCACTCTCAGACTAGCTTGGATAGAGCCCCTCATGACTACAGTGGTCGGATCCGCAATGGTAGTGTCTATAGTGCACATAGCACAAACTCCTTGAACAATCCACAACATTACTTGCAGCCGTCCCCCATGTCCTCTAACCCAAGCATTACTGGAAGCGATGTCCTCAGAACTGATTATGTCCCATCACATAGACACAGCGCACTAATACCACCTTCTTATCGTCCCACGCCAGACTATGAAACTGTGATGAGACAGCTCAACAGGGGAATGGTGCACACAGATAGGCAGAGTCATTCAATGAGAAATCTTAACATCAGCAATTCATATGCTTACAGCAGGCCTGATGCCTTAGTTTACAGTCAACCTGAAATACGAGAACATGCTCACTTCGCTTCCCCACAATCTAACCATTATCCATTTAATCTGAACTACAGTTTTCATAGCCAATCCCCCTATCCCTATCCTGCTGAAAAGCGCCCAGTTGTTGGGGCAGTCAGTGTGCCTGAGTTGACAAATGTGCAGCTCCAGGCTCAGGACTATCCAGCACCAAATATAATGAAGACCCAAGTCTATCGACCACCTCCCCCGTACCCGTACCCAAGACCTGCAAATAGTACTCCAGACCTTTCACGACACATCTACATTAGCAGCAGCAATCCAGATCTTATCACAAGGCGAGTGCACCATTCTGTCCAGACATTTCAGGAGGACAGCCTGCCTGTGGCACATTCTCTTCAGGAGGTCAGTGAACCTCTAACATCGGCACGCCATGCTCAGCTGCAGAAGAGGAACAGTATTGAAATAGCAGGCTTGACTCCCAGCTTTGAAGGAATAAGAATTAAAGAGAGGACCATGTCAGCTTCTGCAGCAGATGTGGCTCTTCCAAGAGTTATCTCAGAAGGGTCACAGCCCAACATTCTGATGGAGAGAACAAAGCAAAAAGAAAGTGAGCAAGAAGAAAGTGTGAACTGTGATCATAAGAAAACCCTTTCAGATGCCACTATGCTGATTCACAGCAGTGAGGAAGAAGAAGAATTTGAAGAAGAAAACAAGGCTATTACAAGTCTTTCTCCTCTCCCTGAAGATCAAACCCAACTTTCATCCGTTATGGGTGGTTATTCTCATGACTCAGTACTGAACTACCCTTACAGCTCTGTTGCTTCATCTGCGGGCCCTTTGCATATTCTTGAACCTAAATTACATATTACAGAGACAGAAAAGAGAATGAAAGATATGACCCCTGTTCATTTACTAGTGGAAAGCCAGGTCCAGAGAAGAGGGGAAGGACTGCTTACTCCATCTATGTCAGAATCTGATCTTACAACATCAGGGAGATACAGAGTAAGGAAAGATTCAGTAAAGAAGAGACCTGTGTCTGATCTTTTGTCTGGAAAGAAGAATATTGTGGAAGGCCTTCCCCCGCTAGGTGTAAGTGGATACTATTATTCTTGTTTTGGGTTGTTTTGTAGCAGGAGTTGTGTGGGGCTTTTGTATGAGGTTTGGGGGTTTTTTTTAATCAACCTGAGATGCTTTTAAAACATGTGAATTAAAAGCTAACTTAAGCTTGACCTTTATTTTTCTGTTTTTCTCTGATTAACTTTGCTTAGCTATCTTTTATCCCTTCTTTGCCATGTCTGAGTTCTGTTTGTATAGTCCTCCCACACAAATCCAGCTGTGCAGCCTCCATCTGATATACCTAACCTGGCTAGCAACTGTAGAATGAGCTAATTTAAAGTCAGTTCAGTATCCCAAATTCTGCCCTACCTGTCCTTATCTGGAACAGAAGCAACTCTTTCCATTCCTCTACCAGCTTTATAATCTTCCTCTCACTGAAAAATTGGATGTAGCTGATTATTTGGGTTTTTTTAATTTGTTTGCTTTCTTCTTCTGACCTATGAGGGGGACCTGATGCATTAGGCAATAAATTTTTCACTTGCATTCTCTTCTGTCCTCCATCCCTTCCCCTTTTCATATCCTTTCGCTTTTGCCTTTTCTTCAGGCTGTTTTTATCCCACTAAAGGTATTTGTTGCTTGCCATGTCTGTTTCTCCTACTCCAATCTTATGAAGCCATAAATAGTGAACAACTGCAGGTTTCACCTTCCCTGTAATTCCCACCTCATAGAAACATCAAGGTGTGTGTGGGACTGTACAATTTCACTGGCAGTCCTTACCACTCATTTTGTTTTCAGCTTTTGTTCAGTTTTATGTAGTCTTTGGCATATTTCAGGTGCTAATGGAGAAAGACCATTTTTATTATTATTTTGCCTTTTAAAATTGACTGTTGTTAACTTTGCCTGTGTGAGTTGGTGTCATATAGTTTTCTGCACAAATTGGACTGCAGTGGAACTACCATATACTACTGCTATAGTAACTGTTACAGCTGATGCTGCAAAAGCTAACCTATGCAAAAGCTATGTATTTAAACAGTTACTGCTCTCGCAATCTTTTGTCTGTCAGTCTTGCTATACATGGAGCTGAACACAATTAAATGAACCTTCATCACCTTCAATTAATTTTATAATTGTGTATGCTTTTCTGAATCTCCTTCCTCCTGTTTGTTATATGGATGTAGGAAAAAAAGGTGGTACCTTCCTCCTTGTGTTCACATTTAGATAGTCATTTAATATTTTGTTCTCCAAAGGATACATTTTCAGACATTGATGTGTCTACCAAAATCCTACTCTGCCTTTTCCTTCTGATAGCTATGTAAATGTTCAAATCAACCTTTGAAATGAAATTGATATTAAAACTCTTTCACTGGGAGTGATCAGTAAAATACTTTCTAGTTCAGTAACATTTAAGAGTGCCATTGTGTAATAGAGAATATTACCTTTTTGTATTCAATATTGAGATGAATGTCCTGGTAACAAAGGTGGCCCCTACCAATGTTTGCACATTTTTCTTTTCAATGAACTCTTACAATTGTGTTTGTGTTCATTTCTTCACTTTTAAATGTGGTCTCATCCTCTTAGCTTTGTCTTCCTATTCCTTACTACCATTTAGCTTTTGAAAGCATTGATTATCATTCAAGCAGCATATACACTTACATTTTCAGTGTATTTTTGTTAACAACCAAACTTAGCAACTGCAGGTGAAGTTTTCTCTTATACTTTTTAAAAGAATGATTTGAATTTATTCTTTCATAAAAATCCTCCTTTGGTATTTTTCTCAAATAATCAATGATTCTTGGTCTGGTTCAGGGCTCAGATCTGTCTGCAGTTCTGTGTTCATGTTTTGTATGCTTGTTGTTATGATCACTTCTAGGGAAGAAAAGTGCCTGCAAACTGAATAGTCTAGTAAGGAATCATTTTTGTGTATTTTTGGTGTTAGAAAGTGTTTCCAGTTCTGTCCAAGAATGTTATTTATCCAGAATTGTCACCTCACACCCTCAGTTGTGAGCTTTGTAGGGAACAGTATTTGTCATTCTCATTGAGTTTCATTAACCTGTCTGGAATGAAGACAGACTTGTATTGTGTCCTTGGAGGAATGTAGTCCCACCACCCTAATCTCTCACTGCAGTGCTTATCAAAAAAAAAAAGGTCAGAGCTGTTTGCAGAAGGGGTCAAAGAAGTATCCTTTGCTTAATTGAACTCATCTGGTTTCTGCTTTATAACTTCATCAGATATTTAAGAATATTTACAAGTTTTAGCTTTTCTTTTGTAGGGTATGAAAAAGAATAAAAATGATGCAAAAAAAATAGGGCCTCTAAAGTTAGCTGCCCTAAATGGACTAGCTTTGACTAGAATTCCTCTGCCAGATGAGGGAAAGGAAGAATCGACAAGAGCAACAAATGATGAACGGGTATGTTGAAGTTTTTTAATGCTTGATTTCTCTCTTACACTAGTGATTTTTCAAAATGAAATGCATATGAATGGTGCTTTGTGTTGACTTCAAAATGCTTCAGATTCAAAGCAACTCAAATACTCAGAATAGGAAAAAAATGAAGAATGAGACTTCTGATTGATAAGTTGTTGCTAGAAGTATTGGGTGTAACTCAGATTTTTCTTCAAGATTTAAGATGACAGTGATTCAGATTGTAGTTTACCCTTTGACCATATAGGAAGCGAACTAACTAGTGTCTACTGATACATTTTTGTGCCACGTCTTTCTGTTTTCTCTCTTAATTCGCGGGTTTTCCAGACTGAAAAAGTATGAAAATTAAAATTCTGTGTGTGAGATTGAACTTACTTGTAATTATTAGTAATTTGTACAAATTTAACAATAAGTTTTGTAGTTAAATTGCATTCCCAGGGTACAACTTGTGCAGGTTGTATTTATCTGTTTTTCTCAGGATGATCCCTGAAAATACAGATGGAACTTGTGCGATCTGCCAAAATTTTAAATTCAGTAAAATATCTCAGATCACTGAGAGAATATCAGGCTCTAGAATTTGAGGATCATTCTTTGAGAAATATAAGACTCCATCTGCTTGTGTCAGGGTAAACAATGTCAGTAAATACACTTTAGCCTACCTCATATATCATTAAATAGGTACAGGAAAGTGAAATACAGTCAATATCCAGCCTGTTAAGGGCTATGTAAAACAGTGATTTCATCAAACATCCGACCAGGGAGCAACTAGATGCACCAGGGTCTGCAGTGGTTATTGTACATTCTGTGACCAGTGGTCTCTTTAGAATCCAGTTCTGAGCATGGTTAGGCATCCTCAGCTGCAGACCCCCTTTAGCTCAATTTGTTAACAGTCATTAAGCAGGTATTAGAACCTGAAGGAACAGTCCTGCTCTCATCAGTGGCAGTTTTAAGGAATAGGCCAAGAAAATTAATTGCAAGTTACACAGTAGAAGTTCAGTCTTGGAGTTTGAAGGCTTGGAGTGAGATCGATGGGAGGGAGATTTGACTGTTCATTTCAACACAGTTGAAGTTCTTTTTGAACTATATATACACCCCTTATAGATGCTAAGGGACAAAAATTAACATTGTGTTATTGAGATACAGTTCTACATTTAGTACCTGTGTTGGTTATTTCCTCTTACTTATAGCCATCCTCTCTTCCTGTATTGACCTTTATTGAATTCAGACATACTGTTATTCAGCTAGTTTTGCCCAAAGTGTTGAGGTAAAAGAAGAATCCATAAAGTCAAGTTCCGAAAAGGACATGTCACTATGCTTTCTCTTCAGGCAGTCGTGTAGAGGCAGGATAGATACCATGAAATGTGAGTAATTCCTAAAACAGTTGAGAAGAGGCAATACAAAGCAGGCGTGTGGCATGAAAGGAAGTCCAGAGTGCAGATATTTTAGAAGATGACTTTAAAGTTGATTCAATGCCTGTTTTGTTGCTAGTTTCATGTTGTTATCAGTTTAAATGAGGGAATTTAGCCTAAACATAATAAAGGAGTTTGTACGGTTGTTTTGATATGCAAATGGTGTATGATTGAGGTTTTGCACCTTGCCCTGCAACATTTGGCATTACTGTTATTTGATACAAGACACTTTTCTGATCTGATACTGTGGAGCAGTTGCTGTGAGAGGCTGGGGACATGTGACATAGATGAAATTTTCTGGCTGAAATCTTACATATTATACTTCTAATTATTGTTGGCAAAGAGATGCTGAAATTCCAGAAGTGTCTTATGATTTAGAAAGAACTTGGTTTCGAGAGAATAAATCAGGAGGGTGAGGGGGGTGAGCAGCTTATTAAATAAAACAGATTGAATTATACTAGTAGAAAAAATACTGGGTTTATACCTCAGCTGCAGCAAGAGGTTTTAAGAAGGCTTTGCAGTTGTATGCAACGTTTAGTATCTTCAGCCTAAGAAAACGTGGAATATTGGTAGTGAATTATTAGCTCATTGACTGAGGCATGTGGGTTTTTTTACATTTTTAGAGTTTTTCTCCATCCAAATAATTTTTTTTTTTTTTTTTTTTATTATAGGGTTGAAGGAGACCATTTCAAATTATGTAATCTAACATGCTATATTGAGCAGGATGATTAATGAGTATTTCTTGTTCAAAGGTATTTGAGGTGGTTTGTAGTATAGTATAGCTATCTGGTTTGGCCAAATATTTATTTGCCCACTGTATTGTCTTTATAGAAACTATGAAGTCATTTTTCTTTCACCAGTGGTATCCACAGTCTTTTTGACCTAATGAAGTATAACAGGCTTCTTAGTTTTCACTTGAACAAAATTCCTGCTGGTTTGGGTTGCTTCTTGTTTATTCTGGTATGTTTGTGAAAACATTAATAGCTGGAAAAGCATTGAAAAAGTATGTAGGAGAGGAAAATACATACATTTTATCCTTCATGAATTCTCTTAAAATAGACTTGCCTTAGAACCTGACTTTGTATGGTTATCTGTGTTCTGTCTTTCAGTGTAAAGTTCTGGAACAACGGTTAGAGCAGGGGATGGTGTTTACTGAATATGAGCGCATTCAGAAAAAAAGACTTATAGATGGTGAGTGCTCAATAGCTCGGCTTCCTGAAAATGCTGAAAGAAACCGATTCCAGGACGTCCTTCCTTATGATGATACCAGAGTAGAGCTAGTCCCAACCAAAGAAAATAACACGGGTTACATCAATGCATCTCATATCAAGGTGAGAGAAATACTGTTGAATAAATTTTTTCCAGTTCATGTGGTAACTAAAAATGGATTTAGCTATCAATTTTGGTTTGATCAGATGAGTGAGAATCCCTCCATCTCTCTCCCTTCTTCTGCAGAGGTTTCTTTGGGGAAAGGAGGAACCTGTTTTTCCTCATTACCTAGAATAATGGAGGGTTAATTATTGGAGAGGTCTTCTGCATTTCGCTTCTGTATTGATCCACTGTCTCCTTTCTCTCTCTGTCTTGTGTCTCTGTGGATTGGTGCTAACAGAAGGCATGTCCATTCCTACCAGAGTTAAGGCAAATAGCTTTATAACAAACTGGGATCCTTTGCAATGATTATGATATTTTTGAACGGCAGTGACAATCCTCATTATTTCTTCCTCTTCTGTACTCTCAGACTAGATCTGCAACAGGCAGTAAACTAGCTTCCAGCTTAAGCTTTTTTGGATGGTTAGAGGAACAGATGGAGCCAGGGGAAAATCTGCTCTTTCATAATCTTCAGTTGCCCCCTTTCCCAGCTTTAGCTCTTTAAACTCTGTTTAAAAAAAGTGAAGAAATAACAGAGTGACCTCAAGAATCTTTGAAGCAGTTTGTTCATTTTCAATGCACTTACCTACTTGAAGTACAACTACAATTGGCTTCATGCTTTCTCTAAAATGAGTTGAGGTCATCAAAGCAGCAGTTCTAGTTGTGTTGCAGTCTTTTTTTAATAAATGTTTGTACACTGTCATGGTGCCATAGTTTCTATACTTCAGCTCATTCACAAATGTTGAGTAACTCTTCTGACCCTTCTCAAACAAGGTAATAGTTTTTTGAGGAAACATCAGCTGATTCTGACTTTTTAGTGCATATAATAGCATTTACAGCACCAGGGTATGAAAGCTTCTCTAAAACCAAATTGGCTAGAATGCCTTAAATTCACAAAAAAGAAATACCGTTTTATTTACTCACTTTTACATTATCAGAAGATGTAAAATACATTTATTTATTTATGTGCATATACAATTTTAAACATTTGTGTCTCTTCTGCATCTGATGTGACAAGATGTGGCTAAAAAATGGGAGGCACATATAACTCACAATGGGCTCCTACTTCTGCAGTGTTGCTGTCTTTTTTTCAGTTTGTGCATCTTCAAATGGCTGACTTAAGGGGAAAGGGAGTTTTCTATAATTACTGATCTAATGTCTTTCTTTTTACAGATCTCTGTTGGTGGCATTGAGTGGGATTACATTGCTACACAGGGTCCTTTGCAGAATACATGTCAGGATTTCTGGCAGATGATCTGGGAACAAGGGATTGCCATCATAGCTATGGTGACTGCAGAGGAAGTGAGTATAAACTGAGTCAGGTTTTTCCCAGAAATTCTGCAATGATTTTATTATGATCTGTTAGAGGAAGGGGATCTTTGCTCCAACAAGACCAATCTAAGGTAAATTTCTAGTGATGCCTTTGCCATTTTGTCTTGCTTTCCTTGGCAAAAAGATGAAAATTTGCAAACTCTTTCTGCTGGAAAGTTCGTTTACTTGGTGAGAAACCGTAACACTGTAGTAGTACTTAATAGAGGTGAGATACAGTTGTTACAGGAGCGTTAGTTGTATGAGTGTTCTTATGTTTCTTGTTAAGCAAATGTTTTACTTTTAAGGAAAGTGGTCGAGAAAAAAGCTTCAGATACTGGCCACGTCTGGGTTCAAGACACAACACTGTAACATATGGAAGATTTAAGATTACCACACGATTCCGTACTGACTCAGGCTGCTATGCAACTACGGGTTTGAAGATAAAACACCTTCTCACAGGACAGGAAAGAACAGTTTGGCATCTGCAGTATACTGACTGGCCAGAGCATGGGTGTCCAGAGGATTTAAAGGGATTTCTTTGTAAGTTGTATTTAATAGCTTTGTTTTGGTTTTGGTTCGTTTGGTTTTTGGTTTTTTTTCAATACCTCCTAAAATTACTGCTATACGTGAATTAGCTTTTGATAAGTATACCAAGCATTCTGCTGTAAAAGGTTTCTTCACACCAGCAAGAGATACTGAATTATATTTTTGCAGAAATATACCTGCCGGTTTGTTAAAGTAACTGTTGATGTCTAAAGCCAAATATATATAATTTACTAAAGTTCATATAGATAAAAACATAATTGCATCACATACTACACGTTTGAGTGGGCTCCAGCAGCAGCAGCAAGATCGCCACAAGCTGCCTTTGGTGGGCAATGAGGGAACAAGGCAAGGAAAGCCTTACAGAAGTCAGATGGTCTTTATAGATCTGTATTGCTTTGGTTGGGGTATGTCTTATGATTTATCCGGCGCATCATTTTTCTGTGAGACGTCATTTGTTAAATTAGTGCTTTTCTGGTGGTCATACAGTATAATAGCATGGCTTTTGGGGCTTCATCTCCTAAGTTTATTATTCTTATCTTGTTGAACTTAATAGCATACTTGGAAGAGATACAGTCAGTGCGACGCCATACGAACAGCACTGCGGATCCTAAAAACTGTAATCCTCCTGTACTGGTACATTGCAGTGCAGGTGTAGGACGAACAGGAGTGGTCATACTGTCAGAGATCATGATCGCTTGCTTGGAACACAATGAGGTGATCTCTTTTTCTTTCTTGTGCTTTAAATAATGTTAGGTAGTGAAAGAGTAAATAACCTGCCTAATAAGTATTTTATGGGTGGTCATCTGGGCTTTCCCACGATGTGGCCTTTGGAAGAGCCCTTACAACTGTGGTTGAAAGAGCTCTTGGCAGTTCAACAGAAAGTAATAATCTTCTAGAGTTGCCCACTTACATACTGGGTACTAGAATACTTATTTGGATTCTTGAGTCCCTAAGATACTGAGTCACCGAGTGGAATAAGGTATGCCCTAGGCTACTAAGCATATTTCACGATTTCACTCTGACTTTACCACTTCTACTTCATGCCTTAGTTTTAATAGATAATATTCAAGAACACGCTTTGTAGCCAGTCTCTGTGCTTGTTATTAAATATTTTGTTCCTAAGTGTAGTGTATTTGTGGTATCAGTCTCAGCAGAGGAAAAAGCAGTAGTTTAATAGAATAAAATCTGGTCCTGTCAGCTCTTAGCCAGAAGTGAACAGCTGTAAAGTGTTTATTAATAATATGATATGCCAGCTGAGAGTGAACAAACTGATTGTTTTGCTGTGCATCCCTGTGCTAACACTGTGACAGACTTCTGCAGCCATTAGATTTGTGAAGACCCACACCCCATGAGATAAGCAAGTTTATGCATATTTTACAAATGAGGAGGCAGGCGTGGTCAGTAGTACAGTGCAGTCCATATTGCAGGCATGGGCAATGAATTGTCAGAGCTGAAATTAGAGCAGCTGATTGTGCCCTTGGATCACTGCTACCACTCTGAACCTCCTGCTGAGAAAGTGTAGCCAGTCTCCTTGCTCACTAGTCACTTGTAATGGTTTGTTCTCTTCCTTCAGATGCTGGACATCCCACGAGTGCTGGACATGTTGAGGCAGCAGAGAATGATGATGGTGCAGACTCTTTCACAGTACACTTTCGTCTATGGAGTTCTCATTCAGTTTCTCAAAAGTTCTAGACTTATATAATCCCTGCCACTTCCTAAGGGACACTGCAAGAGTTTACAGAAAGAAAATTACAGTTGTCCAGGCAGACCTGCTCTCACTGGTGTTTTCTTTGTTTGATGAATTACACAGTTACCTTCTAGGGCTGGTGTGTGACTGTTAAATGCAAGTCAGTGTAACAGTCCCTGCAAAGCAGGATCTTCGCTGGACTAAATTCTTCCCATGTTCAGCTGCAGTCATTTTGGGGAATGATTTTACTTGTATGGGTCTGTAGTACTTGCATATGTTCTTTACAGTGGTGTTACTCTAGGCAAAATAAGTATCTTATGAAATGGAAGTACATAGCATAATTTTACTAACATTATGTTTTAAAACATAATTGTTAACTGTGCGAAAGCTAAAATCTGTAGATCACATGGGGTGAGAAACCTGCTCCTTGGGAATGTCAAGGTCTTATGCAGTTTCATTCTGCTTTCAATTTTATATTTAGAACAGTACTTTATATTTTTTTAAATGAACTTTTGGTTTCCTCTGGTTTACTGATCAAAATTAGCAGCTCTTAGATCTTTTAAGCTGTTGCTTTATGGACAGTTATTTTTATATTCAGCATTTTTTAATTAAAAAAAAAACCACAACAAACCAAACACCACAACCCAAAACTTTTTAAACAGCATAACATTTTCAGAGGCAAAGACTGCCAATGTTTGAACTAATTTTTCAAATGCCATGCAGAAAGTACTAGGGGAAGCTATTGGTAGTTAGTTGTAGTGCTGTATAATAGAACTGACAAGTGAAGATGATGTTAACTGTTGATAACTTCCATTTGAGCAGAGGCATGTTTACCCGCAACAAGCAGGGAGGAAAATATTCTAATTATCGACAAGGTTATTGGAAACAAATGGATGAGAGAAAGTACATATTCAGTATTATTCATGTATTTAGAGGACAGTTTGATTTTACTGGCTGAAATCAAAGTGGATGCAAATGTTTTAAGCACTTTTTTTTGCTCTGTTATTTATGTAGTTAAATATAGAAACTATAATCATGCATTGTTTCATATGGTAATATACGATTACTAACCTGCTATTTTAGGAAGACCCTTTTAAGTTGATGAAGTGAGAGAACCAAAATTGGAGTAAGAAGGTGCATTGTGGCGAAGTGGAAATGATCGTATGAAACGTAATGGAGGAGGTGTGGCAGCTGTGATTGCTGGTTTACACAGTGCAAAGGTGACCATTAAAAATATTTACGTTCCCAGTCAAGAAAGCCTTTAAAGCACTGGAAGTTTCTGTAGAATCCTCCAGATTATTTTGTCAGTACTGGAACAGATTTTGCTAATGCTGTGCAGCATTGCAATGAAGAATATCCACAGAAGCTGTTTGAGAACACCTGCAGAATGTAAGAGCTGTTAGAGGTAGCACTGGAGATGTGGGTATTTTAATAGCTATGTAGGTGGCTGAGTCAGTGGCTGTGGCATGGACCTGAAGATAAGTTGTACCTTTGGTAGTTTCCATTTTGTCCCATGGGTCTGGTCTAATGATGGTATCCCTAAATAATCCTCTGTCTGTGGTTTTCAAGTGGGGACAGTGTGGTTTTACCTGCCTTTTCAAGTGTTTTGAGATGCTGAGTTGAAAATCCCTATTCAAAAGTGAGATATTAGTTTGTAGCTATCTGGTTTAATTTAAAAAAAACCCTGTGGTAGACCAGTCTTCAGGCGTGTGTAAGTGTCCATGTCCCTTGATACCTGCTTAGCAAAATGAAATGAGACTGAAAGTCATTTTTTTCACTGGTGAAATTATGTTATTTTTCTGAGCTGTAACAAGGGTTTTGGAAACTATTATGAATAATTAAAACCTCTTCAAAACAATAATTGTCTCCCAAAACATTAATTAAGAATAATAAATAGGTTGCCTCAATTTCCTCTGTGATAAGCTACTTCCACAAAGAAAAACACACGGTCCAAATGACACTGTGCTAATATGTCATTCTGTACAAAATGTGTTACTTTAAAGTACACTGTATTAATCTAGTGCATTTGGTCTACTTTCAGGCAGTCTGAATTGTTCTACTCTCAGTAAAAGTAATACTGAATGTTTCAGATGGGGGGAAGTTCTTGTTGTAATTATAAAATGCCTAGGAAGTATTAACTGCCAAATGTAAAACTGGAAGTCCAGGGGAAACCAGTAACTAAAGACTGATTCTTTAAGTCTTGCAAACAAACCAATTTGACATATCTGTGTTAACAGAAGTATTGAAAGAATACAAAGCATACCTAGCTATTTGTATCATGCTGTGTTTTAAAAACATTGCTACTTTTTGCCACAGTTCACTTCTATCTTCAGAAATATTTTTGAATGGGAAGGTATGCTCTAAAATGTAGCTTGTCCCATTTCCTTTTCTAAACTTTGGACTGTTATCTTCATAACCTGATACATGCAGCTTTCAATGAAATTATAAACAACTACAACTTCAAGCAACAATTTTTAGCTGTTCAGCAGTTACTGGGAGAGAACAGCTGTGAGGCATTAAAAGGAGCAGTTAAAACAAGTGATTTAAACCAAAACTTATGGGATCGTCTGAGGTGGGTGAGGAAATGTGTGTCATTTGGCTTTCTTTTCTGTTTTGCTGAAGGAAGTTGTATTCACTTTTAGAGGCGGTTGCTCTCAAATCTGGTAGTCACAGTTTTGATTTAGCATAACATTGCTACCTCCTCCACTTCAGCTTTCAGTTCTGTCCATCAGCAGTCTTTTTTTGCATGAGTAGACTTGACCTTAACAGACTTGACTTTATGTGAGTTTTTCTACTGAAGATAGCAGGATTGCTTTTGTATGTAAGCATATGGCTCCAAGCGAGTGTTGAGAATGAGCAGTTTCTCTTCTAAAGATACCAAATGAAAATAAACTTCACAACCTCCTGTAACAAAATTAATTTTAAAACCATTGTTTAGATTTTCAGTTAACTTAAAAGAAAATTCAGTTTTTAGCACTTTCTTCTGAGCCTTGAAAAGGGATGCTTTTTTACATGTAGTTGTGCTGAGTGCTTCATGAAGTGTTGGACATTATAACATCCACTGTCCAAATCCAGTTGCAGTGTGAGTTGGAGGTAGATTTATTTGTCAGAAGCTTGAAATTCCACTGTAAGTCTGTCCATTTTGCCAAATGTACTTCTGTTTTTATGGGGATGAAACCAGATAATTATGCAAGATTTGAGCTGAGTTTTTTTAGTAAGAGAAGTTGTATGAAGACGTTCTCGCAATAAATGGCAAAGATGATGCTGACCTCTAGGGATGTCAGAGCTCTCAGGGATAAATAAAGGTGCTATATACTGTCAAGAGACAGATTTGACTGTCTTTTGTGGGCTAGGTGGAAAATGCTTTTTAGGATCAAATTCTATGAAGAGTCAGGAGAAGAACCCACAAATTGTAGTAAGGGCTTCTACACATTTGGTTTCTTTCTTGGTTGCTCTGATGAGAGATTTTTTGGCCAGTGAACCTTTGTAGTCTTGGGCTAGCAGCTCTTCTCTAAGAACGTAAGTCAGAGCCCTGTTCATTGCAAAGCTGTCACTGACTTAGGAGGCTTAGCTCTAGGCTGCAAATAACTCCTCGCCCTGTTCTGTTGAGGGAGAAGCTCCATGGTACACAGGGGAGTTTTGCATAGCTTTTCTGCAGCGTGCACAGCAGTGCTCTCCTTTTTCTGCTGTCTCCCATGAAAAGCAGGAAAAGTTTTATGCCTTAGTATTGCTCTCATTGTGATTACCTTTTGCACAAGTGAATGGTAAAAACTACAAGCGTAGGGTGCTATGGTTTATATCTAGAAATACATCTAATTCAAAGCAGGTGAGCAAGGCAGTTAAAATTTCTGTGGATGAAAAGCTGCTCTAAGTTATCAACAACATTTAGAAAAAAAGTAAAATAAGCTAATAACAAAAGTAAAATGTGTACTAAAATGGAAAAAAATTTGGCATTTTGAGAAATGTATTTTTGGCACCTCTTGTAATCCTGTGTATCTTTTGAAGTGGATGACATTTGGAGGAATTTTCTCCAAAAATGGCTTCTTAAATTAAATAAGTAAGACTATCTGAGGCTGCTGCTACATTTTTTTTGTTGGAGCAGCTGTTGAAGTTTAGTGGCTCATAGATTTCAATGGCCTCTGGACCAAACTTGGGAGCTGCAGGGTTGTTTATTATACAAGCTAGCTGTGTAATGAGACCTCAGTTTTAATATCAGTACTGTTACTAAAACCCTGGACTTAAAAATAGTGAACCCATTACTATATTAAAATAGTTAGTTCAAATTATTAATTAATAAGAAACAAGACTTCAGTTGCTAAGAACTCTGCGCTTCAGGGTTTAGGGTTGGTTTGGGGTTTTTTTTTTCAATACTGCAAAGTCCTACAAAGCCAGAGTCCAGTCCTGCAAGAGGCAAAATTCCTGCAGTTCTTCCTGATCTTGTAGGAATTAAAATGGGCTTATTGCCAGTGAAAGCTTGAGCCCTTAAAGCATGAATACTCACATGTCTGCTTTAAATTTAAATACAGATTACAAGAATTAACCAAAAGAATACAGCAGGGATGTGCATACATGAAGCTACAGCATTCAAAGGAAAAGTAGCAGAGATAGTTCGGAAGAAATTCTCTTGTGAAAGTACAAAATGTTGGAAATAAAGTGTGAGAATTTAAGGAATGGCTGAAGGCATATGGAGGAGGATTTGGAACATTTTGTATCCACAGAGCTGCTAGAAGGATTTGATTCATATGGTATGTTTTTCATGGCATGGTAGGGTAAGTGAATATGTAGTCGTAGGTGTTATTTTTACTGGCCTTTTAAAATGTGATTTTTGAAACTCCAAATATTTTTTTCAGAGGCTCTCTTATTTTTACATATCTTCCTTTCCAAATGTTTTTAATGCAATCTGTCAGCTTAGTTTCTGTTTACTTATTGAGGGTCAGATTTTTCAAACCATGGTCTCTGGTTTTACACATGCAAAATGCAGGGGGAGGAGGCATACATGCAATTTTGCAGTGATAATTTCTAATGGATGTAGGTTAGATGATTTGAAAGTCTAAATACTTTATGAATGCAGCCAGGTGTTTACAGTAGGTGTGAATTGCACCAGGTTAAGGCTGGGCTGAAAATCAGGCCCTGGAAATGTGGAATTTAACATGTACTTAGAAATTATGTTGCAGTGCAGCATTTGCAATACAGTGATATTAATATAATACTGTGCTAAGGTAAGGGAAAAAATCTTAAACTTCTAAAAGCTGTTGTAAACATGTCTGTAAAAAAAAATTTTAAAAAAAATTTAAAAAAAAAGAATTTCTTAGTAAGATCCTGTTGGGGACCAGCTAACTTGGTGCATTCTGTTGGCATCATATATGTTACTTTAAGGTCTACAGGGGCTGAAAAAGAAAAGATTTGTTAACTTCAATGAGCATTTCAAAAAACAGTTGCTAAATGGCCTTTCGTTCTATACCTTGCTATTTTCCACATGATGCTGTGTTCGATGGTGAAGAATAACCTCCAATGTATTTGTTCTTTAAAAGTCTATTCTTCAGCTCTAATTGGGGCGCTAAGGGAGAAATCAAATGCAAAGAATCTAATGAATAGAGTTTACAACAGATCCAGCCTGTGGCCAGTTAGAGAGCAAGTCTGTAGATACCGTAACGTTATTTTGGTTCAGATATACAGCAATCAAAGCTACCAAATTACTAATTTTATGAGCACAGTTTCAGAAGGTGCCTAACTTTTATAAAGGGAACTTAAATGCTGTTTTTTCCATTTGGAAATATTTAGGTAAAATTAGGAGACTTTTAAAGTACTTTAAAGACTCTGGAAATGCCATTATTTTTAGAATGGTAGGAATCTTGATGGGGAAAAACCATGTAAAATCCTCCAGTCTGTCACCTTGCTAATCCTGGATGATTCTGACAGACAAGGTGTATATGCGCTTTATAAAGATACTTCCTTAAATTGCTTTGAAATACCCAACGTATCTGCCCTCTTTTTGGCTGATCTGGGGGGATTTGGATGGAAATTTTAGAGGCTTGACCTGGCAAATCGGTAAGTATATACACTCCTGCACATTGCTGAAATCTCTTCATTCAGTTAAAGCAAATGGGTGTTTGAAGTCCTTTCAGCAGTTTTGTAAGATTGAATCCTTAATGTCAGGGGAATGCAGGATCTGGCTCCATTTTCTTCCATTTTCATTTGAGCCAGTATGCAAGGATTTAAATGGAACTTTGTTTAAACAGTAGCAAGCATGAAATATTATTTTCTAGTACTAAGTTAGTGGTTAACATGTCTATTTTTGCTGTCTTGCCACCAATACTGTAAAATTTTATAATCAAAACAGCTTTAATTCTTGTAAAACTGAAATTGGTTTGTAAAACAATGTACAAATTGTGTTTCATAGACAGAAAAGCTTGTATTACTGAATGTAATATATGTGAAATGAATATATTATAGTCTATTTTTGCCATGGAAATAAATATTTGAAGCAACTATGAGTTTTTATTGTTCTATTATTAAAAGAAAAATCAGAGAACTTAGTTTTCATGTGTAGTCCTAGGCTGGGACTTTACCTTCTATACACAAAGCTGCTATCCCTCTTCTAAAGTGGTGCAAGTACTGTCCTGCATCTCGGTACAAATGTAAAACTTCTGCTGTCAAATAGTAATAGCTGTCATCTTGGTGGCAGGAAAGTCTTGCGGCTGCTGCCCTATCATTATTGTTTATAATGTTTTGCACTTTCTAAAACTATTTTTAGTACTGAACATTCAATTTCCCTGTAACCTTTAAGTGGAAGAAGGGATAAAAAGGTTTTGAAAGTTGAAAAACACTTTCCAAAAGCATGTGAGAGAGGAAACAGTTGACCGTATACTGTGTAACACCTGGTGCAGCACAAGACTTCATAACGTCATGGTAAATGACTTGCATGCTGGACATCGCAATTTCACGCTGGACAGTTGCATTTCCCTTGCCTTTTCTTAAATGCCTAGTGTGCTGCCCACCTAACTGTATCTGAAATGACAAAGCTTTTAACTAAAATTTGTCTTCTAGGTATGATCAATTTGATGGCATTAATCAGCTTAAGGTAAGACAGTAACATACCAGCTATCTGTGTACTTGTCTGATCAGTTCCCAAAAACTGGGGAACGTCTTGTGTGGTGTTCACTGTGGGCAAAGCTCTCTTATTTGACATGGATTCAAAATCAGAAGAGGGAATTGTGACTTCTGAGGGTCCTAAGTACATGGTAAAAACATGCAGCAGTTCTGGTCAGGCTTACTATTTATAGTAGTTTTAGACCTGAGGCAAAGGTCTCTTCAGAAACCTAAATTTTCCCTAAATTCAAATAGCTCTAAACTGTAGCTGTTGTTCTCCAGCCACTGTCAAATCCTCCTTAGAGCCTTCTGGTGGCCAGCACTGGCTGATAAGGAAGCAGCTTGATTCTTGGCTTTGGCACAGCCAGCCAGCTAGCAGCTTTCTTGGGCAAGAGCTCCAGGACTTGGTACAAGAGAGACGCGAGGCAGCTGAGGAGAGAGGTTCCTAGCCTAGTGCCTTGACTAGCGGAACTGCAGTAGCTCTCATTCCACTGTTGGGGTTGTTTAAATCTGGAATGGCTGTGGATAGATGAAGGTTACATGAAACTCAGCAATGCTAGGTACCTAGCTGGAAGATTTACATGTGACAGTTGCTCTGTTCAGGATCTGATAGGGGTTTTTTTACACCCATTCCTTTTCCCCGGGAGGTCAATGATAGCATATAAATGTGTGTTCTCTCTCTCCGCTATTTTTATGAGCATCCCCTGGAAGGCTGGACTCTGCATGAAGACAGAAGCTGCCCAGTGCCACAGAAACGCTGCCAGTTTACCTCCTGCAGCCCGAGAACTACGTGTGGGTGATCACAATTTGTGAGTATGATGGGAATGTCACTTACGCAGGTACTGACAGGAGAATGGTGTTGCAGGAGAGTTGGGAGTTGAGTGAGGACTGGGTGATAGATGAATGCTCATCAGCTCTGAACTAAGCAAGTTATTTCGTATCACTGTATATCCCCTTGGCTCAGTCTGGCTCTAGGGCAAGTTGAACCTCTGCCAGCAGCACTTGTGTTTGGGTGATGGCAGTTCTGTGGCTCCAGGGGAACATAATGCTTAGGGAAATGGTGGTTCTGATACTTAAAAGCTAGTTCTGTTGTTATTACAATTGCTTTAAACTGCCCTCATTAATTCAAAGAAAAACCAAGCATAAGTAGGATATGGGTGAGCCTGGGACTATTTTACTACAAAACTTCTTTGTCTGTCAGAGGTGCACAGGGCTGAAGACATGTTGTAACATTTGACTTCATGGCATCCTTTGGGAGCTTTTCTGAAGCAAGGACTTCAGGGCACATTCATGTTCTTGGGCTTTCAGCTTGCAAAATGGCACAACATAGATGTGGGAACTAGAAGGGGTAGAGAAATGAGAAAAATCCTGGCCCATTTCTGATCAATCACCACATCTCCCAAACTGATCTGCATGACAATCTTTCAAACACCTAAGTTTAAACCAAACATCTGCCATCCCCAACATACCAAGCCAGTATTATGTGCTGCCCTGCTTATTCTGTGGTTTTAAAATATCTGCTGTAATGAACAAAACAACCGGAAAAGACTTGGAGGACTTACAGATGAGGTTCAGATTATTATTATTATTATTAGCCATTTCTAAAATGACAGTCATGTGCCTTACGTAAATTTAGAAGGACATCAAATCCTTCCACGAACAGACCCCAAATTATGATATCCAGAGGCAAATGAAGAATTTTCACTGGTGTTAAGTACCTATGAAGAAAGCCCCTGTCAAGCCTGGCTAATACCGATAATCAGTGATTTGAAGGAACTACATACTTTGTGTGTGCATGTGTGTATCTGATTTCTGTCTGCATGCTGTGCTATTCATGACTGATGGAAGCTGCAAATGTCTTTCCATTGACAAAATCTTTAGCAAAAGACTTCAGGAAATTAGAAGATAATTTGTTTTTACTTTGATAATGTGGAAAATATTATTTTAGCAGATTTATCAGGGTTTATTGAGTTTCCTGAGCCATAGCAGTACAGAAATAAATTCATTTGTTCTGAAGTGACTGTCTCTGAGCCTCCAGAAATAGCAAGTGCTCACTCTGTATTTAAAAAATTTGAGTTGTTTCCTGAAGACCAGGAGCTGTAGGTCTCCATTGCTTTAAATTCCATCAGTCACCAAATGTTTACTTCTCTCCCTGAATTAGGAGAAGCAATTTAATTTGAAACTGTAAATCTTAGGGAATTGTACTGCCTCAATTTTTCTGTTTAAGCCATCCTTTCACTGGCCCATTAAAAATATGACATTATATTTATTTCCTGATTCTTGTGGTCCTGAAAGCTATGTTGCAGAGGTGGGCCAGCTATGATAAACAGTAAATCTGATTAGATTTTCTTTTGGGGGTGACTTCTGCTTGAAAAAAAGAAGTATATAGATAAGAATCAAGTCTATCAAAACTTGGGATTCGATTTGGTTCCTGACAGCAGCTCCAGAAGGATTAAGGAGAAAATCACATGCAACACAGTGGCTCAGCCAGTTTGAGCCAGCTGGCCTGCTGATCACGCTTGTTATGGTGAAATACACCCCTGGGACACTGGGCTCAAGGACTTCTTCCTTCCAGGGTGCTGGTAGGTGATTCTTTTTTCCTCTGTCCTGCTGGATTGCTCCTTCAGCCTTACCTGAAAATGATCCCTGACACCTTCTGTAGATGTACTGTGACTCTTGCTAGAGTGCATGGGTTGCTGTAGCAATGCCCTGTCCAGATGGGGACATCTGTTTTCTCCTTCATAAGGAGAGGGGAAATACTGCATCATGTTAGTAGTCAGGATCTAAATGTAATTAGGAAAGAGGAGGAAAGTGCAATTGTTTACCAAAACAGAAAGAAACATAGATGGTTGATGAAGGATTTGTCTTCTTCCCAAGTTCCTCTAGGTTTTAAAGGGCAGAAGGAGCTGTTTCACAGCCACCTCAATCAGAAGAGTGATAGGAATCCAAAGAACTGGTATTAAATGCAGTAGCTTTGATGCTCTGCGAAAAAAACAATCTACCTAAAATAAGGAGCATTGCTGAGTGTATGCACACCCTGCAGTCAGAGCAGAATTTATCCTTAGTGCCATGCTGTTCGTTAGGAGAGCTGCCAAGGTGAGTTTAGCACTTCAGGTGCATTTATGCATCAAGCTCCATTTGAGCCTGTTTTCAGGACAAAAGTTCAGCCTTATCCCTCTGCACAATGCTGCTGTTTAAATAATGACAAATAAGCAGAACTGAGGCTACTTTACATTCTCTGTTGAAAGAAACTGGAAATACTGCACTAATACTACAGGCTGAATTGTCCTGATGCCTGTGAAGCTAACTTTGGCCATGAGCTGGCCTGCACCATTGCTCACCTGCCCCATGGCTTTGTTACTGGAGCGTGCCTGAGACTGCATCATGGGTGCTTTATGGCAGGGGTGTGCTCTCACCTGCCAGTTGCTTCTTCGGGTAAAGGGATGGACAAGAAGGCACTGGTTGTAGAGATGTGCACAAGAACCCTTTGGGGAGATGCGATTGCACCATGAAGTGAACTGAACAGAGGCTCCAAGAAGTTCAAATATTGAGGAAAAGCCGTAGAGAAAACACATGCTATGGAAAGCTACAGTGAGGGCCTTTGAAAGACCTAATTTAAGCTGAAAGCCCCTGTGTAAAGCTTAAGACTCAAGGTGGGAGGCCAGGACCCATTGTGTAAGCTTATTTTTGGGGAAAAGGGAACTGAGATGAGTGCTCGAGGAGCTCCTCTTTCTCTTATAATCCACAGTTATCTTAGATGGTTGTGGCCAGCATTTGGGAAGCCTCATAGCCATCTCCCAAACCTACACTATCTGTATGATCTCTGGTCTTGCTTGTGTCAAACATCGGGGAAAAAGCAGCGTGCCAAATGCCTCTGAGCTGAATTTCTGGAGGGAGAGGCTACACCTCTGAGGTCCTGCAAGGAATTCTCAGGTTGACAGGAGAGCTGATGGCCTTTGACACGTTGCTTCACTTCTTATTTGGCGTGTGAGCATGCTTATGAGTGAGAGAAACAAATAGCTGGGAAGAGCTGGGGGTCACCTCGTAGTTCTGTTACTCATCTTCTGCAATCAGGCTCTGGCTGCTGTGAGATGTAAGGTATGCTGCAGCTCTCATGCAGATACTGTAAGGGGAGTCCTATGGGCTTGCTGAATTCTTGGGATAACTGCAGAGAGCTTTGCACCTCGTGCTACAGATCACGCTGCCTGTCCTCTGTGAGAATGGGACAGCATAGCTCTGTGGCCTGCCAGGCTGAGGCTGTGTTCGAGTTTCTCTCTCTCTCAAGTTTCATATGCCTCCCTACTCCATTTATGTAGCCTTTACTTGCCCTTCTCAAGGTCTAATTTCATTCCCCCGATACGGTAGGGCTGGAAGCATTGCAGGGGAGACCATGTGTGCCGAAGCCTGTGATCTACAGGAGCAGTGGGGGCACAGCAGCCGCCCTTGCCTCTGCCCAGTGGGGATGGGCGCTGGGCACCTCCGGCATTCCTCCAGCCCGAAACCTGGCACTGGGTTGGGACCCCACACCTTTTGTGGGCCAGCCTCACAGTTTAAAAGATGAATGCAAATGTAACTTTCGTGTGTTGTCACCTGGGTGTCAGGCACACCTCCTGCCCTTGGCTGTCTGCTGGAATTAGCTTAGTGGGTGAGCTAAAAGGATCAGTCCCTTTAGGAGGCCTGAAGTGAGAGCCCAGCTGCTCTGGAGGCTTTCTACGGAGAACAGAAAGTCCTGTGCGCAGTAGACGCAGCATTCTTGATTTTGGTTCCCTTCAGTGGAATTAACTCTTCTTATTGCTACTTGTGGACTGCCTGACACCCTGGAGTCCTCCTAGGTTTTCTTTAAGGTGGATGAGGTGGAGATGAGCTACGGGTGCTCTACAGCTTAACTGATGATTTGTCATGCCAGTGATAAGTGCTGATTCTTCTTTCCCTTCTCAGCGATGCTTTATCCCTGTGACATGCTCAGCTTCCGCTGGCCCACGACCCGCTACAGGCTTTGAAACTGGATCCCTTGACTGGTTGTGACCCAAGGGGGTGCAATGGCTGGTGCGGCAGATAAATTTACCACTCACCTGTTTGCTTATCACTTGCTTTGCTACTTGGAATAGAAACTGAAGATGGTCGTTTCTGAATGAAGCAGATTTCACTATTGATAAAGGAAACAGGAAGATTGGACTGCTTGTGAGTATCTGGTTTGGTTGTTTTGGAGAGTGAGAAATTGGTTTTATTAGTATCACTGGTTGCTCTTCTGTTCCTTGTAATCTGTGTACGTACAGGTGTTAGCTTCTGACAACAGCAGGCTAAGTCCCTGGGAAGTGCGAGAGGGAAAGGTTTGGTGGCTCTAGAGACATCATGCAGCTGCAGTGCCTTGCACTTGCTTGTCAGCGTTTGCTCCTGACTTGGGGAGTCAAAAACTAAAGTGGGATGCTGGAGTTTCCCATAGCTCCCCGAAGTACACTCTGAGTTACAATTTTGTGGTTTTTCCCTTTTTCATTAGTTTTTAGGTCTCAAATACTCAGATACAAATACTACCATACAGAAGTGGAAAAATTGAAGGAGGTCTAAAATACGTTTGAAGACCAATGTTAACAAATGGCACCTAAATTTCTACTGTGCACCTGTGCTCTACCTGATATAGGCCTTGCCATTTTTTTAAAAGGTGGAATAAATAACAATTTCCCTTTCCTTTCTTCCTACATTCCCTTTAACATTCATTTTCCATTCCTATTTCTCCTTCCCCCACATTGTGGCCTGGGACTGCTAACCTTTCAGTGGTGCTCAGGCACAGAGGAACAGTAGCAGTGCACTGAAGGGTGTTACTGGGATGCCTTGTTGGTTAGAAGCTGTGCTGTCGCTGCATTGAAACAGCCTGCATTGGGTGCTAGAAATGAAACTCCTGGACCTAATTTTTATTTATGCTGATGCTCCAGTACTCGTTCATACTCCTTGCACAGATCATGGCTGAGAAAAATAGCTATTTTTTTCTCACTGTCTGATGGAGCCATTTGTACTTGAATTATGAAATGTTATCAGTCGAGCTGCATCATTCTACAACTACGGTTGCGTAGCAATAAATGATGTAAAAATGTACAGAAAGGCAGAGAAACAGGACCCTGGAGTCATTCTGCAGCTAAGCCTAAATGAAAGATGTGTAGGTGTCTTAGACATGGGGTCAATCAGGGATAAAATGATAGCTTGGGTTTTGCTTGCAGGTTTTGTTTTCTGGTCAACCCTAAGACATCTAAGCACCTTTTTCTTTCATCACATTAATCTGTACTTCAAATGACCAAAAGCCCCACTTTGCTTTGTAAATAAACAGAATCCTACCTTTGAAAACAAGAGCAGTGATGACAAAACTGTAGGTTTTAAAGATAAGGGACCGGTTTGTTACAGTGAAGTAACAACAGCGGACTTTTGTCCATTTGAAGTAAACATTGATGTTGTTATACCTGTGCTCATCACCCACATAAATCTGGGCAGAAATAAGCCTTTACATTGCAGATCGCAGCTGCCGACTGCTCCTACACTTATTACTTCTGAGGCATTCAGATTTGTAATGGTGTCGTGACTACCTTGTTCTGCTGTTGCTTGTGCCAAGACCCAAGTATATCACCAAGTAAAAGGTGATGAGACCAAAAAAAAAAAAAACCCCAAACAAAAAACAACCCCTCGGAAAAAAAACCCAACAACTTGCACTGTTGATTAATCTTATCATTGATGTGGGTCAGGCTTGCATATCAAGCTGCTTAAGCAACTTATGTTTGAAGTGCCACCTTAAAGTAAATGTGAATAAAAGGGAGAAAATTTTAAGCCCTCAATAGCCTCAATTTGCTTTTGGATCTGTAAATAAACTAATTGATTTTATATAGATAATGTTCATCTAGAATGTTTTTTCCCCACTATCTCATGGGAGAGGCTGTACAATGAGAAACCAGTTCCTTGGACTGGACTGACTGCTCTAGCTGCTAGGATACTGGAGTGCCTGATCTTCTGGTTCTTTACCAGAAATTTCACTTTTAGTCCAAGAAATGTTCACAGTTATGGTTTAGGCAGGCATATACTTTGTTTGTGAAAGGTCTATTTTAATGAATTTATTTACTCTTTTAAGTTCCATCTACCCAGAAAAAATGTCATCGATGTTCAGACAGCTTATCAACAGGAAATATGGTCAAGGAACTGGTTTTGTTTATTTTCGTGTTAATCATATTATAGGAAACGAGTGTGTTGTTATTTGCACTTTTCTGTGAGGTGATGTCATGACCTCTTTCACTGCTGTGGTGTTTAGGGTTTTTTTATTTGTGGAATTTAAATGTGAAGTTCTTATTAATCTTTCATCAGACTCATGTTGACCACAAGCCAAAGTTTGCTGAGTTATCTTTTTTGTGACATGCAAGACATACACATACACAGTGTAGTGATAGGTAGGTAAAAAAACCCCTAAATTCCATTATTGACCAAGTTTGGAGAACTCAGAATGGAGGGCCCCAAGGGTGGGTGAAGTCCTGGCTGAGGAGCAGAAAGGCTTTATACTTGGGATAGGTCATCTAATCACTCTCTTTAGTTTTCTAACCACTCCCTCTGTGTTAAAATTGCTCATACAATAGAAACAATAGTTCCCTAGGTGCTTCCGGCCCTTCAGCTCTTTGGGGTAAGGAACAGAGAGGGACTTTCCTTGGGGATGGGAGAAGGGCTTTGATCACTTGTGATCAAGGACAAACCGTCCCTGCACTGTACTGAAACAGCCCTGTGGGTGCGTCTTTTCAAGAAGACAAGCTCTGATGGAGGGATGCAAAGCCCTCATGTTATCTTGCCTGCTTTTCAGTGAGCCAGAGCACTCAAGCTGCAGGCCAGATTTACAAGACAGCCAGCTGAGTGCGGCAGATAAAAGGCTAGTGCCCACCTGCACAGCGCATGTACATGGCTAAAATAAATCCTAGTCTGCTGTCATTGTCAACAAGTGTAATTTATTATCGTGGCCAAGGCAGTCAGGAAAGTGCCTTTTGCTTTTTGGGGGAATTTTGTTCTGTGCTGCAATGCTGATGACTCAGCCAATCAAACAAAAGCAACATTTCTGGCATTCTCTGGAGTTTTTTCAAGATTTGTTTGGGGGTTTTTCCCAAAAAAAGTTTATGATTCACAAGTGAAGCAGTGGTTTATGTCTATTGGAGCTACTTACAGCTGTAATCGGTCATCTAGCTTTACAGAATCAATAGTCTTTGGTAGAAACTCATGAGCCACAGGCGAGGCAGGTGGTAGCAGTTTTATGTATGAACTGTAACCACTTGGGTTTGTCCTTGGAGGAAGCAGATTTAGGGTTGGTCTTAGAGGTATTTGGGGACAGGCTTTATCCAGTTCCTAAGGCTTACAGTTCCTCACCTACAGCAAGATGATATAACTTCCCGCCATTTCCTCAGAACCTGTTGAGCTCCTTCTGCAGTAATGTGAATGCCAGGTAACAGCCGTACTCTGATTAGACAAAGAAATTTGGGCTGATTCTGTGCAATGCATGCACTAACTTCAGTTTAAACTTTATTGATAAAATAGACCACCTTTTCTCCAATTGCTGTACAAGATACCTGATGTGTCTTCCAGTGCAGTCCTAGTCATCAACCAGTACCCAACTCAAATCTTTTTTTCAAAACCAGAGCTCAATGCAGAATGCTATGCCAAGGTTGTCATTAATGCAAGAAATTGAACTGTGTATTTTAGTGTTGTGCAGTTTGAAAATTGTTGCAGTCTTCACTTTCCAGAAATATCAGCTGAATCATGGACAATTAGGATTATACAGCTCAAAGAGCTACATATAAAACAAACAAAAGAGCTGTGTATTGAACAGCTCAAGAGCTGCCATATGCAGTAGCTAGAGATAAATGTCCTTTTCAGGCCAGAAAGCTGACAGGGGTTAGGCAAAGACTAAGAGCAGCTAATACTGCAAAATGGGTCTTGATACCTGTTGGTATAAGGAATAAGACAATTGAGTTATAGCTGAGGGCTGAAGAAGGAATGATAATCTACCAGCACCAAAAGAAATTCTTATGTTTGAGAAGTTGCCCATCCACACTCATTCTTTATGTCACCCTAGGTAATGCAAGGAAAAGGTACATATCTTATGTTCTACAGTTACCATAAAAGGAAAAAAGTTGATTTTAAGAACTTTGTGCCTCAGTGGGATTTAACATCAAACAATGCCCTCTTCCAGGATGGGCAAACAGTTCCATCTCTGCTCTGCAGGTGTGTAGTATACCGTGTTTTGATGTGGATAAGTTGAATTCTTGCAGACTACAAAATCTTGGATCTTTATAGCAGGACCTCCACTGCACTAGCAATGAATTTATTTATTATAAATAAAAAACAATAAATATTTCATAACTTACTATTACAACTTTCTAAAAATATACATCTAATTTTAACATTCTCAAAAGGTAGTTGCAAGTTATACAATTATAGACAAAAAAATTTTGTATATTTTGATAACTGACGCTTTACCCTTTAAAGTCTAGATTAATACAGAAATTAATTAACTATTAACAATATCCTGCTAGAGAGAGTTTAGCAGTATTTAAACAAATAAATTGAAAATAAAACAAATAATTTACTGTTTAACAAATGGCAGTTCTCCACAGAACTAGCTCTATCCCTATTTAACAGCTAAGTTTTGGCTACTATTATGAATAGTCATGTGAGAGCTGAAGGGCCTCTGCAAAGCTTTCCTCGAGGTCATCAAGTTCCTTGGTAGCTTCCAAATCACTGTCACAAGTAATCAAGTTTAAAGTTGCCTCACATGAGGGTGAAGTCTCTGGGTCATCTTCAGCTTTCACACAAGAATGAGACTCTGTCCCAGCATCCATCATTTCAGCAACATCTTCGTCATCCTTGCTCGGTGTCTCCTTTGAACTTTCCCTGCATAATGGTGATTCACATTTGTTTGGTTCCTTTAATGATAAGTCTGTGGTCCCAAAGACTTCACTTTTTGTAGCTTTTCTTTGACTCTGACTTTTACTGGTAAACTCGAGCTCTTCCATAGTATCAAACTCTTGCAGAGCCACTGACTCAAAGGCTTCCCAGCCTGCATGGATTTGCTCTGCACCACTGCCCGGGCTGCAGCTGAGGTCTGCTTTCAGTACATCCAACAAGTAGCGCATTTTGCTCTAGGGGATGAAGGAAGAAAGGGGTGACACTTCATCCCCACAGCACCTATCTGTCCAGAACTCAGGGCTTAATTCTGACATAAGGAAAGGGAGGTTGCTTGCAATCAAGTGACTAAATTATACAGCAAGTGTCACCAAACTGAGTTGACTGTTGTTCCTTTTTAGTGACTGTGCCTGTGAGTCCTGATCTACCATGATCCATGAGTTTGCAAATCTCATTTATGGAGAGAGATGCTCCCCACTCAGCATTCTGGTTACCTTTACCCACAAATACACCAGTGCATTTCCACTGTACTTTGGAAACATCCCTGAAGTCACATGCAGGGAGGGAGAGTATTATAGGGGCAGTGCTTACCTCATCCAAACGGTTCTTATTTTCTTGTATATGACACTCAAACAGTTGTTCCAGAACTCTACAAATGAACAATTAAATGATTTCACAGGAAGAAAACCAACTTTTAACAAATCTACATAAATCGATGACCTTATTTTTTTTATTTTCATTTCTTAACTGAATGGCTCGACTACGATTTTGACTCAGCAGAAAAGGACCTGGGGGTGTTGGTTGACAGCCAGCTGAATATGATCCAGCAGTGTGGCCAAGAAGGCCAACGGCATCCTGGCCTGTATCAGAAATAGTGTGGCCAGCAGGAGCAGGGAGGTGATTGTCCCCCTGTACTGGGCACTGGTGAGGCCGCACCTGGAGTCCTGTGTTCAGTTTTGGGCCCCTCACTACAGGGAAGACATTGAGGTGCTGGAGTGTGTCCAGAGAAGGGGAACCAAGTTGGTGAAGGGCCTGGAGCACAAGTCTTATGAAGAACAGGTGAGGGAACTGGGGCTGGTTAGCCTGGAGAAAAGGAGGATGAGGGGAGACCTTATTGCTCTCTACAACTACCTGAAAGGAGGCTGTAGTGAGGTGGGGGTCAGTCTCTTCTCCCAAGTAACAAATGATGAGAGGAAATGGCCTCAAGTTGCACACCAGGGAAGGTTTAGATTGGATACTAGAAAAAAATGCTTTACTGAAAGGGTTGTCAGGTATTGGAATAGAGTGCCCAGGGAAGTGGTTGAGTCACCATCCCTGGAGGTATTTAAAAGATGTGTAGACATGATGCTTAGGGACATGGTTTAGTGGTGGACTTGGCAGTGCTAAGTTAACAGTTGGACTCAGTCCCAAAGGTCTTTTCCAACTTAAATGATTCTATGATTCCAAGACTGTTTCAATTACGCTCTGTCACAAAGAGGGCCACCCAGAGCCAGCATCCCACTGGACAGGTACTCAGCAGGCAGACCCAGCTTTGGGCAGCAGACGGTAACCATGGGGTGAGTCGTAGCCCAACTCTGGGTGTGTTTGGTCTGCTGGGTCTATGTGGTGGCAGAAACCAACAATCCAGTGGTGGTTCTACTGGCATGCTGAAGTATCCAAAATCTCTTAGGTGCACCACAGTGGCTGATACACACAAGTGTAAATAAAGGGAAGGAATAAAATCCAGCTTCAGAAAAAAATCCAGAGAAAAGTCCTCTGTCCTGAGAGCTCTCTTTCATTGCTTATGCAGGATGAGATTTCAGCACAGAGGAAGTGTTCTGTGACAACTAAAGCACACAGTCACTGGAACGGATTTCCAGAAGGTCAAGTGAATTTAATCTAGCTTACATAAGAAATTATTAGAAAAAAAAATTGTATAGGAAAGGTTTTAAGGGAAGACAACATTTCTGTAAAAAAAGAACCAGAGGGAGACTGGCTTTTGAAATTTCTCAAAGAGTAATTTTTTGATTTAGTGTATTTAACATTCTCATTGATTGCCTTGACATGAGAAAAAAATCCAAGAGTGCACAGAATAGGAAAACAGCTGGGAACATTATCAACCCAGAGGAAGATCAGAGTATTATGCTGAAATTAGATGCCTTGAAAATGGAATTACAAAAATGGGTTAAAATTCTGTATCAGAAATACTGCAGGGTTTTTTTTGCTATAAACTGAGAGTTCGTTATCAGAAAGAACTGGTATGGAAAAGAATTTGGGAGTACTACTCAAATACATGAATTGTCTCATAACTTATTGTTTCATTATTGAAAAAAAAAATAATCTGATTTAGCAACTGTTGAACCCTTATCTGAAACAGTATGTAATCCTGACAACCAATGTTGAAGATTGAATTCATACTGCAACAGGAACAAGGACAGAAGGGAGATGGAGGATGTGTTGTGTGAAAGATTAGTAACTTGGTTTATATTTTGCAAAACAGATGTTTCAGATTAAAATGATTTCTCCTTAGCATTATTCCACCTAGGGTTCCAGGTCAGTTACTAACAGAGGCTTTATCTCATGGAACATAGCAACAGACCAAAGTAGATGACCCACAGGTCTTTCCTAGCTCCCCTTTCTTACATAAAGCAAAAAAGAAGGGAAATAAAACAAAAGGAAGGGGTAACTATGTATCTATATATTCTTAAAGGCAAAGAAGTCCATGTGTTTCTGACACAGCATTACAAATTTGAAAACAACTGTAACCTACCTGTTAGAAAATAGCCCAAGGCTAAGAATTTCATTTGTTATATCTTCAATGAAAGCTAAATATAAAAGCTCTTCTTCCCTGCAGGGAGAATAGAAAACCCAACATTAAATGTTTTAGAATAGAGACACATTACACAATGCAGTAGGTCCAGTCAGCTTTAGGGATGTGCCATTAAGAAGATTGTATAGTTCTTGGCACCAGCTGCTAGAAAAGGTGGTTCTGTCAGGACAAACTAAGCCTTTCATTCAATTTGAATAATTATAATAAAAACCCTGTGTAAAATATTAGACTGTTAGAAAGGTCGCTATGGTGCTTCGTGTTTATGCTAACTCTCTGTGGTGGTATAAATTAGCACAGAGATCCTGAGTGAGGAAATGAGCAAATCTTGGGAAGTGTTCAGAACCTGCTTTGCACTCAAGAAGAAAGGGGTGCTAACTGGGAAGAAAGTGTAAAATTGCAGTTTGATGGTCTGAGTAAGGGCTTCCAAAGGAGCTTCTACAGAATCGGACTGCAGCTGAAAATTGCTAGTCCTCAATGGAAGCTCAGAAAAATATAAGTGCTTATTTGACAGCCTCCATTCCTTTCAAAGAATAACTCTTTGATGTACAAAATCCTTGTTAGTGTGAGATGTGGCTTTCACCTCCTTGATCAAATTTCTCTCTATTTAATACCTCTTAAAGCCTTGTTGATGCCAATTGCTCTAACTGGGAGCCTCTCCAGAGGTTTGGAGTTCTGTTTGGAAAACAAGAAGGAAAACCCCAAAAGAAAAGACTTCGGTGCTGTTTCTCTTTCACAGCATCTTTCTGAATATCGCAAACTATCCAATCAAGCTCTATCAAATCATCCTCTGGTCTTAATAAACAGAAAATAAAAAATGGGATACATCATGCATGACTTTCATTATGTAAAATTTGTCATTCAGCCTGAAGATTGTCATTTTGGTTCCCTCTATAGTCAAGAAAGATAGCTACAGCTGATCTTTGATAGCTGTATTACATCCTTAAAGTTGGGCAAGAACAAGCCTGTCCTAAAGCACAAAGAATTAATGACTTTCCCAAGGTCACAGGATAAAGCATTGGCAGTGTTTCTGAATATAACTCAAACCTCTGCTAATTCTCATCAAATTTCAGAGTAGAAATGTGGTAAGAATGCCCTTCAACTTGATACTTTATTTTGCCAACATTTGCTTCAGAGATTACAGATTGAAAAAGAACTGGAAACGTTTAGAGTATAGCCACTGGACGAGAAGTCTATCTTTCTTCTGAAGTTATAATGAATTTTCTTCATTTTTAGATTCACACAGAAATTTTTAAGTATTATATAACAATTCATAGTCATGTCAATTCTACTGTAAATTATGAACAGTTTATTCTGAGTTCTCATTTACTCTTTGAAGTTCATCAATTTTGAGGAAGAGTGTCTAGTTTAATGTTGCAAGCTAGCAGAAAAATGGTTTAAGCATACTTACTCAGCCTTGATAGTCCTCCTTGCTGAAGACTGCTGAGAATACAGCGATGTCTCTCTAATGAGCAAATCAGAGGGTAAGAAAGAGAGCAACATTCTAAAAGCCCTTTATACTACCTTGCATCTCACTTTCTTTTGGAGCCATGCTGTGCCACTGTCCCACTTCCTCTTGGAAAAAAAACCACTAGAACACCCCCAAACCCTGCTCCAGTAGCAAAATCCACTGCTTACATTGAAGCCTGAAAGACTATGTTCCAAGAGTATTATAAGACCTCACTAGATGCAGTACTCTAATACCTCAAAAGACCTCAGTGTTACCTCAGATGCTATACAGACCTCCATTATCCATAAAAGTGCTTTTTTTACTTGGAGTACAATTTTTTCCTCAGGTGAAAATGCCTTTGTATAAAAAGGCCAGAGAGCAAATCAGTGAGTCATGCATGCTACTTTGGTCAGCAATAAAGAGAATCAGCTGTGAGCCCTTGAGTTCTGGCCTGACTTCCAACACTGTTCTTATATCATAGACAATATTCTAAATCTCAGTGTTACATTTTCAGAAAAAGATGTAGGAAATGCCTCTGGTCTGCAATTCTCGCAGATCATAGATTTAAAAGGCTGGATGTCTGGCAACCCTTTTTCCTGAAAGGAAATACCAATTGGCATACCAATCCACTATTTAGTTGTAGTACTGTATAAGAAATATATAGTCTGTAAGCTCAGATGTATGCTTGGATGTACAGAACTAACAGCTGTATTAACATGTCATCGCTCTCACTCCTGACAAAAACACTCATACATTTCAGAGCTCTCTTTCTTAAATTGGCTTCCCAGTGGAACTTTATCATAAGAAAATAAGGAATTTTGAAGTTGGGAAAGGCCATTGATATAAAAAACCCAACCAAAGTCCTGTGAGAAGAGACTTTTAAAGAGAAATGGTAGTGAAGGCTTATGGCCTAAGAAGCAGCTGTATAGAAAGCAATAAGGAATGCTTCAAATATTCCTTCCTGCTGTAAATCAGGCACCTTAGGAAGGAGTATGGAAAAGCAGCTATTTCTCTCTCAGGCTTATCCACAGTATATCGTCCATCTTCAGCCTACAACACAGAGATAAAATCTTTATTATCAGTGCAAATACACAGCAAATTTTACCATTAAAGTGAACCTAATAACAATCTGTGATTAAGCAGCCCTACAAATTCTATGTCTTTTCTGAGAAGCTTTGGGTAACCTGAGACATATAGCAGCAAAGGGTCATCAGCTTTGACATCCAAAATTTTAGTCAGGGGCAACAGATGTGGAACATTTCTCCCCTGACAAGTATGTCAAAGATGAATTCTCTAAAAGTTAGAGGGGGTCACTGTCACCAACAGGAGTAAAATCTGGTATGCAAAACCAGGAACCAGCACTCTAAATCACATCTCTTGAGCTGCTTGCACAAAACTGATGGAAAGTAAAGTTGCTGACTACCTGCATTTTAAATGGTAATACTCTGAAAGGGCCACTGTAAAGCTACATGACTTACTGTTGTCACTTTTACAACAGCCAAAGAAAAAGTCAGATATGACAGTTTTGAAATGAAATCAGAAGTTCTTCATGGAACTGGAGTAAAGCTTTCTGAATAATCACTTAACCTTTTCTTAATGATGTCAGCTGCATATGCAGATCAATTTGGGTCATCTCTCTTCTATTTTCAGTAAAGCTATAAATACATATTCTCTCTCACCCCTCTCCTCCAATAAATAAAGCATAATTATTTGCCTTATTAAGCTAGAGACATGGAGAGTCTGACCCTGTAGCCTTTATTCAGGAAGAAAGTCCACAGTTATTCAAGTATGTTTGACAGGGCTGTTTGTTTAAGGACTTATCTGTATAGTGGCTACAAGATACAGCACAAAGAATGAACCTAACTTCTGTCAAACTCTTCCATCCAAATATTAGTACAAATTAAGAGAAAATAACTTCAGATTTGAAATCTTAAGAAATATTTCAGGCCTTTTGCCTGCTTCCCTCTGTCTCCCAAAGATACTGGTATTCCACTTCATCTTTAAAATTTAATAATCTTAAACCACCACATACTAAGGTAATTTCTGAAAGACCAAATAACTGGAAAACTAAGTTCAACTGTCACAAACACTTAGCAATTCAAATCAAAATGATGGATGCAAACATTTCTGTGACTATGACAAAAAAATACTAGGAGCTCATAGAATTTGAAGTGGTGTGATTATTCATTAAAGCATTCCAGATACATTCAGCAAGGCAGACAGCAAATAGTATAAAGGAAAACTTCACCACCGGCTGGTTTGGGTGCTTCCTCAGAGGAGGGAACTCCCTGGTTCCAATTCTCCTGTTGAGGGCTTTTTGGAATATGTTCTCCAATGTAAAAATGGAGAAAAAAAAGTCCTTGAAAAAGAGGTACCACCTTCTGCTGAAAAATAATGTACCGATTATCTATGTCCTTAACAGATACAAGTGCACTTGTAAAAACTCTTGGAAAAAAAATATTAAATTTTGTAATATCATATCCTAAGATCTCTTCACATGCCTCAATATTTTTTCTTATTGTTTCCACTCATTATTCTGAAACTCTCTTTCCTCTACAGAACTAATTCATCTCACGACAATAAAGAAAAAGAAACTTAAATCAGTTGTATACTGCTATGGCAGAGATGAAGTATATACTCCAAAATGATGGTGAAGGGTGTGGTAAGAGTACTCAGATGACAGACAGATGTATTACCTTCAATGTGAACTTCTGCTGTTCAGTCATAACTTTTCTCTCAAACACTTTGTCTGCAGATGGAAAGCTACAAAATTTAGAGATGTATTAGATTTCCAAGAAGGCTACTTTCAAAATATGCAGGATGAGAATACCAGTGCCACTATGGAAATTTCCCATCAATCTGAACGGGACCTAGTAGTAAAATGTCTCAGACAGTTGAGAAAATTTCTGCCAGACTTCCATTCACATATTAAAATTAAGTTTTAGTTCATTTTGAAGGAAGACAACAGTCAGACATAGGTGATCCAAATCCATTATTCAGCTGCATATTTACAGGGGATTGCTAAATTATCCAAAATAATTGTTCAGAATTGAGAATGGAGATAATACTATACATTAAAAGTGCACCAGGAAAATATATGACCCACAGCCAGAAAAATCAATAGTTGCAATATGGAGCCGAAGCTATCATAATTCCAGTCTTATAAAATTCCTAATTTGCTCTAGAGCAAAAACAGTTAGACATGCAGGCACTGAGGACACAAAAGAGACAAGATTTCTCTTTATGAGGTAGTATTAGTGAAAACAAAACTAAATCAAAACTGTTTAAATTGCTAAGAAGGAATTCAATGCAAGAGAAGTACATTAATTTTGCATAAAATATTTCATATAGGATACATCTGAAGGCATTTAAAAAGATAAAAAGAAAATAAGAGCTGCATTCAAGACTTTAAAAAAATATCTTTGCATGATGTATTAATTAATTGGAAAGTATGAGACAACAGCAGCAACAGTGGGCAACTACTTGCATGCTTATAGTGGTTAATTCTTTAGAAGACAGGAAGCACAGCTATACACTAGAGACAGCAAAGAGAAGAGAGGGAATGACTATCCCCAGCAGATGTGAGATCCCAGTTTGGATTTAGTGGCACTTTGTATCCAATTTGTATAGATGAAACCAGTTCCTCTGAAGACAAGACAACAAAATATACCAGTGAAAAAAGGAAAATCACATTCTGTTCTAGCCTTTGCAAAGGCATATCTAGAATAATTTCAGAGTAATTATTCTGGTTTTGTACAAATGTAAATGAGAACAAAACATGTTGCTTTTATGAAGATACTCTTATGATAACATCTAAATTCCACAATTTCAAAATAAAGTTTTAATCTCTGTACCTGATCACATCAGTCTGCGTTTGAGCTTCCACATGCTGCTTGCAGTGATTTTTCCTTTTCCTTCGAGCAGGAGTGTAATACCTGTACTCTGACAGGAAGGATTTAGCATCTGATATTAAGGTGCGTGGAGTAAAAGGTTTTTGGCCATCAGTAAAGAATTCAGAGTGCCTGACTAGAAGATCCCCACTGCATACTTGGGAGTTGCTCCCTTGACACCTCTGCGAATGACTAATGCTCACAAAACTATTAGTGGAGCTGCACGGAAGTCCAGAGCATTTTCTTGGTGTACTCAATGTACTGACACTTGAGTTTGAGTTAGATGCGTTAGATGCGTTCTGAGAATCTTTTCTGGCGTATTTTACTGGACTGGAGCGAACCAAGCCATGTTTGCCATAAGGAGACAGCACTCTTGATAGGTACTGTGCCTGCCGAACACAGGGGAAGAGACCATCTTTGTCTTCTGCTTCCAAGAAACTCTAGAAAAAATTAAAACAAGATTTGGTTACTTTGCAAGTTACAACCTTTGCTCAAGTTGGTACTCCTAGCTATTATTGTTACCAACTTGGAGGTATTTTCTATGTAAAAACTTTTCAATTTTTGTAAAATCAAACTGCTTTCAGAGCAGCCCCAGTGATAACAGCTAGTCATTGGAAATAAGAGAGTAATAAGAAAATGGTTTGCTTCAGTAGCGAAACATTGGTGCTTTGTTACAGAATATTGACAGCTACATCAAACCAAGAGTTTTAATCACTTCTTTAGTCCAAGGGCTCAAGACATTTTTAAATGTCAAGGAATCATTGCATTGAGGCAAATTATTTTATCTGGGTATGCTCTTTTTATATCACCTGGGCAAGGTAAGGTAGACATTATCCATAATTATCCTACTGACTAGTTCATAGTATGTATTCTCTGCAAGTGTGGAGTTGTTGCCTCTCCAAATCCTATTAGCTTCAAAGCATATCACACATTGGCTGTCTTTATAAGATGTATATTCTGTAAGGGGCACTGCTTACTGATTCAACTTAGACCATACAGAAAATACTGTAATGTGGTTTAAGACACAGAATAAGAAAACTATAACTAACTGTTTATTCCCTGTGTGACCCTTTTCTTCCTGTACATGGGAGATACACATCTTTGGTAGGGCTGTACAAACACAGGATGTTACCTTGTGTAATGGCATCCTGCTCCATGAGAAATGTCCTAATTGCTATGATAATACAAGCAATCATAATGTCCTCCAGCAAACACAGTCAAGTTTCTATCCTCTTCTCCTTTGGGTTTCTCAACCCAGCAGGTACATAGGCAGCTGTGAAACTTTCCCTCTAACACTACAGAAAGCCAACAGTGCAAGTAGTTAGCTTACTACAGTTAAACAGGACAGATAACAATGTGCTGAGTTTATAAATAGATAATACTCAATTTCATGTGATGGTAGAGAAATGGTATTACTGCTTCTGCTTCTTAACTGTTCAACACATTAGAGTTTAAAAATGTACTTCAGTTCTCAGAAGCAAACTCATATTCAATGTTACTTTAAAAGGATACAGTTAAATGCTAGTAGTTAGACAACAAACTAATAGAGACAAATCAGTAGTACATGGTGGTATGGCTAAGGTAAGAAGTAGGCAGTGTGTGGTTCAGACCAAAATTATGGTCAGCTAACTCACTCCTCACCAAAAGAAGCACAATATAAGTCTATTTTATATGCAGGTTGAAGTCCAGGTGTCAACGTTAGTTGGTAAGAACACCTAATTGCAGTTTTCAGTAACCATCTATTTTGTATAGAATCTAGTCAAACAAATCTCATTGATGTGGAGGACAATCAAAACAAAATGGGAAACCTTATAGCAAAAGCTCATCTATGCATCTCTTCTTTTTCTCTTTGATATCTGTAAGGTTATTTTCAAGTCTTGAGTAAGTTAAAAAGTTAGTGAAGCACTACAACAAATACTAAGAGTAGTTAATAAGAAAGAAGCCAAGTACACCAGAGACTAGTGAGGACCATGAACGTAAATCTGTCATGTGGAAGGTTATGGGGAATTTTCCAACACATTCAATTTTAGAAGGGCTCTTATCAGAAACATAATTTTAATGCCAGGGATAAGAAAACAGTTGGTAACCTAAAATCAAAATTTGAAAACTAAGTCTGTCATTGCGAAAGGTTAAAGAATGACTTATTTGGAAAGACCATGCTATTTTTTCTGCTTTCTGAAAAAAATCGTAATGCTTAAAAATTAAACATTATTCCCAAGTTGTATTACGACACTGTAGCAAAGACAAGTAAGACAGAAACACAACTAAATCTAAGTAACGTCTTAAGCTGCCTTTTTTTTTTTTGTCAAATAAGAACGAGCAATTCTGTCATAGAGAGAATTTTGAAAAACTTGCAACTTCAAACATTAATACCTGGACAGGGTATGCGCATTAGTAAATGTGCTTTACAATATGTCTGAAAAGTTAGGAAGCATCTTAGCAAGACAGCTGTTGTATATGTTTTTCCTGCCTATGACACAGCCATCCACTGAATATTCGGTCAGTCAGTGAAAAGTATGTGTGACATTTTACAATCTCCAACGACAGCCATATTGCAGAATTAGAAGATTAAACCAGAAGCCTAACAGCAAACAAATTTTTGTATAAACTAACATTTCATCCACATGTGTAACTATGCAATTCAAATTCTGTTACACACAACTGTATGATGGAGAAGAGATGACTCACATTGTGTGTACTCAGGCTACCTAGCAGTACAACTCCCAGAGACAGTGCTTGCACCTAGGTCCTGCAACAGTGAGGGAGACAAGCCGAGGACAGTGTTATTCTGGAAAATCTCATTGCCATACCATGCAATCAGTATAATACAAGGCAAAATGACAGCTAAAATAAAACATCATCTGAGAATACCCAATTCAAAACCAACAGCTAACAAACCCAAATTAATTCAGTTTTAACCAACTAGCCAGACTTTTAAAAATAATTATTTTACTTTCCTTACACACAGACAGTTCATATGGCTCCACATCAACAGCAACTAAGTGCTGCAAGATTTAAGAGAATGTATACAATCAGAGGTGTTTCCTAAGAAAAAAATTCATTTTCTAAGGCCAATTAAGGACTAGATTTTTAACAACCCTGAAGTTTAGGTTCAGATAGGCTTACACAGAGATTAACTTGTTGGTGTACCTCCATCATTTGAACAAAGAACAGGAAGATAAGGAGAGACCTGTACAGGCCATAAAGCTCTGCAGTGAAAAAAGGGAGAAAGGGAAGTTGATTTCTGTATGTATTCCATTCATCTCTATTATGCTTCTATCAAACAAGTAAAAACTATTAAGTAGAAGCGTTACATTACTGAAGTCACTGAAGGAATAGCTCCCCTATAGAAAGACTGAGAAAGAGTGGATCCAGTATGATATGACTTAAACATATGCTGTGATATGCATTTATTTATGACATACAACCCTAACTGCCAGTTGAGAAGATTCACAGATTAACCCAGCAGCCCATCCTGATCTTGTAATTAATCCATGTGGAAATTATTTTGAGAGACTAACACTGAAGCATGGATTCAGTGGATTTCCAGCAGTGCTTCATTGCCAGAGCACAATATAAACCTAGAGAAAACCCTTAAGAACACTTCGCTTTATGAAAATAATCAGATGATTAAGATGTGGATTGAAGGCTGGATGTGTGATTTTTCCCCACCAGTAACTGACAACAGACTGAATGCCAACAAAAGCGGCAAAATCAACTGTAAAAGAAAGTACCTGTGGGAATTCTGCAAGATAATCAATACTTGTGAGACTTTTGAATTCTCCTACTGGGGGATGTAGGCAGGGTAAAAAAACCAAACAACCAAACTTGGAAAACCTTATACATCTGTTGAAAATTCATGACATTGTAACCTACTAATATGTAGTATTGGATAGTAATATATTACTAGTAAACTAGTAATAAATAGTATAGTATATGAACTGTTGTAATTCATAGTATAGCTTGTAAATATACACAGATTTTCTATCATTCAAATCCTAAAAATGTTCTTAAAACTTCTAAGCAATATGACTCTTACTGTATAAATGCTGCATTTTCTCATAACACTGCTACTGTTACTGCTTTGAATCTATGCTATTCCATTTTTTCCCTTTCAGAACCACTTAATATTTAAATTAAAACTCAAGACGATGAATATACATTTTGTAGCATGTAGTAAATGCTATTTAGAGGAATATTAAAAAATGCACATAGTTTACCATCAAAATTAAGTCACAGATCACACTGCTGCATACCATCTATTTCCTTCACAACAATTCCACACAAGAATGTTCTCCTGTATCAGTAAGACCTATCTATGCTATTCCAGTATCCCGAAATGTCCATAGTTGCTGATGCCTAATGCAAAGAGGTTTTTTTTTTTTTAGTTAGCTGAGCCAAAATAAGCCCTTCTTGATGGTGTCTCATGTGAGCCAACTTTATTTTACTACTACAGCATAATTAAATGCTGAACTGATAACATGCAGTAACAATGCCAAACAAATGCCTGTGTTAGCAAGCAGTATAGTAAGGCTTACTGTGGTGGGTTGACCCTGGCTGGACGCCAGGTGCCCACCAAAGCCACTCTGTCACTCCCCTCCTCAGCTGGACAGGGGAGAGAAAATATAATGAAAGGATCATGGGTCGAGATAAGGACAGGGAGAGATCATTCACTAATTACCATCACACGCAAAACAGACTTGACTTGGGGAAATTAGTTTAATTTAGTACCAATAAAATCAGAGTAAGGTAATGAGAAATAAAAACTAAATCTTAAAAACACCTTCCCCCCACCCCTCCCTTCTTCCCGGGCTTAAGTTTATTCCCGCTTTTCTCTACCTCCTCCCCTCAGTGGCACAGGGGGACGGGGAATGGGGGTTGGGGTCAGTCCATCACATGTTGTTTCTGCTGCTCCTTCCTCCTCAGGGGCTAGACTCCTCACACTCTTCCCCTGCTCCAGCATGGGGTTCCTCCCACAGGAGACAGTCCTCCACAGACTTCTCCCACATGGGTCCTTTCCACAGGCTGCAGTCCTTCAGGCACAGCCTGCTCCAGCATGGGTCCCCCGTGGGGTCGCAAGTCCTGCCAGAAAACCTGCTCCAGCGTGGGCTCCTCTCTCCACGGGTCCACAGGTCCTGCCAGGAACCTGCTCCAGCGCAGGGTTCCCACAGGGTCACAGCCTCCTTTGGGCACCCACGTGCTCCGGCGTGGGGTCCTCCCCGGGCTGCAGGTGGAGATCTGCTCCCCCGTGGACCTCCCTGGGCTGCAGGGGGACAGCCTGCCTCACCAGGGTCTTCCCCACGGGCTGCAGGGGAATCTCTGCTCCGGCACCTGGAGCACCTCCTCCCCCTCCTTCTTCACTGACCTTGGGGTCTGCAGGGTTGTTTCTCTCACATATTCTCCTCTCTCTGGCTGCAGTTGTGCAGGGTTGGGTTTTTTTCCCACTTCTTTAATCTGTTATCCCAGAGGCGCTACCACCATCACTGATGGGCTCGGCCTTGGCCAGTGGCAGGTCTCTCTTGGAACCGGCTGGCACTGGCTCTATTGGGCATGGGGGAAGCTTCTAGCAGCTTCTCACAGAAGCCACCCCTGTAGCCCCCCCTGCTACCAAAACCTTGCCGCACAAACCCAATACACTTACCAGTGTGATCGTTTGCATATAAAGTACTTGCAGTGGTAGCTCAGCACTACAGAAAACCAGTAAGACTGGAAAGTTTCAGAATCCACCTATAGAGATATTTTGAAAAGCTAATTCCATACCCTTCAGTATGTATTATAAGCAACTTAATTTCTTCTTGTATAGTTTTTACTCTCAGCGATTAAAACAGTTCATGGAGCTGCAATATAAATTAGACTGTAGAAGCATTTGTGAACATACGATCAGGACTGGTGCCCTGCAATATACAAAATAATTATAAAAAAAGAAATTAAGCGATATTAGCCAATTACACAACCACATCTCATGAAAGCCACATGTTCTACTCCTTGGAAGCAGTTGAGCAGATCCTAAAACAAGACAAAGGTACAGGGTAAACATGGCAATGTCATAAATTTAAGCATTCCTTATTCATGAGGAAGCTTAGGGCAGTTCTCCTCCTCACACGTATCGTAAGTAGAACAGACCAAGTAGCTACGGTAGTGACTAGATAGAACTGCAAACCCAAGCCACGACTGTGTCAGTCTTGAGATGTACTCATTCAAGTACTGAGAAAAAAGGATGTCTTTTGAAGCCCTTATAGTGGGGTAACCCTTTACTGCCCAAACAGGTAGGCAGTTCAGCCTTTGGATACACAAAGAAACAATATCAGGAACAAGGAACTATGTTGGTGACTTCAAAAAGATTTTAAGGAGTGTCAGAGAATGCTGTTTGTCTGCAATTTGTCACCAAGCTTTCAAAAAATTATTTGTACACCTGTGTTCGTATAGGCAAGTTAACTGTAAGCAAGTATGTTCATTTCTTCTCCAATCTGTATCTATAAAAACATCAAATGTTTAGGTGGGAAAAAAAAAGATGACAAAAACATGCCTACAAATATGCAGTAACACAATGATTGAAACATATTTAGCTCTATTCTTTAGATACAATTAAAAAAAAAAAATCCATGGAAGTATCATAGCTTTGGACATTAGCACTATCAAGAACTATAACTAGTGTAATCTGGAGTCAAGAATCTTGACACCTATCTTGCTTAGCAATACATGTTCCTATTCTATTGATTCAACCAACTGTAATTTATTTTGAAATTTACTGAATGATATATTTCAGTAATAATAACCCCATAAAAAGGTGTCATAAATTACTTATTTATGCTTCAGTTTTGTTAGTCACAAAACTGGGCTAAATGGAGTATTACTTGCAGCAAGCTTGTATAGAGAGGACCCCTGAATCTTCATGGACTCTGTGGAAGAGAAAGTTCAGTAAAAATAGATCAAAGCATACCCCTGTCTTCTGACAAGCAAGAGAAGTAACACAGAGAAAGAATCCAGATTTCTCTCTAAGTTAGTTTCTAAAAGAAGTTTAGTTTCTCAATTCAAAAGCCACTGAGGTACAGCTGCCTTATAAAAATGAAACTTTGAAAAGAAAGCTTGTTAAATCTATTTTCACAGAAAAGGTCCAAAGGCACCTCTCACTGGGGTCACTGGAGTTACACCAAGATGAATTTAAGTCTTGAAATTAACTTGTTCTTGTATGAAAAGGTCTTCCAGTAGAATAGTTCATCTACCATCATAAAATGAGATCAGAGAGACACTTTATGAACTGCACTGTCAAGACACAGAAGCTGCAATTTTGTAATAAATGAGCATCTGATTCTTTTAACTTGAGACAGTTCCATTTATAAGCCACTTTAATATTGTATACGGGCTGAGCACCTGCTCTCCACTGCCTGGACAGAGCAAAGGTCTCCTGTAGTAAGTGACAAGCTGCCTTTACAGTTGCTGCTCTCATAACCCCCTTGTATGATGTCATCTGTTCATTTCATTATGCATTTCGGTAATTAAAGAATTGAGAAAGGCAAGAGAGAAAATTCACACAAATCTGTGAACGAATAATGTATGAATATAATCAGTTTGCATACTGGCATCAATAATAACCATTTTTCTCATTCAAAACTATGTTCCTGTTACATTCTTTCCTTCTGTGTGTGTGCTATTCAATTGTATAATGTGGTATGTTCCCACTTTCATCAAATACTGTGATGTTATTAATAAAGGGATATTACTGAATGTGCATATGGAAATGTATTAATTCAAACAACCAGCATGAGAGGTGATTGTCACTATGAAGCCTGAAAGGAAACCTGTACTGAACATTCCCGATGAAAACATCTTTCTTTGATGCTCAGAAGGTTCTGCTTTCTTTAGTCACTTACATCTCTCATTCTGACAGAACTAATTCAAGCACAATACATCTTTGGACTGTTAATATCACAACTGTATACTAAATCTTTAAATATAAAGCATTTGAGTAGGCAATTCACATAGCCACGCATGTGTGCTGCATACAAAATTAACAATAGAGATTAGAAACAGTTAAGGGTGTTTCCTAATCTATATTTCATATGCTCATATGCACAAGCAGATGGTCATAACTGTCAACCTTAAGAAATCAAAAAAGTCTCAAAAACGAGGCTGAGAAGGATCTTGAAATGTCAAGGCAATGGCAACCATACTTCAAATGGTTAAAAGAGAAAATTTACCCTCCTATGGAGCAGCCTTCCTCCAACTGACTTTTGGCACGGATTAATTTCTTTAAAAAAATTCGTTAGCAGCCAGAAATGCCTTTTAATAGGATTATCTGAACATGGGATATGAAATACCAAGTCTTGCTCAAATCAGACATTTTACTCATGGCTACCTCAATTCAGGTTTTCTTGCTTCCGAGGTAAGTCATATTGAGCTTCATGCAGTTTGACCCACTGAATCACTCAGATGAATGTTTAAAAATCCAAATCAGCTTTGTACAGAAAAATAAAAATGAAAAATCTAGGTATTTTACTATAATATAGCTTTCCATCCAACGCAGCAGTTGGGAAGACTACATGGTAGTGACATTCTATGCATAGACATTATGGTATTTTCCAGACTCTGCCAAACAGCCTTTTCTATTGTGAGAAAACAGAGTAATTCATTAAAGAAGGAGTATGTATAAGTAATTTGCTGACAGATAAATGAGTGAATACCCACAAATGTGCTGCTTATCCATCCTCAAGCTATTCAGTCTAAATAAGTCTCTAAATACTCGCTTAAAAATTACATATTCACAAAGTTAGCAGCCCTTTCAGCATCCGTATCGTAGCTTATCATCCTATTTTGATTAACTTTCACACACGGTGTCAACCATCATTATTATGCTATGTGGAAAGAGAGGAGCAGAAGAGAAGTACAGCTGCCCCCAGGACATCTTATGCTTTCCCTGGCCCTCTACTTGACTGTGAGAGATAAACCACTGTCCTTGAAGTAATTTAGTTGCTGGTGATCCCATCCAAAGACTGCTCCATTATGCCATTTGAAAATAAGCCTGCTCCTTAGCTTCTCACTTAGGTCTTCTGCTAAAAGTAGAGAAATGCATGACGCACCATAAACATCTATCACATCCTAACCCACGGCTCTAGATGGAATATTTTTATCTCTGTGATCAAAATACTATCATCTTTGATTAGAATCACTGATTATTTCAAAAAGTCAGTAATGAAGTCTAGGTAACCACAGCAGAAATAACTCTCTCAGTTCATTACATATCATAGCAGTTTCTCACATTACAGTAATTTTATGTTTATAACTAGATATAACAGATAAAGAATTCACTGTTCTTGTGCATTTAAACCCTCGTACAAAACAGTCAAAGAGCATGCCAGTCAGGTTCAAGACACATTACAGCTATTCAGTTTCATAGTCAGCTCAGTGTATAAAAAAAATACACTGTCTAAATCACAGAAGTTTTAAGAAATGTGTAATGAATTATATAATTTAGAGGAATTCTTTTTACTTCTTTTCGGTTTTACCATACACAAAGCAAAGTCTTAATTGAAAATAGTTTCTGTGCTCTATTGCAGCATTAAATAATAAATGCAGCTACGTGAAAAATGAAAATGATGAAATAAAGGCAGCCAGACTTACCAGAATGCATAAAAAGTGAATGCTAATGAATGAAGCCTTTTGAAAATAGAAAGTCAGGTGCATATATCAAAGCTGGTTAGATGTATTTAGCCTATAATCTAGTCAGACATGGACCTTGTCAGAGTTACAATGGTTATTATTTTTTTATATACATATATACGTATGCATGTTACTCTTAAATTGATATACATTTTACAAGAGTCACATTTTATTAGGCAAGAAATTATGCACCATGAAAGTAATTTCTTTAACTTTTGTATTCTTACATTTAAATGTAACAGTGGCAAAGCCAGTATAATTCATCTTGTCTTTTTTTCTTACACTCCTCCTGTAAAGTTGTAAGATGCTTATTAAGCACAGGACCACATTCTACTCTTCCCATTACCTCCCTGGAAACCTGGACTATTCCAAGGTTGACTGCTTCAAATCTGTGCTGAATTTCATCCCAACCCAGGAATATCCGAATTCAACAAAACAATTTTTAGAGCAGTTCCACAAACAGAGGATGTATAATCAGCTTTTTCCTAATGGCAACAGTGACAGCAATAATATGATTACTGTGTGGCAAAAATCCTCTACATTATCATATGCTTTAATAGGCATCCTTAAAACTTGTTTTCCAACTGTCACCTATGGATATATCCTGATGGCTAGAGAAATACAATTAGAATGACTAACTCAGCCTCACAATGCATTAGAGGACATCTAATCATTGAAGTAGAAGAATCCTCCCTTGGTGTATAAACAAGCATAGGAAATCAATGTATATTTTGGCAAATGAAGTAAAGTTTAAATAGTTTAAATTCATTTTTAGCACAAAAATATGACAGCCCAATTACTGCCACTGCCTACCCTTCTACGAGAAGGCTCACTTACAGATTTTCACTTCTTACTGACTCACTGGTCCTCTTTTTTTATACTATAGTGAAACGTAATTTGTAAGTCCAGCAATCAATTTGATTAACAAAGTGCCAAATAATATTTTAGTGAAGATTACTCTTTGCATTTGTAAAGTTAAAAAAACCAACCTAGAAGCAAAAAAAGTATTACATCCCAAAATTACTTTTTATGTGTGGTTAAACATTAATTTGGCAAGTCTCCCAACAACACTTTCTAAAATATACTTTTCAGTTGATAACTTGAAATTCAGACTCAGACAGTGTGTTGAATTATACCCTGAGTCTAGTAAACATAAGGAAAGCTGCAGTTTCTGTTGGCATAATACAGATTACACTTTCAAGACAAACGTTGGTGGGAAGGCACCTGTAAGTAATTAGAAGAACTGGGACAGATATTATTTTAGAAAGACCTTGTTTTGCAGAAGATTAAAACAAGGAAAAAAGCGACAGTCTGTTATAATGCTATATTAAAGACCACAAGTGCATCCTTTCATTTTAAAATAAGAATTTATGCAGTAATTAGAGATACAGTTTAAGCACACTTTACTTGGTTTCGCAATGAAATAATTTAAGGAACCTCTCCTGCCCCCAGTTTGCAGAAAATAACATGGAAGGACAAAAGTCATATTAATAAAAAATAAAATTTGGATTTTAAATATGACATTTGCTCCCTTTTCTAATGCATGCCTGTACTTTGATCCATAACTAACAGCCATGTACTGAATTTCAAAGCTTTATTTCTCTGCACTGCAATAAGGTCACACTAAGACTGCCTGCTGCAAAAAACCAGTCACACAGAAAGAAACTAATGGTGAGTTTTCTGTACTACTTGGAAATGTTCTCCAGCTCTCCACATATTTAAACAACACATGAAGCATTTGCTGTTAAAATCAACAGAGTTAAAACATCATTCTGTTTTAAGCTGCAATTGCTCCTTTACAGTGATGGACAAGAAAATGTAATTTATTAGGCTATTTATTTATTATTTGGAAATATATGCCACATATCTGGATGAAATGCCAGCCAAAATAGGTGCACCTACGTATATAGACAGAAAAGCACTTATTCTGATGGCTCAAGTACTATTTTCAGTTTCAATAACTGCAATTTGAGCATGTAGTATACTGTTAGATATGAAATGTATTTCCAAAGTAGGACTTTGCATACAGAAAAAAAAATAGAGGATTCTTGATTCTTCTGCTAGGAAGGTTAGTGGTAACTAGAGTTCTGTGTTAGGAAATGGTAGAAAGCTCTGGAGTGACAGAGAGGGCATGGGAATTTCAGCTGAGATGAAAGCAAGAGAATTCAAGAGTAACTAGAGCGTGAATTTACCACAAGCACTCTTCATCCAGATACCTGCCATCTTTGTCAGAAGGCTGAGACAGGCATTTGGTGTTGGGCACATATCAGGAAGACCCTTGTCTATTTTCTGCTGCTTGAAAAATGCCAGCCCTCCCTCTAGAGCTGCTGCACAGCAGTGATCAGCTGTTATTATGGGAGGCAAGTAGACTATGATATCTACTAACCAAAATTAAAATATCTACCTTTCCAAAAGAGGATGGCAGCAGCCTTCTACTCTCTCTTGAGCTGGATCGGGAGGCAGTTTTACCCACACTCATTTCTTCTTCACACCTGGCTATCTTCTTTTTCAGTTTCTCTCTTCTTTGCTGGTCAGCAACTTAGGAAAGAGACAAAGCTTGTCAGATCCAAACTGAAATATTATTCTTTTTTTGTCCTAAGTGATTTGAGAATGTCATAGGAGTTTCCAATTGCTCAGCAAAGTCAGACTATTGAGATATGTTCCACTTCCAACATACAGCAATTATAAAAAATTTACCTCTATTCTTAGAAGAAAAATATTAAGAGTATGCTGGTAGCTGAAGCTGTACCTTAGCTTCCCTGAAGTATTCTCATCTCACAACTAATACACCACTATGCAGGAATTCCAAGATCAATATTGCTAACAGAGCACTATGCTCAAAAACTCACAACTTTGCTCTCAATTTACTACACATAGAACTCCTTTGACTGTACTCTCATCCAGTATTTCAGAAAAAAACCATGTTTACTGTTAGCAAATTTGACGTGTAAAAAAATCCATGCTCACACCATGGAAAAATAGCGAGTAATCTCCCAAGTACAGAAATCCATGGCAAAACAAGGAAGTTCATGTCAAGAACATAAAAAATGAAGGCAAACACTGTGAAAGGTCTGCTGTCAGATCAGGAGGGGAAACTGTTATCAGTCTACAGTGGTTTGCAGTCCAAGACCTTGTTCACAGTGTCCATGCAGCACAGAAGAGGAGTTCGGTATCTATGCCATCAGATAAAGAAAGGAGCCCAAAAGATGGGTGAATTTTCTGTGTTCGAGTTTGCTATCGGTCACCTACATCTGATATCTTGCATAATACAGTCCAAAGTTTTTGTATATTGTGAGCACCCATATGCCAGAGATAAAGTTCACAAAGTTGAAAAATCCAGATGAGGCTGATGAAAAACATTAATAATTTCATTTCCAAATGGGAAAGAAGAGGGTTTATATAAGCAAGCACACTTTTGAAGTCTGTATACACAATGAAACCTGTTTTAACTCTTGACTACATTTCTCATTCACTTAACACGGACCCAAGTGTATGAATGGTTTGTTTGAAACAGACGCACAGAAAGACCTTTGCAGATGACTTCTTTGGTTTCATAATGTATTTATATCATATTCTTGTAGACCCCAATCTTCACACATAGTACTATAGCTAACACATGGAAATGTAAATAACTTCATGGATTGGTGTGGTACATTCTTCTAGACAGCTGAGAACTACAGTAATCTGACGACATTTAATCAACCTTTAAAATACATTCATCTGTGTACATTAACCCTACAGACATGTTAATCTCTAGGAATTATATAAGTATGTGTATTCATTTTATTAAACATTTTAGTCCCCTTTTAAACTAGAAATGATTCTTTCAGATGCAAAATCCTTGCTTTCATTCCTCAGGGAAATCCCTCTTTCTCTTTCTCTCAATTCTTACAATTGATATGTAAAATAAAAGGTAATTTCTTTTATGGCTGCTGATTTATTCAGCATGTTCCATTAGAGTACTTAAAATATGAAGTTACTTTTGCTACTGGAAAAACATTAGCTGAAGTTAAGATATGCTAAATTCTACAACTCTGAATTAAAAAATATGCCTTCTAATGGAAAAAAATAGCATACCATTAAATAACTGAATATCAGTATTTTTCTTCCTACACTAAATTATTATTATAGGGCTATTCTAAATTACTGTTACTTCTAATTGTGTTTGTCTTAAAAGCTACAGATGAGCACTCAAAAATTAGCTACAGGCAGAAGTTTTATATGTTTGAGATAAATAATTACTCATGCTGGACCAACAGAGTGTGTCTGTGTGTGCACATGCATGGAAGGTGTAAAAACTCAAGTCTTGCCTACTGCTCAGTAGCCATCAATGGTGGTGGCTGAAATGCGTGTGGAATAAATATCTAGGGGAACAATGCTCTACAAAGCAAAAATGCAAATCGTACAGAAGTATGGGTGTCTCAGTTTGTACGTGCAAGTAGATGCCCGAAACAGAAATTTCCTTACTCTCAAGTGCTTAGGTGGAAAGTGGGTTTGTCTAAGACAAGACAGGCTTAATCACTTTACTGCATGTTCTACCTGCACACCATGGCACACTATGGTTTAACAGGAGTTTCTAGGCAAAGTGCAAAGCAGTGTGAATATTATTGCAAAACTGAGTTCTCGTGTTGTCCTTATTCTGCTCTTTACAGGATGAAGTCTGAGATTTAACATACATGGACAGACTCTGCCTTTACTACTGGCGTTCAAAGCTATGAGAGCCATCTACTACAAATCTCCTCCAGGACTGTGTGCTATAACTCCTCAGCCAAAGCATGGCTTGTGCCCATGAGTAAAGAAAGAAAGAACAGTAAATATGCCAGCTACAGCTATCTTTGGATGTCGGAATGACCCATTGGGACTACTGTCACCTGCATGGGAAATGTAAAGTCTTTACCTCGCACCAGTAATATAGTGAGCTTAGCTCAGCTAATCCATTAAGTGCGTTCCAAAAGCTATAAAGTCACTCACGCGTACTGCAAGGCGGAGCAGACATACACAAAACAGAATGGCAGAAAATCCCAGCCGTGTACCCATCGTGTTGCCAAACTAGGGAATTTTCAGGCTAAGTCAGCTGTAAAAGCTAGGAACTGTGAAACCAGCAAAGCAAGAGAAAAAGAAATCCTTCTTGAAAAGAGTCAATGTCCTTGTAAACAGACAGCTAGATGTAAGTTAGGACAGCCCTGAGGCAGTCAGCAAGTAACACAGACAAGGGTATGGGTACAGACACAGAAACATGCATGCTGCCTACCTCCCCTTACTTCACATGGCCTTTCCCCAGGCAGGGACTGGAGAATCCAGTCTTTCCATTTGACTTTAGCCAGACAGAAAATGGTATCATACAAATGGCCTGAACCTTTGAGGCACTAATTACAATATTACTACTGATGGGAGTTGAAGATACTTAAGGCTGCCATACGTTACCACTTGTCCTGCAGCTGTGAATATATTAAACACAGAAAGAATGAGACCAGCATTCAGAAAGAAACATGCAATTTTAAAAGGGAGATCAATCACAGATATAACTTATTCAGTTTTCGATAAGGTTAAACTAAATTTGACGAGAGTGCCATTGACATACTGTCATAGAATAGTGGGAAGTAAACATCAACTGCATTTGTTAACAGATACTTAATAATTTCACTGCAAGTAGCTTTTAATGTAAATTGGCTCCAGAAAGATATCACATTTGTACAGTTAAATATGGTAAAAGTTCAAGACAATAAGTATCTTTGACAAAGAAAAGAAAAAAGGAAACCACTGGGTTTTTTTCATCTCTTTAAAAAGGGAAAGCTAAATGCTTAGGGATAAAAAAATACAGTCTATAGATCCAACTAAAATTATTCCCTTTAAAGCCTTATTAGAGACTTTGAGATTAATTATCTCTCATTAACTGCTGTGCTCAAAACCACCACAAAGTTTTATAGTATAGTGAAGAGAAAATGTATTAGATTATAAACAAAGTAGTGATTTTTGTATATCAGATAAATTCAGAGTATGTGAAACTAAATTCCGTAACTTATTGCACCTACCCCATGAATCTGTTCTCTTAAATCTATTGTTTATGACAGGAAGCACAAGAAAGACCATGAATTTAAGAAGTTTAACTGTAGCATTCTCCCTAAAGAGCTACCTATGGAATGCTGACCAATCTGTCATAAAAGTAACACTGTTGCCTAGGCAAACACCCTTTTCGCAAAGAGTGCACCACACTTCCAAATCAGAGATCACATCGTTATATTTCCCTGTTAGAATACTCCCTCTATAGGCTTGATTCATTTTTTCCTTAAGCCTAGGCAGCAGTTTTTCTAGGCACATGCTTAGAGTTATAAAACAAATGCCATAAACCTGGAAGAAACAAAATAATCATACATATCACACTCCTAAGCAGCTTGAAAGCTCTGCACATATAAGGACAGTACAATTTGGAATGCCAGTGGTTGTCCTTTGCTCTGAATTTCCAGTCTCTAAATTTGTATGTCACATCACAGTACAACTGGTAGTTAACCTTCAAGTTATTTCATTTTTGATGTAAATAATCCACAGCAGCAATGAAATATTAAGTTCAATTTAAACTGCATTCAGCTTGCAGAACAATGTATCTCAAAACATTTGTCTAACACCAAGCATTTTTCCATTGTGTTTTTATATCAGCTATTTTTGCAGTAACACACTTCTGGTTATTATTTCCCTTATGAATTGCTTAGATAACCAATGCAAACATCAACCTCCTTTCTGCTGAGCTTGAAGTGCCTGCAATGACCATAATTAAAGTGTTCAGCATATCAGCTGGTGATATTACTTCTGCAAGCAAGCTCTTCCTTCTGCAAGAATTTTTACTGTCAGCTTCCTAGCCCTACACAAATCCCCAATACATCATGATTAAAGCACCTGGGGTGAGATCTCATCAAATGCAAATTGAATTTTGCCATTGGATGTGAAGTTTGGGTTTCTCGTGAGTCTAAATTTCTTAACACAGAAATTTTAATTTTCATAACTCTAAGAGACAATTCTGCAGTCCTTCTTCACATCCATTATCAGGAGCACTGTTTCATCAAATAAGGGAAGAATCACCATTTAAAAAGGTGACAAAGGATTTATTAAGGGCTTGATACTACAGCCTTGCTTGTATCAAATAGAAAGTAATGTTTGTACAGGGTATGTACTTCAGAAATGTGATACCGCTTGGCAAAACTACTAATGGCAAAATTTCACCATTGCTAAAGCTTGGAAATAAAGCCTAACAGTGAGACATGAATACTTCAAGGGAATTTCAGGAGAGGCTAGAAGCAGAGGACTATCCCAAACCCCTCCACCTCTGATCCTTGTATGGGGTCTTCATCTGACAGACATCTTGTAGATACTTCTGTCAGCCATATGAGTGATACAGCTACAGCAGCCTGTGCACAGCCTACTACATGGAAATTGTAAAATGCTGCACCAAGGCTGAAGAAAACTTCTGAGCCTCCTCAGGTAAACCTCCATTTGTGTACCCTAGAGAGAGGTCCATCTGGCTTCTAGGTGGGCTTGGACAGTGGATTTTGTCTCAGGGTACCACCTGGATACCCCAAGAACAATTTAGACATATTGTACTGAGTTAATGCTGAGAATAAGTGGAAAGCATAATTTTATTCCTGTTCTCTGGTATGCTATAACTATTTTGTGATCCTCAGTAATAGTGGAAAATAGTAAAAAAACAACAATCCCCCTCCCTCCAAGTGGACAGATGGTAAAGCTGGGTAAATTCAATTAAAAATCAGGGACACATTTACAATAATAATTATGATTAACTACTGAAGCAACTACATAAGGAAATTATGCTTTCTCTATTTTTTAAATTTACAGGTCAAGACTGCAGGCCTTTCTTGTTTATGTGCTTTATTTACCATATTCAGTATGGTTGTTGAGTTCCATATTAGCACAACTGGATGAAATTTTTGGTCTGCTTAACTCATGATGTCAGATTAGATGATCTAATGTCTTTTTGCAACTACAAACTGTGAAAAATGTATTTTTAATGTACTGAATACATATGTAAAATTAATTGCCTTTCATAAAAAAAGAAAGAAAACTTTTCTGTAGAAGAAACTTTAAAGTAAAT